>NC_056744.1:145626857-145926857 GCF_019279795.1 Protopterus annectens | reverse complement strand
AGGACTTCCCGACTCCTTTGATAATCACATCGCCACAGTAGAGACTACTGTCCACCTGGGTCCCCTCATCACACATTCTGTGTTAAGTAGACTACCACCTATGTGGTAGCTCATGGGTACAGAGTTTTTACCAAAGGGGATGACAATGCACTTTTTGGCATAGAGCTTGAGGCCATGGCTCTAACACCAGGCATCTGTCTCAGTGAGGCCCTTCTGTAGGATGTCCACATCATTTGGGGACTCTACTATGGCTCCTAATTTGCAGTCATCTGCGAACTTCGTTAGCCAGAGGCCTTCTGTGTTAGCCTGTACTTCACAGAAGTAGATACCAAACAGGAGAGGTCCCCAGGACTGAACCCTGTGGTACTCCACTTGTCACTGGTTTGATGTCAGATTTGGAGTCTACAACTTTTACAGTGTGGGTTCTGTCCGAGTCAGTTGGCAACCCATCTTGTGACGTAGGGTTTTATACCTAGTTTAGTGAGTTTAGCTTTAATTCCAGAATGGGGGATGGTGTAAAATCCTTGGCGAGGTCAAGATAGGCTGTATGAACCACCTTACCCTCATCGACTGCCTCAGAGAAGTCGATTAGGTTCAGGATGCATGATCTACCTTTCACAAACCCGAACTGGGTGGGGTCCAGAGTTTGGAGGTTACCAATGTCTTAGTTTATGAGTTCCATGATATCTGGCAGGGCTTAGTGGTAAATCACTTTGGCTATGGTGTGCAGGGTCCTGGGTTAGAGCCTTGCTGAGGCGGTTTATTTTTTTTCAATCTTAGCCTCACCTCAGGCTTTGCCCCTGCTGAATGGCGCACAGCGATGGTTATCCCACTCCACAAGGGGGGAGCCACCATGGACCCTGGGAACTACCGCCCCATTAGCCTGACGAGCCTGGTCTGCAAGGCCATGAAACGTGTCATCATGGAACTTATAAACAAAAACATTGGTAATCTCCAAACTCTGGACGTTCCATGGCCTTGTAGACTAAGCTCATCAGGCTAATAAGACGATAGTTCCCGGGATCAGTGGTGGCTCCCCCTTTGTGGAGTGGGATAACTGTTGCTGTGCGCCATTCATTGGGCACAAAGCCTGATGTGAGGCTATGATTGAACATGGTGCTTAGGTGGGGAGCCAGTTCGTTCTGAAGTTCATGTAAAACGCAGCCTGGTATGTTGTCCAGTCCCATGGATGCTGTGTTTTTGGTTTTAGAGAGTGCAGCTTTTACCTGTGTAGTTGTGATTACAGGGACTCTGCATTCTTCCTGTATAGATATGGGCCCTTTAGGGTGTGACAGGGTGGTAAAGTTAGCACTGAACCTATCTGCCAGAATATTGGCAACATCAGTTGGTTCTGTAATTTTCATGCAATTGTGCTGCAACTCAGAGCAGATCTGGGTGTTGCCATTGAGGTACTTGACATAGGTATAGAATGCTTTGTGGTTGTCTTTAGAATCAATGGCGATTTTATTTTCATAGCTAGCTTTGGATGCTCTTACAAGGGATCTCAGCTTCTTACTGAGGCTGACCAGGGAGCTCCACCACTCATGGGATTTTACTCTTTTGCAACAGTTTCTTCCTTCTGTTGTACAGTTTGTTTATGGCAGGGGACCACCAGATTGGCTTCCTTTTTTTGGAGGATAGCTTCTTGGTTCTAGTTGGGATAGCACGATCCATGCACTCATGTAAGTGCTTATAGAGTGCATTTGTGTAGGATTCAGCAGTTGTAACTGTATTGGCCATCTGCATGGGTGTCATGAAGTTACTCACTTCTGTCTTAAGCATGAAGTTGGCTATGGAGAAATTTTTTACCGTCGTTTCCTTAATGTGGGGTGGGAGCGGGATGTGGATATCTAGGGTGATTAGCTTATGGTCGGATCTGACCAACAAGGAGGTGACTTTGGGTGTGGAACACTGGTCATTCATGTTGGTAATGACTAGGTCTAGGATATTGCTGTTCTTGGTGGGGGGTGTGGATAAGTTGATCCAGGGCACTGGAATTTATGAATTCCAGAAAGCGTTGAGCAAAGGATTTGGTACATTAGTAGTTTTCCTAGTTAATGGTGGGGTAGTTGAAATCGCCCATTATTAGGGTGTTTGAACCCTAATATTTTCCAGTATATCAAGAAAAGAGGAGTGGGAATCCTGGGGCATGATGGGGGATCTGTAGCAAGCTACAATTTGGATTGCAGTTTTGCCCAGAGTTAGTTGCACTTGGATAACCTCGGATGCATTATGCTGACCAACTAGCCTGGCGGTGTGGATATCCTTAATGAATATGGGCACACCTCTGCCTTTGGTGTTCCGGTCCAGGTTATGTGACTGTGGCATGAGTTATAGCCTGGTAGTGCAGGTGTGCTCTTTGGAGCCTTGAACCAGGTCTCCGTTACTGCACAGGTATCGATGTTCTCCATTTTAAGGAGTGCCTTGAGTGAGTGCATTTTGAGATTTAGATTTCTAGCATAGAGTAGCATTACCCTCAGTTTTTGCTTGCCTGTTCCTGTTACATTTGAAACTTGTCTAAAAAAGGCACTATAGGGGCAGCAAGAGCCTTAGCCAGTATCCGGAATCGCATGGGCGACAGGTGCAGGCCATCTCTGGCAAAGCATCATGGTCTGTCGACCATGTCATTCCAGGCAGACAGATACTGAATCCCCTTAGAATGACACCAGAAGCTTAGCCAATTGTTGAAGTCAATCATTTTGTCCTTGTACTGCGGTGTCATTCTGGGTGATGGCAGAATGCTACTCAGGGCTAGGGTCATACCTCCCTGGGCTACAAGATCGGAGAGCTCTTCCATGTCTCTTTTCATGTAGTCCAGGGAGACATGTCTCAGGTCATTCACACCAGCATGGACAATGACAGAGTCATATTTGTACTTGGTTGTGGAGTGACCCGAGTGCATGGGTTATGTGGTAGATCCTGGCACCCGACAGGCAGCTGACAGTAACCTTCTCCTTGTTTAGCCTGGTAAGTGGGACATCAGTGTATCAGTGTGCTTGACTAGAGAGTCACCTATGACTAGTGTGTTGGATACACTGTTTTGCCCAAATATATATATATATATATATATATATATATATATATATATATATATATAATATCTGAATAAGTGAGTGGGATTTTCATGACAGCATCAAGGAAACATTTTCCTAACTTCTGTGTTTTTTTTTCTTAAGTTTTGGATTTTTCTTGGTATATTGATTGAGTTTCTTAGTATAGTTTATTTTTTATTTATTTTCCATTTGTTTACCAGGTTAGTCCGACTAGACACAAGATGACCGTTTTCAGCAGAGGCTGGGGGAGAAAAGCTCCAGATACGCAGTAAACAATTATAAAAAATAATAAAAATAAATTATACAAACCGCTATTTTGTACAAAGAGCACAGAAAATATAAAAGGAGTAAAATCAGAGTTTTACAATTAATGCAGCATACACAGTGGTTAGAATATTGAGAAACAATTAAACAAGATAATATACAACAAATATACAACTGCTTGAACATAAATTCAAAAAAGTTTCCATAGACAGGGTCAAACTAGAAATCATAACTATACTGATAAGATTTATATTGCATTTATCTTGTTTTAATGATGGTACGTGTGTATTGTACATGTCATATGTGCACAAATATCTGTATTGATCTATGTATTTACAGTATATTGACAAAGTACTGGGTCACATCAGAGGCTTGGGAGGTCATTGTTAAGAAACTAAGAACTGTTGTAAAGCTTGGCATTGAATACCATAAGTTCAGGTTATGCTACAAGAGAACTACGTAAAGATAACCATGTCAGCAGCCAGAATGCATTATAAACTGAATGTTTTACTGTGCACAATAAGAAAAGGACACATTGGCCCAAACTCTGGACTGATGTGTGTGCTTTTTTTTTTTTTTTTTTTTTTATTCCTGAGGAAATGCTATTCAGAAGTGGAGACACACATAGGGAACAGTTTTAGTGGCACACCAGGCTTTGATTTTTTTTTTATGTCTATTGTTATGCAAAGCTGACAAAACAGTTGAATCTACCCAAGCTGGAAATGTGAAACTGTAGCCTACTGGTGGGGAGATGAGAGGAGTAACTTGGCCAGGAATTGAAACTTGCAAAACTGCTCCTTGCGAAAAGTCTTTTTTATCTCATTAATTTGTTGACACTTTTGCAAGTTTCTTTCAGAGAATGTGCAGTACATCAATAGGAACAACATTTGTAAAACGCGGCACATACCAGTCAATGACACGAGCTGCAGACTCTCAAACTTGGCATTTTTTTTCAGGTGTTCCATTCTAAGTGAATGGAGGTCTAGTCTGACAACAAATGGTAGGGCTATTTGTTCTCACAGTCTGTGCATTATGGGACAGATTTAGCTTTCCAAAGGAATCACAATATCTGCCCCCATGAGGGCAGACAACAGTAAAAAAATAAATAAAATTAGGAATGAGCACTTATTTTGCTGCAGGCAGTTTTAGGAAGTGCAGTAAATCATGGCAAGATAAATATATGTTTTTTCATTGTTTGCCCGTAGTGGTCCTTTAAGCACAATCGCAGCAATTCTAAATGCCTCCTGCACCTGTTAGGTAGTGTTTGTCCTCTTTTTAAAATATTCTCACATTAAATCAAGTGCGTCTCCAATGAAAATGCTCTTGAAGAACCTAAAGTATTGCTTCATCTGAACCATATTCCAGGTAAGAAACGAGTTTACTGAAGCAGGTCAAGTACACCTTCCTTATCAATCAAATTACCACTCCAAGGAATATTCTTGTCAAAGGCTGCTTAAGTGCTGCAACATGCATCCTCTGCCATGATGCGTTCAGTGAACGCTCTAACAAAATTGCTGGGAACTGAACAAAATGCTAGGGAGGCAGATATCCCTTGGACAGGGGTCTGTCCATCTGGTATAAAACCAAAACCCCAGTCAGCTTAAGCTTCTTAAAAATGCTGCAGTCAATGTTCCTTACCCAAATTATTAGGATCTTTGGCAAGGGGAAAAGGTGTTCCTTACTACTGCACACCTTGGGCTGATCTACTCAAACCCAGAAGCGGACATTTGATGCACCAACAATTTCGATGGAGACCACAATCCCAGTGCCAGCCTCCCAAAGGGGCAGTAACTGTTGGGACTCAGATGAAATGAATACTGGAGGTAGATAAAACTTACTTCACTGGAGAAGTCCATGTGTGCAGACAAAACTCATGCCCCCCAGTTAAAACTTTCATGCATCTAAATTATTTAGTGGCATTTCATTTTATGCCTATCTAAACCATTAAAGGAAGGCTGGCCAGAACAGACAAATGTCACGTGGCCTAAAATCAGAATCTTTTTAAGTTCTTGAAAGGCCTTGGCAACATGGACTATAAAAGCAGCTCAGTGTTCACAATACGACATCTGCTGGCTTTCACCTAAGCAAAGAAGATACTGGTATGTGGTACAGCAGAATGATTTTCACAACACAAATGTCAATATCAATACAACACAAAAAAATTATAACACTAAACATTAGTAAAGGAGAGAAAAAAAATTGAAGTACTTTTAATGCAGTAACTAGCCTGGAAAACCGTTAAGGATCCCTGATCACAATTTTGGGGGTGGGGGGACTGAAAACAAGGTGGGGTGCTCTCCCTTTTCTAAAAAATCTACTCATTCTCTGCAAGAAGAGGATATGACCAAAACCCTGGAAATCAGGTCAGACAAATGTCCGCCTATTGCTAGTTCCCAAATGTTACGAGTGACAGTACAGCAATTATATGCATCATGGACATGTATACTTACTACAAAAAATAAAGTAAAATATCTGTGTTATGGGCAAGTATTCCATGTGTTTTACTCAACTACCAAAACAAGTGGTAAGGTCAAATGCATAGGGGATAAACAGAAAAGTCTAGCAAAATAGTCTCATTGGGGTCATATCTTATACCTCTTCTTTGGAGGCGACCTACTGGAAACATGCAAATGACCCATTAAGGACATGCAACTGTAAGAAGCTCTATGGCTTCTGAATGCAGTTACTTATTTATTTTGTTAAGTCTTTATTGATGCATAAAAACCAAACCCCAGTAGTTATAGGTATGTCAAGTTTTGCTCTTTTCATGGGATTGTCAGTGCAACCTAAGTGGACAGTTTTGCCACTTATGAGAAGCATTCATCTTGTGCAGCAGACAACCGAAACACTCAATTCAAAATGGTAGCAAAGAAGCCACACCTTTTGACCCAAAAAGTGAGACCATAAAGAGCACCTTGCTCAAAGGAGGACAATCCCATAACACTTTGAGCCCTAAAAGCACACAGGGGAAGAAAATATATTGCACAAATCAAACAGCAAAGAGATGTACAAAAGCCACAAAATCTGAGGAAATCTGGCTCCTCAGCCATCTGATATTCAGTGAACTGGAAGTTCTGTTTAACTGCCTGCTGTAAGACAGGAAGACTATTATTCACAAGCTGTGTAGTGAGTTTACATGACATCTATCCACTGCATACCATGTAGCATTTCTTCCAAGATAACACTGATCCAACAGTTAAGATGGAAACCTACTCAAAATACTACAAGCAGAATACTGCATACAAAACATTGTTTTCAAGCTATTTCATTGAGAAAGCTACATACCCATTCCGACAATCTATCCACACTGTCCAGAAAATATTTTACAGATTCACCCTAGAACACAAGAAATGAATACAATTTATCAGTTTAGTGCATACAGAAACAATACAGCCCATGTTCATGGGTACTGTGCTACACAACCAAACATACACCTGCTTTTACAATAAAACCTCTCTCGCCAGAGATTGGCACATAGATACACTGTTCCTTATGCAACACAAGAGTTAAGTTTGTCAGGATACTTAACCTAAATCATATTGTGGTATTTTGAACTTTGCTTACTATGTTATACAAAAAATTTTCACAATTTTAAATTTTAGTGGAAAGCCATTTCACATCACTAACCCACTCAAGTATACAGAGCTCAGTTTCCAGCCTTATGTTCAGGGTTTTCAGAAACGGGTTTTAATTCTTAAACCTGAAAGTACAGTTTTGTACCTACCATAAATGTAGATGTTCGAGGATCTACATTGCTGCAGTCATAACCTGTGGGGGTAGTCCACTGTCCTCGATCGGCCCGAATACCAAAGAGCTGTGCTGGCGTCGGTCATTGTCGCCTAGAGCTGACGTCAGTACGTCGTAGTACATAAGCGCAAGACCGACGCCATATCCTCAGTCTTTCTTGCCCCAGATGTCAGAAGGCCTAAGACTGAAAGGAGGCCAGAGCCAAAAAAGTAAAGGCCCAACAACTACCAGTGTGGAAATAGAGATAAACCTAATAAAAAACCCAGCCACCACCAACTATAGAGGGGAAGGAGGGAGGGATAATTGGACTGCAGCAATGTAGATCCTCGAACATCTACATTTATGGTAGGTACAAAACTGTACTATGTTCTTCGTCTCACATTGCTGCAGTCATAACCTGTGGGTAGAATCCCAAAGCAAAGGAAAAGGGAGGCTGGCAAACTAAATAGCATTAGGAGCTGCTAACATGCCCTGTAAAACTGCAGTGGCAAACCCAGCCCTGGACTTGGAAAAAAGAGGGAGATGGTAATGCTTAGTAAAAGTGTGTACTGAACTCCAAGTAGCTGCCTCCAAAATATCCTTAGTAGCTACACCCCTCAAAAAAGCAGTAGATGTGGCAGTAGCCCTAGTAGAATGAGGTCTGATCCCAGCAGGAACATCCTTCAAATGAGGAGAATAACAAAAAACAATACAATGACCAATCCACTTTGAAATAGTCTGCTTTGAAACAGCTTTCCCTTGCGAACTCAAAGCAAAAGAAACAAATAACTGTTGAGTCTGTCTGAACTCCTTAGTTCTGCTCAAACAGTAACGTAACTGCCTGTGGATATCCAAAGAATGCAAGACTTTTCCCCCCTTATTTTGGGGATCAGCATAAAAAGTAGGCAAATGAATAGACTGGTTCAAGGCCACATTAGAAATCACTTTAGGCATAAAAGTAGGGTTAGTTCGCAAAGAAACTCTATCCTTATGAAATATCAGAAAGGGTTCAACTGCCATGAGTGCCTGCAATTCAGATACCCTCCTAGCAGAAGTAATGGCCAACAAAAAAGCAGTCTTCCAAGACAAACTTCAATTCAGACGTAGCTGCAGGTTCAAAAGGAGGTAAAGTAAGCTTCTCCAAAACAAAATTGAGATCCCAGGAAGGAGTAGGAGCTCTACGTGGGGGTCTTATATTCTTTGCCCCTCTAAGAAATTGTTTGAACAAAGGATGAGAAAATAAAGGAGGGTCACAATCATAGTGAGCAGAAATGGCTGCAGCATGAACTTTCACAGAAGAGAAAGACAAACCCTTGTCCAGTAATTCAGTAAGATACTGTAGTGCAAAACTCAAATTAGGCACTGAAACATCAAAACCCTTTGCTGTGCTCCAAAGAAAAAATCTCTTCCATTTATCAGCATAAACTTTTCTAGTGCTAGGCCGCCTGGCTTCCAAAATGACATCTAAAACCTGTTGAGGAAGCGAAGACCCCACCGGCTCCCTCACAGAATACGCCAGGCTGTCAGATGCAGGGACTGCACCTGAACATTGAGAAAATGATTGTTTGACTGGGGCAACAAATGAGGAACCTGCGGCAGAAGCCAAGGAGGCTCCTGGATTAAACTCCTCAGCAGAGGATACCAATGCTGACGTGGCCAATCTGGTGCTATTAGAATCATGCAAGGCTTGTCCCGCCTGACTTTCAAGAGTACCCTGGGGAGAAGAGGCAGAGGAGGAAAAGCATAAACGTAAAGGTTGTTCCAACTGAAAGACAGAGCATCCACTTTCCAAGCATCTGGGTGGAACATCTTTGTGCAAAACTTTGGTAGTTGAAAATTCAGTGGAGAAGCGAACAGATCTATGTCTGGAGTTCCCCAAGCCACAGTCAATTGTTTGAAAACCTGAGGATCCAGTTTCCACTCGTGGGGATCCACAATTTGCCTGCTCAATACATCTGCTAGGGAGTTCTGAACTCCTGGCAGAAACCGTGTTTTAAGATTGATTTGCAAACTCAGAGCAGTCTCCCACAAAATCATTGCTTGCCTGCAAAGAGGGTAGGAATGGGTTCCCCCCTGCTTGTTGATGTACCACATGACTGTTGTGTTGTCTGTTTGAATCAACACCTGTCCCGGCTGAAGTAGGTCCTCGAAGGCCATCAAAGCAAATTGGACTGCTAACATCTCCTTCATGTTGATATGCAAATGTAGTAGTTTGGGAGGCCACACGTCTTGTATCCATTTCCCATTGAAGTGTGCTCCCCAAGCCAAGTCCGAGGCATCCGTCGTTAGGATCTGACTCGCCTCTGGTCGGGTCACAGAGAGTCCCTTGTTTAGTTGACATTCCTGAGCCCACCACAAGAATTCCTTCTGGATGCAAGGTATAATCCGAATGACAGTGTCCAAACCGTGGCAGTGTTGAGTCCACACACTTTTGAGATACCACTGTAGCTTCCTCATATGCAATTTGGCATTGGGAAGAACTAGAATGCAAGATGCCATGAACCCCAAGGCTTGAAGGACTGTCCTTGCAGTCAGCCTGGACATTACTGATAACTGCTGGAAGTATAGATGAAGAGTTCTTTGTTTGTCCGGGGTCAGAAATGCCATCTGAGAAGCTGTATTCAGTCTCACACCCAGAAAGCACATGTCCTGAGAGGGTACTAGACTGGACTTTATTTCGTTCACAGAATACCCTAGGCACCTTAAAACTGCCATTACATACTGGAGATGTTGAAGTAACTGGTCTTTCTTTTGAGCAAGAATCAGGCAATCATCCAGATAAGGATAAATTTGTATTCCTCTGTCTGAAAAAAGACATCACAGGAGCCAGAACTTTTGTGAATACCCTGGGCGCAGTAGATAAACCAAAGGGCAATGCAGAGAACTGATAGTGAGAAGTACCAGCCCGAAATCTCAGGAATCTCCTGCAGCTGGGCCTGATAGGGATGTGAAGATAGGCCTCTGAGATCCAGGGTTACCATCCAGTGATCCTTGCCCAGCAGAGGCAGAAGTTGTTGTAATGTTAACATCTTGAACTTTGGAATGTCTAGGTAGGTATTGAGAATGGACAAATCCAGAATTGGCCTCCAAGTGTTTCCTTTCTTTGGCACTAGGAATAGACGGAATAAAACCCTAGGCCTACTTCTGACGGAGGGACCGCCTGAATTGCCCCCATCTGTAAAAGTAAAGAAATTTGCTCCTGAGCCTCCATCCTTTGCTGAGGAGGCACATCCGGCATGCCTTTGAAAGGAGGAAGAGTGTGAAAATAAAACTTGTACCCGTGATTTATTATATCCAACACCCATTTGTCCTGGGTGACCAAATGCCAATTTTGTTGGAAAAGTCCCAACTTTCCTCCTAGAGGAGCTGCCAGTAGAGAAGGGTCTGGCAGCAGAAGATGCAGGTCATTGGGTCTGTTCACGAAAAGGCTGACCCCTGCCCTCACCAGAAGACTGTGCAGGAGAACTCCAAGTCCTAGGTCTCAAAGAACCCTGAGCGTGAGCTCTGCCTCTACCACGCCTAGACCTGCCCTTAGACTGAGTATCCGAAGAAGGAAAAGACCATCCTCTAGCAGGCCAATTCCTACTAAACTTGGGGGGGGGGGGGGGGCTGCACCTGCAAAAAATCTTTGACCGTCTGCATAGACTTAGCCTTATCTTCCATCTTTTTCAAAACAGATTCCACAGAGGGACCAAAAAGTACTTCAGATTGAAGAGGAGCATCCAAAATCCGAGCCTTAACATGCTCTGACAAATTTTGATCCTCAAGCCAGGCATGTCTGCGAATAACTGAACCTGTAGCAGCCACCCTGGATGCAGCCTGAAGAGCATCAAAACCACACTGCAAAGAATGCTTGCCCACTTGATCTGATGCATGAACCAACTCCTGGAGCTCCTTACACTCTATACCCTCAGATAAAGCATCCACCTTAGATTTCAATTGACCTAACAAAAAATTCTGATACTTCAGCATATGAAATTAGAAGTTATGTACCTACCATAACGTTCCATGTTAGTTGTCTTCTCTCGCCTTCTTTCTTGCTGGATGGGTTCGGAGCCGATCCTCGGCTCCGACTCGGCACTTGCTTTAGCTTGAGAACTCCTTTTACCAGCTCGAGGCAACCCTTTATCCCATGATGCAAGGCGGAACTACCTCAGATCTCGTTTGGTAGCTAACCTACCTTGCTAAGGACTAACCTAACATATTTAGGAAACCCAAGTTCATAATAAAGAGTCCTCTAATGAAAACACAGGAGGAAACAACCTGATAGGAACTCTTCAAGATCTGTCCAGGCCAGGGGGAAGGAGGGAGGGACGCAAGAAAGAAGGCGAGAGAAGACAACTAACATGGAACGTTATGGTAGGTACATAACTTCTAAATGTTAAGTTGTCAATCTCGCCTTCATTCTTGCTGGATGGGACCGCGTCCCTAGCACCTGTATCCTGGGTGGCTCAATGGAACAGACTCTTGAGAACTGTGGAACCAAAACTGGCCCTGTCTCTGGAGGCCAAGTCTAACTTGTAATGAGAGACAAAGGTATGAGGAGTGGCCCAAGTAGCTGCTGCACAAATGGTATCAATGGGTAGTCTATCCTGAAAGGCTACAGAAGTGGATAGACTCCTGGTTGAGTGTGCTTTAGGTTTAGAAGGTAGTTGGCTTGCCTCTGAGAGAGTACACATAGGAAATGGTGAAGACAACCATCTGGATAAGGTCACTTTAGACACTGGGAGACCTATCCTGTTTTCTGCATAGGAGACAAATAATTGGTCCGATTTCCTGAATTGTTTCGTTCTATGCAAATAGTACCTGAGCTGACGATGGACATCAAAAAAATGAAGCTTTTGTTCAGCTCTGTCAGAATAGTTTGGGAAAAAGACTGGTAGATCTATGGATTGATTAATATTGGTTTGAGACACAACTTTGGGGAGAAAGGACGGATTTGTTCTTAAGGATACCCTGTCCTTATGAAAAACCAAGTAAGGGGAACGGATGCAGAGAGCTTGAATCTCGGAAACCCTTCTTGCTGAAGTTACAGCCAGTAAAAATATAGTTTTCCAGGTCAATAATTTCAAAGAACATGAAGCAGACGGTTCGAAGGGAGGTAACATCAAGGATGCCAACATTAAATTTAGATCCCATTGCGGAGGAGGATGCTTTATCGGCGGCTTTAGGAGAACTCCTCCTCTAAGAAAGGCCTTGCATAATCTATGAGACATAATGTTATTATCATGCAAGCCAACATGATACTTAGAGATAGCAGCCAGTTGAACTTTAACTGTAGATGAAGAAGATCCTGACTGAAAATTCTCAGCCAGGAAATCTAAAACAGAATGCACAGGAGCAGTAAAGGGATCAATATTTCTGGAATTTGCCCAAATAGAAAAACGTCGCCACTTGCTAGCATAAACAGTTCTGGTGGACGACTTTAAAGAAGACACTAAGATGTCTCTGACAGAATCAGAGATCATCGGAAGCCTGGCTAGGGAAGGAAGTGGAGCAACCAAGCAGTGAGGCTGAGAGAATGAATGGCCCGGTGCTGTTGACCCGAATGGTGGATCAAGAGATCCGGAACTGGGTCCAGATGCCAGGGCTGCACCAGGAGGTGACGATGCAGAGACGGAAACCAAATTTGTCGAGGCCAGTAAGGGGCAATGAGAATCAACTTGGCCCTCAAAACGGTGGCTTTCTGAATGACTTGTGGAATCAAGGGAAAGGGAGGAAAAGCGTACGTCCCCGGGGCCAATCCTGGGTTAGAGAGTCTCTCAGGGGTTGGCCTGGTAGGGGAAAGAGGGTGAAAAAATCGGGGCACTTGTTGTTTTGAGGTGTAGCAAAAAGATCGCAACAAGGTGTGCCCCACTTCAGAAAAATCTGATCCACTACAGATTGATTGAGAGACCACTCGTGAGGCATCAGAATGGATCTGCTCAGCCTGTCCGCCAAGAGGTTGGACCTGCCGGGGATGTGCGTTGCTATCAGAAACCGATGAGAGGAGATTGCCCATTGCCAAAGTCTGAGAGCTTCTCGACACAACGGATAGGACCTGGTCCCGCCCTGCTTGTTGATGTACCAGACCACGGACATGTTGTCCGTTTGTACTGCAATAGTCCCCGTGGGAAGAAAGCCGTTGAGGGCTTGCAACGTTAAAAGCACCGCTCTCATCTCCAGGACATTGATGTGCAGATGGTATTCTATGGGTTGCCACATCCCGTGGACCATCCTGCCCTGATAATGCCCCCCCCACCCGATCAGAGAGGCATCCGTAGTAACTGTGGCAACTGGAGGAGGGAAAACAAAGGGTCGGCCCTGATGAAGAAGAGGGGAAGATATCCACCAGTTCAGATGAGTTCTGCGATTGTGTGACTAAGATTTCGTGCCTCATCGGAAGACTGTGGTACGACCACTGAGTGAATAACATCCACTGCAGAAGACGCATGTGGAAGCGAGCCAGTGGTAGAAGAACAATGGCCGCAGCCATAAGACCTAGAACTTTTAGTATCAATCTGGCTTTGACCTTGCTGCTCTGCAATAGAATCCGAACTAATTTTTGGATGTCCAGAATTCTTTGATCTGTTAGTCTGGCTAGCATTTTGACGGTGTTTAATTCTGCGCCTATAAAGGTGATAGATTGGCAAGGCCGCAGAGAATATTTTTCGAAATTTACTGAAATTCCCAAACTCCTGCAAAGCTGCAGAGTGTAGTCTCTGGTCTGAAGAAGCTGACACCTGGTGGTGGCGGAGAGGAGCCAGTCGTCCAAATAAGGAAACACCTGGAATCCTTGGCGTCTCAGATGAGCTGTGACCACTGCCATGCATTTGGTAAACACTCTGGGGGCTGAAGTGAGGCCAAAGGGCAGGGCTCTGAATTGGTAATGACTGGTCCCTAGCGAAAGCGGAGAAACCTTCTGGAGCGCCTGTGAATCTTTATGTGATAGTACGCGTCCTGAAGGTCTATAGAGCACATCCAGTTGTCCTTGCCCAGAAAGGGCAGAATGGACTGAAGCGTGACCATCCGGAATCTTGCCTTCTTGACAAATCTGTTTAGACTGCTCAGGTCTAATATTGGTCTCAATCTCCCGTCCTTTTGGGGACCAAAAGAATCTAGAGTAGATGCGGATCCTACTTGGTCTGCGGAACAGTCTGGGCGGCTCTTTTTCCTAGGAGCTTTGAAACCTGCTGTTATGCCAAAGCCCTTTGAGCGGGTGAGATGGCTGGAAGGGATGGTTGAGGTACGGGATACCTTTGAAGGGATTTTGTAACCCTCGGATATGATCGACTGTACCCACATATCTTGTGAGAGGGAATGCCAGGCTACTGGGTACAGCGAAATCCTTCCCCCGACTGCCTCCAAGGGTGGACAGTCGGGCAACACCTCAGGGGTGCTGAAAGGGCTTCTCAGGAAGAGACTCCCTGTTGCCCTGGTTCTGAGGACCCCCCCTGCCTCTAGGGCGTCTATTATTGTTACCCCTCTGCCTCTGGGGGTAAACTGACCACGTGTGTCCGGTGTAGCTCCTTGGGCTTTGCGGAACCACATCTTCCCTCCCTTCTGACCCTTGGGATATGGTCTAGAAGGGGTGGAAAAATGGACTCCAACGGCAGAAAGAGTTTTACCGTCCTGCTCACACCTGGTCAAGGTATCCTTCACCTGAGGTCCGAACAAAGAAGAACCATCAAAGGGGGTATTGGTGAAGGACGCCTTAAAGGGTCCAAAATTACAAAGCCGCATCCAGGCTTGGCGTCTAAGAGCCACTCCTGTGCCTGCGGCCCTGCTCGCTCCATCGGCCGCATAGGATATGAGCCGCATGGAGGAGTTGGATAAGGAATTCAGGATTGCTAGCTGTGAGGCAATCTTTTCTTGAGCCCCAGCAGCAGAAGGATCCTGGACCACTTCACCTAGTTCCTTGAGAATATCTCTTTGAAGCCTGGTGAAGTGACAAAGGTAGTTCAGCGAACGCGTAGCAAAGGTCGCTGAAGAAAACATCCGCTTTCCATACCTGTCCATGGTCCTAGAATCCTTGTTAGGAGGATGGACAGGTACTGAAGGATCCGCAAGTTCCTTCTTAGTGGCCGCCGCCACCACCATAGCATCCAGAGACGCCCTTGGAAAGAAACTGTCCGTAGGAGCCGTAATAAACTTGGATGGTCTCCTGGGGACAGGTTCCACAGAATCTGGAGCTGCCCATGCCTTTCGAGCCACTACCTGCATAAGTGGGTCGAAAGGCGGAGACACCCAGGAGGTGGAGGGTCGGGATCCAAAAGCCTCCAGGTATACCGACTCATCCTCGGAGGGATCAATGGATGGCCAATTCCCCGTCTGTTTGAGGAGCTCAAGGATGTCTGAAAAGGAGACATCCTCAGAGGGGGATCGTGGGGAACCCTCCGACTCATCTAAGTCGGTATCATATGTAGTAGACTCAGGGGAGTCTGTGTTTCCTCTTACACGTCCTCTTCTGAGGGGGTTCACCTGTAGGATCAGGAGAAACTTCGGAAGAGGAGGAAATTCCCAATGGCGAAACCTGGGGCGATGGATCCCTGGGCCTGAGAGCAAGAGGCTGGCAAGAGGTGTCTACAGGCACCGAAGAGGGAGGAGCTAGAGGGATGGACCGTTGACCTGGCTCAGGAGCCAGGACACTCATCACCTCAAAGGCTCCCCTCCCCGGGAGACCGGAATATCCCCGTTCCGAGGAAACAGGAATTCCCGGATCCACTGAGAGGAAGGCTCGAGGCCGATGTCGGTGCCGAGCTTACCAAAGCGAAGCCCGAGAGGGAGGCGGGGTCGGACAAGGGTCCGATGCCACTAGCCCCTCGGAGCCGACCAGGAAACTCGGCGACGGATCCCTCAAGGAAGGTCTCAAGGAGGAGATCGGGCGAAGGCAGCGGAGCCGAAGGATGTATCTGCTCCGGCGCCGAAACAGTCGCTGTCCCGAGAAGCTCTGGCTCCGAACTCTGGTGGGGAGTCGGAGGAGGAAGTTCAAGGGGTGAAGCAATAGCCGAAGTCTGCTGAGACTGGCTATAGAGCATTTGGGCCAGTGCCTGCGACTTTAACAGCCTGCTTACCACCCTCTCTAAGTCGTGGTCAGACAGCCTGGAAGATCTTGAAGATCGGCTCCGATGGCTCCGCTCCGACAAAAGAGGAGACCCCGGAGCCGAGTGGATACTCTCCAACGAAGGGGACCGAGATCTCTTTCGGGACGAAGTCATCGGAGCCGTAGTCCCCTGAATTCCAGATGGAGCCGAAGGTTTCTCGGCTCCGATGCTGGATAAGGTGTCTGCTCCAGCCGGAGCCGACCAAGGCAACAGTAGATTGGGTGTCGGAACCGATCGGTGCCGAGCCCACTACTTTAGAAGCAGAAAGATCGGCTCCAGCCGGAGCCGGAGCCACCGGAGGAGGCTTAGACACTGTAGCCTGAACCTTCGGAGGCTTAGAAGGTTTACTGGACCCTGTTTTAGAGGGAGAACCTTCTGGCTTAAGCAAGCCACGGAGGATCAATTTATTCCTCCTTTCCTGCAGGACTCTCTGGCTAAAAGAATGACACAAAGCACAGGAGTCCTGCAGGTGCAAAGGCCCCAGGCAGTAAACACAAGAAGTGTGACCGTCTGTCAGAGACATTTTCTGACAGCACGAGTCACACTTCTTGACGCCTGAGACCTTGCCTTCCTTAGACATAGTCCTAGAGGAAGAAAGTCACACACACCCCAACAATCACACAATTAATCCCCAAACACAAACACACAGGTAGGGATTAAGCAAGGGGGTCTAGGCCCAACTGAAAACTCTTTTAGAATTATAAAGGAATTTAAAAGTTTTTAACTATAAGGGAAATAGGGTGGGCTGTAGAAACACTACACACTATAAAAAGGGGAATAAGGGAGAAATAAATCCCTGACTAAGCTTTCTGAAAATATCAACTTACCTCTGCTGGCAAAAAGGAGACCTCTTTCGCTAAGCGGCAAACGAGATCTGAGGTAGTTCCGCCTTGCATCATGGGATATAGGGTTACCTCGAGCTGGTAAAAGGAGTTCTCAAGCTAAAGCAAGTGCCGAGTCGGAGCCGAGGATCGGCTCCGAACCCATCCAGCAAGAATGAAGGCGAGATTGACAACTTAACATTTGGCAATTCAAAGCCCTCATAGCTAACGTAGAGGAGGTGTACACTTTCCCCCCCATCTATCTAAAGCTCTAGCATCTTTATCCAAAGGAACTGGATTCTTAGCCACAGAAGCCCTAATACCCTTCGGACCTTGAGTAATGGTTTCCGGATCAGCTCTAGGGCTCTTGTACAAATACTTATGTGCTTCAGGAACTCTATATCTGCCTGGCTTAACCGGGGCAAGAGGTAAAGAATCAGGATGAAGGGAAGATTCAGAAAAAACATCCTGAACAACTTCTAAGACAGGAGGAATAGCCAAGGGCCTATGGTGAGGCAGAAACAAAAATTCCCTGAGCCGTTTCCGAGAATCTGAAAAATCCTGACCTTCCCACTTGAAATGCTCCCTCATGGAATGTAAAGTCTCAGAAAAAGAAAAATCCTCTGGAGGAGAAGCAGAAGGACAGGAGTCCTCTGCATCCGAATCCAAATAAGAAGGGAATTCCTGAATTTCTTCAGCTGAGGAATCAGAGTAGTCTGAGGAATGATCCATCCCCTCTGCCTCCACCCTAGGCCTCTTCTCTGGGGGGGGCATAGAACCCCTGATCAAAGTAATCAAGTCCTCAGCCATTTTTAACATATGCTTCTTAGGAACAGGGGCTGGAGAGCTAGAACTATGACCCAGGCCAACATGACCAGTTTTGGCCTTAGCATGGCCTTTAGCCACTGAAGTAGAAGGCCTAATGACCTTCTGTAAAGATGGAACTACAGACACCTGAGAAGCACCTTCAGCCGGGCCTACCTCCTGAGAGGATAACTCCTGTAAAAGTAAAGGTTCCCCATGGAATTCAGCCGAATCCCTGGCTGGATCCACAGGTCCAACCGGAGGCTCCGTAGAACCGGCGTCCGTAACGGACGACTCATCCGGTTTTGACTTCAAAGTTTTATCTTTTCGCTTTTTAGCGGTAGCGGGCGGAGGATCCGACGGCATGTTATAATTACACCTTTTCCCAAAAACAAGCCTGGCACAGTCTAATCTCCGTTTAATGGTGCGCTTGTTAAATCTAGCACAAAAGCGACACCCGACCACATCGTGCTCAGGCCCTAAGCAGGGAATACACAAAGAATGAAAAACCTTATGAGGTATCTGTTTCCCACAAGAAATGCAATTAACTTTTTCTGACATCCGGATAACTGAGGCAAGAAAAAACAAAGGTTTCCCCAACGGGTTACTTAGCCCAACTTGGTCTCCGGTCTGAAATTCGATAAATGAAAATTTCAGAACGCCGAACGGCACTTGCAAACGCTGCTTCTGCTTCGGACCACGCGGCAAGAAAGACTGAGGATATGGCGTCGGTCTTGCGCTTATGTACTACGACATACTGACATAAGCTCTAGGCGACAATGACAGACGACAGCACAGCTCTTTGGTATTCGGGCCGATCGAGGACAGCGGACTACCCCCCCACAGGTTATGACTGCAGCAATGTGAGACGAAGAACATCAGAAAAGTCACTTGTAAAGATGGACGGACAGTTCTTAAAATCATAAGACGCTTAGCATAAAATCATACCTGCTAGTCATGCCAGCTGTGATGGCTGTTGAGATTCCTCTTTCTGGTATCCCCAAGGTAGCACAACTCTAATAATCTCAGCTACTATCCAAATTGCAATGGCACACACTAAGCTACAGGGGCGCAACCAGCCCCACACTACCCATTTTTACCTTCTTGATCTCAAACAAGTTCACCTGAAATACAAAGAAATATTAAACTACTTACTTGCCTTACCTCCAGGAAAGTCCATCTATTGAAGTAGGGAGACGCCATCAACACAAAAGGTGAAAGGACAAGACAGTGTACTCACCTTAACGATAGAATTGTGTTGTCAGTTTCTGTCCTCGCCTTAATGGATGGGTCTCAGATCTGACCTCTGATCAGGCCAAGGCCAGTTTCAAGCTTCTGATCTGGTGGGTCAGGTACCTCCCCCTTCCCACAATCCCTGTGAATAGAACAAGCTACCTCAGAGTTTGGTTGCCCCAAAAAAGCAATGTAAATTACAAATTATATATCTAAGCTACCTGAAAGAGTGGGCGACTTAAATAGTCGTAACCTGTATGAGGAAAGAGGCAAACAGACTGTGCCTCCAGTAGCCACAGCCAAGTCAGTTTGGTCCATCTCAGTATGAAATTAAATTAACAGACTATACTGCCACAAGGATCAAAATAAGGCGGCAGAAAGTGGGAGGGAAGTTTGAGGAAAGTATGGAAAATAATTATTGTTATAGTAAATACATAACTTTCACATCGGATGTTTTTTTCCAATCATTCTTCAATGGATGTGACAGAGACCCCAACTTTTAAACTTGAGAGGCTTCATGGAAGGATAATCTGGAGCACAGCTATACCAAAAGAATCTGTAGATCTGGATTGCACATACAATTTGCAATAGCAGATGAAGGTATGAACCTTAGACCAAGCAGCTGCAGAAAGTACAGTTGTGTACACTTACCATAAATGTAGATGTTTGAGTGTATTCACTGTTGCAGTCATTACATTTGGGTTATTTGCTTGCAGGTAGCCCTCAGCCGGCTTTGATTATCAAAGTCTTGGGGTCCTGCATCAGTTGCTATCTCTTCTGCCAATGAGTTTAGCTTGCCTGGTAGTAACTGAGCCTGTAGGTGCACTTGGTAGCTCAAGGCCATGTTCCACAGAGCCATGGCTAGTCTGCAGAGGGGATATGAGTGGGTTCCCTCCTGCTTGTTTATGTACCACATAACAGGGGTGGTGTCGGTTTTTACCAATAATTGTCGTGGAAGGATGTGGTCCTTGAAGGCCGAGAGCATTCTGTACAGCTAACATTCTTTTTTGATTGATATGCAGGTGTATTTGACTCTGGTCCCATTTGCCCTGAATGCACTGCCTTGCCAAGAGAGTCCCCCCATGCACAGTCTAATGCGTATGTTAGGGTTTGGGCGGCAGGGGGTAGAGTGAATGGCAGTCCATTGAAGTAGCAGGCCTCTGCCCACCAAAGGAATTCTGTCTTTATACAAGGGATGATAGGAATCACCGATTCCAGGTCCTGAGAAAGTTGACACCATAGCTTTTTAGATACCATTGTAGTTTCCTCATATGCCGTCTGCATATGGAATTAGTAGGATGCAGGGGGCCATGAACCCCAGAGCTTACAGTATTTTCCTTGTAATTTAACTGGGTCTGTGGCCAGTAATTTGAAGTAGGCTGTCAGATAAACTTGCTTCTCTGGTGTGAGGTATGCTATCTGGGAAGCTGTGTTTAAGCTTGCTCCCAGGAATACAATTTGTTGGCAGGGTACAAGATGAGATTTCTTTTCGTTTATGATGTACCCCAGTGAGGTTAGCAGTTTCTTTACAAATGCCATATTTCATAGTATGTCCTGGCTTTCTGCCTGAATTAGACAATCGTCCAGGTAAGGGTATATTTGAATATTTCTTTGCCTGCAAAATGCAATGACTGGAGCTAGGCATTTTCTGAATACCCTGGACACAGTAGATAAGCCAAACGGCAATGCAGAGAAAGTACAGTTTTGTACCTACCATAAATGTAGACGTTCGAGTGCTAATACAGCTGCAGTAATCACAGATGGGTTCTCTGCCGTCAGGCGGGTCCTCGGTCGGCCGAATCCCAAAGTCTAGGTTCAGCGTCGGTTGCTGTCGCCTTCTTTCCTGACGTCAGTGCGACAGGGATATACAAGACACAGCCGACGCCATTTTCTTCAGTCTTTCTTGCCCCAGATGTCAGGTGCCCCCAGAAGGAAGGCAATACATAAATTATATATATAATCATGCAATGCAATATAATCAATAATCAGTAGTTGCAAGCAAATACACCATAGAAGGATAACCCAATCAGGTTGTATGAGGAGGTGTTAGCCACTAGGCCTTTACCAAGAGGGGAAGGAGGGAGGGAAACCTGTACTGCAGCTGTATTAGCACTCGAACATCTACATTTATGGTAGGTACAAAACTGTACTATGTTCATCGTGCATACAGCTGCAGTAATCACAGATGGGTAGAATCCCAAAGCTACGCACAGGGTGGTAGGCACTAGGTGGAACTGGAAGAGCCAGAATGCCCTGCAACACAGCAGTGGCAAAGCCTGCTCTAGTTTTGGAGTATAAAGGCAGGTGGTAGTGTTTTGTGAAGGTATGCACAGAACTCCAAGTGGCTGCCTCCAAAATATCTTTGGTAGGGACTCCTCTGAGGAAGGCTGTAGAGGTAGCTGTGGCCCTTGTGGAGTGGGATCTGATGCCTGTAGGAACAGATTTGCCATGAAAGGAGTAGCAAAACCGTATGCAGTGGCCTATCCAGTTTGAAATTATCTGTTTGGAAATTGGCTTCCCTTGAGCTCCTACAGCATAGGGCACAAAGAGTTGTTCTGATTTCCTGAAAGGCTTTGTTCTGTCCAAATAGTAACGTAGCTGTCTATGGATGTCTAAGGAATGTAGCAGCCTTTCCCCTTTGTTTTGAGGATTGGGGTAAAAGGTAGGTAAGTGTATGGCCTGATTTAAAGCTACCCTGGATACTACCTTAGGCACAAATGACGGGTTGGTTCGTTGGGAAACCCTGTACTGATGGAAGATGAGAAAGGGCTGCAGCCATGAGGGCTTGTAGTTCCGAAACCCTACGAGCTGAGGTAATGGCCAGAAGGAAAGCTGTTTTCCAGGACAAATATTGCAAATCTGTTGAGGCAGCTGGTTCAAAGGGGGCAATGTTAATTTTTCTAGAATGCAATTAAGATCCCAGGCTGGTATTGGTTGTTTCCTTGGAGGTCTTATATTCTTAGCCCCTCTGAGGAACTGTCTTAAGAGTGGGTGAGAGAATAAGGGTGGATCAGTGTTGTATTCTGCAGAAATGGCTGAGGCATGAATTTTGATGGAGGAAAATGAAAGTCCACTGTTCAACAGCTCAGCTAGATACTGTAATGTCGGAGGCAAATTCAGTTTTCTAGGATCCTGGCCTTTTTTCTCATTCCAAGCGTAAAACCGTTTCCATTTTGCGGAGTAAGCCTTTCTAGTAGATGGCCTTCTGGCCTCCAAAATGACATCCTGTACCTCTTTGGAGAGTAGGGTCTGTTTGTGGTGTTAAGGAATTTTCCATGCAGCCAGATTGAGTGTTTTCAGCTGACTGTGAAGAGTTTTGTAGCTGTGCTGAGTCAGTAGAAGAGGCATTAGAGGTAGGGTCCAGGGAGGAGTATGTGTTAGGCTCCTCAGGAGTGGGTACCAGTGTTGTCTTGGCCAATCTGGAGCAATCAGTATCATCTCCGGTCTGTCTGCTCTTGCTTTCAAGAGCACCTTGGGCAGAAGAGGCAAAGGTGGGAAGGCGTAAACTGTCCGTGCTGCCCAACTGAAAGAAAGGGCGTCCACTCTCCAGGCCTTCGGATGGAAGGTCCTTGAGCAGAACTTTTCAATTGGCGATTCCTGTGGGAGGCAAAGAGATCCATGTCTGGCCTTCCCCACACTTGGATTAACTTTGTAAACCCTTGAGGATGCAACTTCCATTCGTGTGGGTCTGTCATATTTCTGCTTAGATTGTCTGCCAGCGTGTTTTCCAATCCTGGCAGGTACTGTGCTTGAAGTTCGATTTGCCATTCCAGAGCCAAGTTCCAAAGTGACATGGCTAGCCTGCACAGGGGGTATGAATGTGTTCCTCCTTGTTGGTTTATGTACCACATTACTGTGGTGTTGTCTCTTCTTATCAATAATTGTAGCAGCAGAGACCAGAAAAGACTACCTTTCCAGATTTTAAGTATTTTTCTTGGCTTTTTCGACCACTGTTTTTGCTTATTTTATCGAAGTTTGAACTGTTTTTACTGTTTTTATAAGCTCAAACTGTTTACTGCACTTGCTAGTTTAAGTTTTGCCTAAAAGTTAAACTACAGGCTAATACACTCAAGTGTACTAGCTTTTGATAGCAATTAGTCGAAAAGTATAGCATTTATTGTGTTTTCTGCCTTTCTGTAAAAAAAAAAAAAATATCCTTATTTTCCATACTTTCCTAGCTAGTGTTCCAGAGACCAGATTTTGCTGATCCCTGGGCTTTGTCTTGGTTCCTGTGTTTCTCCATTTTCCTTGTTTGGTCAGGGGGAAGTTTCTTTACTCACCAGTGAGAGTGGGGAGTACTGAGCTGCCTGTTTGTCCTCAGTGGAGTGGTTTAAGGCAGTAACTTGTAGTTTATTGGCCATTGTGGGTAATTTCCTGTCTTTTCCAGCCCCATGCTATTTAGCGCGGAGTTGCCACAAGAGCAGCAGCGGTTAATCAAGGTTAAACTATTCGGGCTACCTAAAGTCCACTCTTCAAATTTTCCCTTAGAACATCTCTTCCTAAGCTGTACTGATAATCTAACTACCCTATCCTATACCTATAAAGCCTTGATCTACTTGATTCATAAGTGACTATTCTCTATCCGGATAGCCTAGCACTTGCACCCAAAGTACTCTTTACTCTGATATAGCACTTTTTATTATACATAGCACCCTACCAGCCTAATACCCCTTTTCGATCATCCACACCCCTTGAACTCTTCTCAAACCCATCTACACAAAGTTCTTAACTTTTCCTTCTAGCATGTCGCGGGGTCAGTTGCTAGTGTCATCTCCTGCTCAGCTGATGAATCTGGGAATATTAAGGCAATGTTACAGTTGCCTCATGTACACAGACAACCCTCTCCTTCTCCCACAAAACACAAACACATGCGAGAGATGCAAATATATAGCCAAACTGGAGGCTGAGCTCTCTCATCATAGGACTGGCAAGACCAGACAGGAGGAGAAGGTAACCACACACACCTCAAACCCAGTCTCACATAGCACTAGCACAACCTCATATCACACACACACAACCTCATATCACACACACAAACACATAAAAACATACTCTGAGGCTCTGACCAAAAATCTACCAAAACAGCAGAGGCCACTGAAGCAGACACCCAAACAACTACCACCACAGACCAAGACACATGCAACACATAGACCACAAAGTCAGTGTGCCAAACAGCCACAGCCCTTAAGGCCAAACACAATGCCAGATACTCTTGTCATAGGTGACTCCATAGTCAGACACACTGACGTCCCACTCACCAGATTGAGCAAGGAGAAGGTCACAGTAAGCTGCCTGTCGGGCACTAGAATCCGCCACATAACGCAAGCACTCAGGTCACTCGACAGCAGGTACAAGTATGACTCAGTCATTGTCCATGCTGGTGTGAACGACCTGAGACGCACCTCCCCGGACTACATGAAAAGGGACATAGAGGAGCTCTCTGATTATGTAGCCCAGGCAGGTATGACCCTGACCTTGAGCAGTATCCTACCTTCACCAAGAATGATGCCACAGTACAGAGAAAAGATGATCAGCTTTAATAATTGGCTCAATCACTGGTGTCATTCAAAGGGGATCCAATGTCTGCCTGGGATGACATGCTGGACAAGCCACGTTGCATGAGGGCGGCTTGCACCTGTCACCCCTGGGCTTCCGGATATTGGCAAAGGCTCTTGCCACCCCCATAGTGCCTTTTTTAGGCCAGGCTCAAATTCTAAACCTACCACCCTAGAACAAAATAAAGGAAAAAAACTAAGGGTAATGCTGCTCAATGCCAGAAGTCTCAACCTCAAGATGCACGCACTCGAAGCCCTTCTCAGTATGGAGAACAGACTGAAACCTGGTTCAAGGCTCCTGAGAGCACCCCGGCACTATCAGGTTTTACCTCATATCATGCGTTCCGGCCACAAAATCCGGACAACACCAAGAAAGGAGGAGGGGTGTCCATATTCATCAAAGATACCCTCACCTCCAGGTTGGTGGCAACGCACGATGCATCGGAGACCATCCAGGTGCAATTAACTGTAGGTAAGACTGCTCTACAATTTGTAGCATGTTACAGGCCACCCTCTCAAACTCAGGATCCTCACACAGCATTCCTGAAAACTCTGGAGGGGATAAATGTAACCCCAAACACCATCATACTAGGTGATTTCAACTATCCAAACATAGACTGGGATCACTACTCAAGCCCCAACACTTTAGCCCAAAGGTTCCTAGAGTTCATAAACTCTAATGCCATGGAACAACTAGTCACCATGCCCACAAGAGGTGAAAACATACTGGATCTCATCATCACAAACATGGGGTCACAATGTTCAACACCGGAGGTATACCCTTCATTGGTGAGATCAGATCATAAACTAATCTCACTGGAAGTCCACATCCCGCCCCCACCCCAGATAAAAAAGACCACAGTGAAGAACTTCTCTAAAGCCGACTTCACACTTCTTAGGACTGGTTTGGTCTCTTTCAAGGCCCCTGAGCCAGCGGAAACCAACACTAAAGCCGCTGAATCACTTACAAATGCCTTCTACCAGCACCTCCAGGACTGCATGGATCAGGCAATCCCAAACAAAACAAAGACTCTTTGTACCAAAGGCAGGCGTCCAGTCTGGTGGACCCCAGCCATAAACAAGCTCTACAACAAAAGGAGAAAGCTACAAGATAGAGCAAAATCCTCAAAAGGGAAGACACCCTTGATCATCGTAAGTAAAAAACTAAGATCTCTCATAAAATCCTCCAAAGCAAATTTTGAAAGAAAAATTGCCACGGACTCAAAAGGCAACCACAAGGCCTTTTTTAGCTATGTTAGAAACCTGGGAGGAAACTCCCAGATATGTTCAGAACTGGTTCAAAATGATGTAAAGTTCACTGAACCTACAGACATTGCCAACATACTGGCTGACCGGTTCAGTGCAAATCCCAAAAGGAGAAATATCTATACCAGAGGATTGTATCCTCCCAAACATCTCAAATGCTCAAGTAAGAACAGCTCTCTTCAAGGCGAAAAACACAGCATCCATGGGACCAGATGGTGTCCCCGGTTGTGTGCTCCACGAGCTCATTGAGGAATTAAATCCGCAGTTAGGGCAGCTGTTTAATCTTAGCCTCACCTCAGGATACGTACCCAAGGAATGGCGTACGGCTACTGTGGTCCCATTACACAAAGGCGGTGCCTCCACCGACCCTGGAAACTACCGTCCCATCAGCTTGACAAGCCTGGTCTGCAAAGCTATGGAGAGGATCATTATGGAACTCAAAGAAAGACATAGGGGACCTGCAAACATTGAATCAAACCCAATTTGGCTTTGTCAAGGGCAGATCGTGCCTTTTAAACTTGGTTGACTTTTTCGAAACAGTCACCAAGGCCATTGATGAGGGCAAGGCAGTCCACACAGCCTACCTTGACCTGGCAAAGGCCTTCGACACGATACCCCACTCAGGCATCATAGAAAAACTCACCAGTTTAAATGTGAACCCATACGTCACAAGATGGGTTGCAAACTGGCTAAGTGACAGAACCCACAGGGTTAGAGTTGCTGGCGCCATGTCAGATTCCAAGCCTGTCACAAGCGGTGTCCCACAGGGCTCGGTCCTGGGTCCACTTGTTCGGCATCTACTTTTCGGAAGTACAGGCAAGCACAGGAGGATTATGGCTGACAGTTTGCAGATGACTGCAAACTGGGCGCCATAGTTGAAAACACATCAGACACAGATATCCTTCAGAAGGGTCTCATAGAAACAGATAACTGGTGCCAAAGCCATGGCCTAAAGTTAAACACTAAAAAATGCATAGTCATACCCTTTGGGAAAAACAAGGTTACCCCTAGCTACCATATAGGGGGCAATCCACTAAGCACAGAAGAGGTCATCAGGGATCTGGGAACCCAGGTTGATAGCAACCTCTCATTTGACACCCACGTTGCCAAAGTTGTTAGGAAGACCTTCTACATTGCCCACCTGATCATGAAGGGTTTCATGTCTAGGTCAAGAGAGGTCATCATTCCCCTGTACTCATCACTCAGACCGATGATTGAGTACAACGCCCCATTTGGAATGTATCTGACCCGACACCTACAGCAACTGGAAAGGCCCCAAAAGTTCCTCACCAAAAGGATAAAGGGTCTCAAAAATATGTCCTATGCTGCCCGACTGAAGGAGCTCCAGCTCTACTCAGTCGCTTACCGCCTGCTCAGAGGTGACCTGTGCCTGACATACAAGGCCATGTCCAACCCGGAATTAATGAACATGCTTCACCTCAAAAAATCTAAATCCATCAGATCCACAAGAGCACGAGACTTAAACCTTGACACGGTCATAAATAGGACGTGCTGGAGGGACAGATTCATCACCCAGAGACTCCCTATGCTGTGGAACAAAATCCCGGTACATGTGAGGCAGAGCACCTCGCTGGCCTTGTTCAAGAGAAGTCTTGACCAATGGATGGGAGATCGCAGGTATATCCCAGGGATTACATCAGTGTCACTGCTTGACAGAGGCACAGCAAAATAATGGGCATAATATCCTTCAATAGAAAGGGGTGGCGTAAGCCACAAAAACTCTGGGCTAGGCTTATAAATGTCCTAGGGCAGATAGCCTAGTATAAACCTATGAACCTATAATTGCCCTGGATGCAGGAGGTCCTTGAAAGCTGTAAATGCATTTATCACTGCTAGCATTTCCTTTTGATTGATGTGAAGATGCTTTTCCTTTTGGGACCATTTGCCCTGAATGCACCTGTCTGTCATGTGTGCCCCCCAGGCATAGTCTGAGGCGTCTGTTGTGATGACTTGATTTGCTTGAGGCTTGCAGAATGGTAGACCTGTGTTTGTTTGGCATGCTTGGGCCCACCATAGAAATTCCTGTTGCAAACATGGGATTATTGGTATTATTGTTTCCAAACTGTGTCTGTGTTGAGACCATAGGTTTTTTAGGTACCACTGAAGTTTCCTCATATGCAACTTTGCACATGGGATTAGAAGAATGCAAGATGCCATGAAGCCCAGAGCCTGCAGGATTTTCCTTGCAGTTAGCCTGGTACAATTTGCTAGTATTTTGAAGTACTGAGTTAGTTGCCCCTGTTTTTCTGGCGTAAGATAGGCCCATCTGGGTGTTTGTGTCCAAGTTGGCACCCAGGAAAGTTATTTTCTGAGATGGTGTTAGCCTGGATTTCTCTTTGTTGACTGTGTATCCCAGAGAATTCAATAACCGTGTTACATAAGCCAGATGTTCCAGAAGTATGTGTTTGCTGTCCGCTTGGATCAGGCAATCGTTCAAATAAGGGTAAATTTGCATCCCTTGAAGTCTGCAGTAGGCAATTACTGATGCCAGGCATTTCGTGAATACTCTGGGCGCAGTAGATAAGCCAAAGGGCAATGCAGAGAATGGATAGTGGATTGAACCTGCAAGAAATCTGAGGTATCTTCTGCAGCTTTGTCTGATTGGGACATGCAGGTATGCCTCCTTGAGGTCCAATGTTACCAGCCAAAACTCCTTGCCCAGCATGGGAAGAAGCTGCTGTAAGGTGAGCATCTTGAATTTTGATGCAGTAGAAATGTGTTTAGGATGGATAAGTCCAAAATGGGTCTCCAGTCGGTTCCTTTCCTTGGTACCAGGAATAGTCTGGAATAAAAACCTTGACCTTGTTCGTGAGTAGGTACCTCTTGAATAGCTTTCATGTCCATGAGCTTTGAAATTTGTATTTGAGCCTCTGCCCTTTGTGTGGCAGGTTCGGCATGCCTCTCATTTTTGGAAGTGTGAAAATTAAATCTGTAGCCTCTGTTTATGATGTCCAGGATCCATTTGTCTGTTGTGATATGCCAATTTCTTGTAAATAATGTCAGCTTTCCTCCCAAGGGTGCTGCCAGCTGAGACTTGCTTGGCATGAAAAGGGGAAGTCATTGGTTTTGTTTCCTGTATTGCTGTGCACCGTCTTCGCCACCTCTTGGTGCTGGAGTTTGCCACTGTCTGCCTCTATATGATCCTTGAGATTGTCCTCTGCCCCTTGTGCGCCTGTATCCTTTTTGGGGTTTGTCTGTGGCTGGAAAGGACCAGTTTTTTGATGCTAAAACGTGGTGGTTGAACCTGTAGAAAAGCTTTGACAGTTTGCATAGATTTAGCTTTTTCTTCCATTTTCCGTAGTATCTCCTCAGCATTAGTACCAAATAATACATCCTTTTGTAAAGGAGCATCTAGTAGTTTAGCTTTAACATGATCAGGCAAGGTTTGTTCCCTAAGCCAGGCATGTCTACGAATGACTGATCCTGTAACAGCAGCTCTACTTGAGGCCTCTAGAGCATCATAGCTACATTGTAAGGTGCGTTTACCCACTTGTTCTGCACTATGCATCATATCCTGCAACTCCTTCAAATCTGGTTGTTCAGGTTGTGACATTTTATTCCTTAATTGTGATAACAGAAACTGCTGATATTTAAGCATATGGAACTGACAATTTAAGGCCCTCATGGCTAGGGTGGCCGAGGTATATACCTTTTTTCCTCACCTTTCTAAGGATCTGGACTCTCTTTCGGATGGTAGTGGATTCTTAGCAGTAGAGGCCTTCATTCCCTTGGAGCCTTGTGAAATGGTTTCAGGGTTAGCATTATGGCTTTTGTAAAGAAATTGGTGAGAGTTAGAAACTCTGTAGTACCTATCAGGCTTGACTGGGGCAGGAGGCAGGGAATCCGGATTAAGGCAAGCCTCCGAGTAAACGTCATCAAGTATGTCCAAGACAGAAGGTATCGCCAGAGGTCTGTGCTGAGGTAGCAACAGGAATTCCCTAAGTCTTTTCTTGGAATCAGAAAAGTCTTGGCCTTCCCAATGGAAGTGTTCCCTCAAGGTATGCAAGGTTTCCCCAAAAGAAAAATCCTCTGGGGGAGATACCGAAGGAATGGACTGCTCTGCATCAGAATATTCAAAAGGGGAGTACGAGTGTTCCTCTTCATCAGAATGTTCTGAAATAATGGAGCCCTGGTCAGAAGAGGGAGAATCTTCCTCCACTCTGGGTCTCTTGTCCGGAGGGGGCTGGGAACCCCTGATGAGAGTAATTAAATCCTCAGCCATTTTTAGCATCTGCTTTTTAGGCGTGGGGCCTGGAGATGGGCCCTGTGCAACAGGCCTCTTGGGATGCATGGCTGATTTGGACTTAGTAAATGCCTTTATGGAAAAGGAAGATGAGGGTCTAAAGACACCATGGGTGGAAGTGGACCTGTCCACATTAGGAGGCTCAACACTCACAGTGGCTTCGGTAACTGTAGTCTGGGTATGGGCCGAGGCACCTGCGGTGTCGGTTACAGAAGACACCGCCAGAGAAGTGTCGTCAGTAGTCGGGCTGTGTAGGCGCCTCGCTGAGAACCGGACCACGTGTAGCCGGTTTTGGCGTGGTGCCGGTGGAGTCTCCGACGACATTTTATAATCAAAAGCTTTACCAAAAAAGTGCTGGGCGAACTCCGCCCGACGCTTAATAGTGCGTTTATTGAAAGTAGCTCAAAAGCGACACCCCGAGACGTCGTGGTCTGGGCCTAAGCAAGGTATGCAGAGGGAATGGAAATCCTTATGCGGTATTTGCTTCCCACAAGAAATACAGTTGTTAACTTTGTCTGACATCAGTCTGAGGCAAGAAAAGCTTCCCCAACGGGGTACTTAGCTTTAAAGAAGACTTTGGTTTCCAAATTTTCGCAATTTCAGGAGCTGGCCGACCGGCACTTGCGAACTGCTTCTGCTTCGGGAACCGTGCGGCAAAAAAAAGACTGAAGAAAATGGCGTCGGCTGTGTCTTACATACCCCTGTCGCACTGACGTCAGGAAAGAAGGCGACAGCAACGGACGCCGGACCTAGACTTTGGAATTCGGCCGACCGAGGACCCGCCTGACAGCAGAGAACCCATCTGTGATTACTGCAGCTGTATGCACGATGAACATCTGAGTGCATGCAGCCTGCTGTGAAGCGTAGGTATTTTCTGCAAGAATCCCTTACTGGGATGTGCAGGTAAGCTTCCTTTAAATCCAATGTTGCCAACCAGGCATCTTTGCCCAGCATGGGAAGCAGCTGATGAAGAGTTAGCATTTTGAATTTTGGAATTACCAAAAAGGTGTTTATGATAGATAGGTCCAGGATATGACGCCAGGAGTTGTCTTTTCTGGGTACCAGGAAAAGTCTAAAGTAAAAACCTTGCCCCCATTCTTCTGCTGGGACAAGCTGAATAGCCTTGATACTTGAGAGCGAACCTGCTGTTGAGCCTCTGCCCACTGATTTGGGGGTAAATCTGGCCAACCTTTTGGGGTTGGTAAGTTGTGGAAGTGGAATCTGTATCCTTGGTGAAACTATATTTAAAACCTATTTGTCTTGGGTAATGAGTTCCCAGTTTTTTGCATGCAGGGCAATCTTTCCCCCTAAAGGCACGGCCAGTTGAGCAGGGCTTGGAAGGTTTAAGGCTAAGTCATTGTGACAAGTTTACCATAGGGGGGTTTCTTACTACTTCCAGCTTTGGAAGTGGGAGTCCCCCAGTGCTTAGGCCTGTGAGTACCTTCAGACTGTGGCCTAGGTGGTCGGCTGTTCCTGGATTTGGACTGAAAAGGCCTGGAAGAGACAGGAAAGGACCAATTCTTAGAAGGCCAATGCCTACTAAATCTGGGAGGCTGTATTTGCAGGAAATCTTTAACAGTCTGCACAGCTTTAGCTTTTTCCTCTATCTTTAAGAACTTCTGCTTTGTTGCCAAACAGGAGGTCTTGGTTTAAGGGAACATCCAGTAATTTGGCTTTAACATTATCTGGCAGAGTTTGCTCCTTAAGCCAAGCATGCCTTCTAAGAACAGAACAGACCCAGTAACAGCAGCCCTACATGATGTCTCTAAGGAGTCAAAACCACACTGCAAAGTATGTTTACCAACTTGTTCAGCAGAACGCATTAAATCCTGTAATTCTTTATTTTCAGCACAGTCAGGAATCAACATCAATTTAAATAATCCAATAATATCCTGCTGGTACTTCAATGTATGAAACTGGCAGTTTAAGGTCCTAATGGCCAAAGTAGCAGAAGTGTATACCTTCTTACCAAATCTGTCCAGGGCCCTGGAATCTCTATCAGAGGGGGTAGGATTTTTGGCAGTAGTAGCCTTAATGCCCTTGGGTCCCTGTGAAATGGTCTATGGGTCTGTAGTAATTCTTAGAGAGGAACTTGTGAGAGTCAGGTACTCTAATACCTATCAGGTTTCCTGGGAGCCGGAGGTAAGATGCCTGGGGCCAGACTAGATTCCAAGAAGGCATCATCTACAATGTCTAGTACAGGGGGGATAGCTAAAGGCCTGTGTTGAGGCAGGAGTAAGAATTCCCTAAGCTTCTTTTTGGAGTCAGAGTAATCCTGGCTTTCCCAGGGGAAATGCTCCCTAAGAGTGTGCAAAGTTTCACCAAAAGAGAAATCTTCTGGAGGGGAAGCAGAGGGAATGGAGTCCTCTGCATCAAAATCCTCATAGGTAGATAAGGGCAAATCCTGGTCATCAGAAGAAACAGAAATTTCAGAATCCTGATCAGAAGACACTGAAGGAAAATCAGTTCTAGGTCTCTTAAATGGAGAAGGGTGGCTTCCCCCAATTAGAGTAATAAAGTCTTCAGCCATTCTTGTTTTTTATGCGTACGAGCCTGACCATGCGGTTTGGACGTCGGTTTTCTAGGAGTAGATAGAGTCTTAAGCCTTCAAGAAGATGGCGTCAGTTTGATATGCTCCGGACCTATCCAAGGTAGAGACATCCGCAGGTTCCATAGTCGAAGCATCTTGCGGCATACCGGACTCCGAATGGGTCTCAGTACAGGCTTGCGAATCTGTAGTGGATATCAAGGGCTGCAAAAGCGCCTGAGTACCGGTGAACTGGCGACTAGCTTAACGGAAGCGTTGTCGGCAGCTTTGGACCTATGCGGTCCGTCTCCATCTTCATCTTTACTTTTTTCGGAATGTCGGTAGTTGGATGGCTTACCGAAGACATTTCTAGATAACTGAACAGAGTACCGAAATAGTTAGATGCGAAAATGAACAGACGCCAAATAGTATGAGGATTGAATAAGGCACAAAATCGAAAGCGAGGGACGTCGTGGTCTGGGCCTGAGCAAGGAATGCAGTACGAATGAAAATCTTTGAGGTATTTGCTTTCCACAAGAAATACAATTAACTTTTACGGACATCGGTTTAGAGAAAGAAAAAGGATCCCCAACAGGGTACTTAGCTTTTCTGAAGACTTTGGTTCTGAAACTCGAAAATGAAAATTTCAGTGTCGGCCGACTGGCACTTGCAAACGGCTTCTGCTTCAGGCACCGCAGGGCAAGAAAGACTAATGTAATGGCATCGGCTGCATGTTTTATACCCGACTACCTAACGTCATGGAAGAAGAGAAGGCAACCGACGCAGGACCCAAGACTGAATCAGGCCGGCTGAGGGCTACCTGTAAGCAGATAACCCAAACGTAATGACTGCAACAGTGAAACACAAAGAACATCGTAGGTCATCAATTGGAACTCTGGAATAAAAGGCTGCAGGATGAAGCCACAGATCCATCAATGTTTTTCTGGAGTGGAAGGGAGTGGAATTCCGTTTTTTGGTAAATAAATTAAATACAGTCAACCATAGAGAAAGTGTGCCTCTGGAAATATCTTTTCCCAACTTAGCACTGGAGGACACAAATAACTGGTCAGACTTTCTGAATGGCTTAATCGGTGTAGATGAAAACATAACTGGTGATGAAAATCAAGTAAATGCAGGGTATATTTGTCCTTGAGAAACTTGAAATGAAAACTGGAAGCTTCATAGAGCTCAGATGAAAAACCTTTTCCATTTACTTCTATAAACCTTCCTAGTGGAAGGCTCCTGAGAGGAAGATAAGATGTGCACAACTGTGATGACAACCTGAACTGTCCAACCATTATTATAATTAGAAATCAGGTAACTAGGTGAGAAAGTAGATCTGGGTTCGAGCCCAGAACCAAAGATTGGTGAATTAGATGAGGACAGAAGAAGGGAAGCCATACCTGATGAAGCCAACATTTGGATATGATGATTACCCTGACCATCACAGATGCCCACTGTAAGTACAGTTGTGTACACTTACCATAAATGTAGATGTTGGAGTGTATTCACTGTTGCAGTCATTACATTTGGGGTTATCTACCTGCAGGTAGTGCTCAGCCAGCCTGAATATCAAAGTCTTGGGTCCTGCGTCAGATGCTCTCTCTTCTTCCATTAAATCAGGTTGTCAGGGGTATAAAGCATGCAGCAGACATCATTACATCAGTTTTTCTTGCCCCAGACATCAGGTGCCCCCATAATGGGAAGCAATTATATAAGGTTACACCTCCAACAAAAAGCAAATACACCAGAAAGCTGAAACACACTAAACAAGAAGAAAGGTATAGCCAAGAGTAGTCAGGGGGCTGGAGGGAGGGTAACCAGGACTGCAACAGTGAATACACTCGAGCATTTACATTTATGGTAAGTGGACACACAATTCGTGTTTCATCAGTGCAGTCATTACATTTAGGTAGATTCCCAAAGCTAAGGAAGGGAGAAGAAAATTAGAGAGCATTAGGACCAGCTATTAAAGCCTGCAAGATTGCAGTGGCAAAACCAGCTCTAGATTTAGAAAAAGATAGGCAGGTGGTAATGCTTGGTGAAGGTATGTACAGAGCTCAAGGCAGCAGCTTCTAGGATGTCCCTGGCAGGGACACCTCTGAGAAAGGCTGTAGAGGTAGATGCAGCACTGGTGGAATGTGATCTTATCCCCTGTGGGGTAGGTGTTCCATGGTGCTTATAGCAGAAATTAATGCACTGGCCTATCCACTTAGAAGTAGTTTGCTTTGAAATGGCCTTCCCCTCAGCCGCTGCGGCAAAGGCAATTAGCAGCTGTTCAGTTTTTCTGAGAGGCTTAGTCCTGTACAAATAAAATCTAAGTTGTCTGTGCATGTCCAAAGAGTGCAGTATTCATTCTCCTTTGTTCTGTGGATTAGGAAAAAAGGTTGGCAAATGAATGGACAGATTAAGGGCCACACTGGATACCACCTTGGGCATAAGGGAAGGATTGGTCCTGAGGGACACCCTGTATGCATGGAAGATGAAGGGCTCCACTGCCATGAGGGCATGTAATTCAGACACTTCCTGCTGAAGTGATGGCTAGAAGGAAGGCTGTTTTCCAAGAAAGGAATTTCAACTGCAGTTGCAGCTGCCTCAAAAGTAGGTAAAGTGAGCTTTTCCAATACAAAGTTAAGGTCCCTGGCTGGAGTAGGGGGATCTCCAGGGTGGTCTTAAATTATCTGCCCCTCTGAGGAATTGTTTCAGCAGGGGGTGAGGGAAGAGGGGTGGCTCAGTATTGTGATGTGCTGAAATGACTGAGGCATGAATTTTAACTGATGAGAAGGAAAGGCCCTTGTGGAGCATCTCAAATATTGAAGAATATGCAGTAAGCTGGGCACTGTTGTGCCCACCCCTTGTCTGGCTCCAGGATCTAGAAGTTATGCACTCACCATAACGTTCGATGTATGTGGTCCATCTTGCCTCACATTCTTGCTCACAGGTTCGGAGCCGAATACTGGCTCCGACTCGGCCAACTTTATTTTTCTAGCACGAAGTCTCTAATTGGCTGGGCTAACCTGGTATCCCATGTTGCACCGCTCAATAGTCCCAGATCTTGTTTGCAGCAACCCACAGTCACACCCCATGCACAACCACAGTCCAGGAAGGTAGGACACTATCCAGAGTAGTAAAGAAAAAACAACCAACATTGAAGGGTATTCAAGACCAAATGTCGCCTCCAAATCCTCCAGGAGGGGGGAAGGTGGGAGGGTATATGTACGAATGTGAGGTGAGATGGACCACATACATCGAACGTTATGGTGAGTACATAACTTCTAGATGTTATGTGGTCCAATCTCGCTTACATTCTTACTCATGGGAGAGCGTCCCCAGCCCCACTATCCTGGGAGGCACAAAGGAAGATACACCTGAGAACTGTGGAACCAAAGGAAGCCCGACCCCTAGAAACCACATCTAATTTGTAATGCGTAATAAAGGTGTGAGGAAAGGCCCACGTGGCCGCAGCACAAATATCATCCAAAGATAGCCTGGAATGGTAAGCTACTGAAGAGGAAACAGCCCTGGTAGAGTGAGCCTTGACAGGGAACGATAACTTTCTGCCTGCTGACGCATAGATATGGGAAATGCAATCAGAAATCCATCTGGAAATTGTAATCTTAGAAATCGGGGAACCTGCTCTATTTTCTGAAAAGGACACAAACAGTTGGTCAGAATTCCGGAGTTGTTTTGTCCTAAGTAGAATCGTAGCTGCCTGTGCATGTCCAACTGATGAAATCTAAACTCTGCCTTGTTGGAAAATTGAGGGAAGAAAACTGGCAGCTCAACAGACCAATTGAGATCAACAGTACATGTAACTTTAGGAAGAAAGGACGGATTAGGTCTGAAGGAAACCCTGTCCTTATGAAAGATTAAATACGGGGCTGATGGACAGAGCTTGAATCTCAGACACCCGTCTGGTTGATGTGATGGCTAATAAAAAGGCAGTCTTCCAGGACAGAAATTTTAATTCACTGGTAGCCGCTGGCTCGAAAGGTGAGGAAGTCAGGGCTTGCAAGACAAAGTTCAAATCCCATGGCATGATGGGTTCTGACACAGGAGGCCGTAGTAACAAGGTGCCCCTCAAAAAGGCCTTACAGAGTTTATGAGCCATAAGAGAAGGTTCTACGAGGTATGAAAATTAGAAATAGCGGCCAACTGGACCTTAATGGTCACAGGAGCAGAACCCCGCTGAAACAGCATGGATAAAAAAATCCAAAACAGCAGGAATAGGGGCTGTATAAGGGTCCAGTCCCTGGGCATGAGCCAAATAGAAAATCTTTTCCACTTGCTGGAATAAATTTTTCTGGTGGAAGATTTATGGGAAGAGGATAAAATCTGTACTACCTCAGGTGAAAAACGAAGTCCGACTAAGGATGGAAGTGGAGTAGCCAAGCTGTCAACCTGAGGGTCCGCAGGGAGGGATGGGACTGTCCCAACATGTGTCAGTAGGTCTGGCACTGGGTCCAGAATCGAAGGACTGTCCACTGCGTACGGATGAAGAAAGGAGAACCAGACTTGGCGAAGCCAGTGTGGGGCAATTAGAATCATCTCGCTTCCCACGGATATGGCTTTCTGAATCACTCTTGGAAACGGAGGGAAAGCATAGAGCAGACAGGGGAGCCAATCGTGGACTAGAGCGTCCCTGGGTGACTCCCCCTGTGGGGGGGATCAGTGTGTAGTAGTTGGTGCACTTGGCATTGAGGGGATTGGCAAAATGATTGTAGCAAGACTGACCCCACCTGCTGAAAATCTGTTCCGCAACACGGCGGTTCAGGGACCACTCATAAGGCATCAAAATAGCTCTGCTCAGCCTGTCTGCTATCACATTGGCCTTCCCCGGAATGTGCGTTGCCACTATGAACCGTTGGGAAGACACTGCCCATTGCCACACTCGCATAGCCTCTCTGCACAAGGGATAAGATCTGGTTCCCCCTTGCTTGTTCAGGTACCACACAAAGTACAGTTTTGTACCTACCATAAATGTAGATGTCTGATAGGTATGCATCTGCAGTCATCACATATGGGTTGTCCTGCCTCAGGCAGCCCTTCGGTCGGCCGGATTCCAAAGTCTGGGTCCGGCGTCGGCTGACGTCGCCCCTTCCCCGACGTCAGAGCGCCTGGGGTATAAAACCGTCAGCAGATGCCATCTTCCTCAGTGTTTCTTGCCCCAGATGCCAGGTGCCCATATACACACACACATACACACACACAACAAATGCACCATAATAGATAACCCCAGCTAGCTATGAGAGGGAAAAGTATCCAATAAATACCAAAGAGGGGAAGGAGGGAGGGTAAACCTGATTGCAGATGCATATCTATTGGACATCTACATTTATGGTAGGTACAAAACTGTACTATGTCCTTCAAGGATGCATCTGCAGTCATCACATATGGGTAGAATACCATAGTCAATCTGGGGGTGGAGGATCTATGTAAAGGATGGTGTAGCTAAAATGCCCTGCAGGACTGCCGTAGCAAAGCCTGCTCTGGGTCTGGAATATAAAGGTAAATTGTAATGCTTGGAAAATGTATGCACGGAGCTCCATGTAGCAGCTTCTAAAATGTCCTTGGTAGCCACCCCTCTTAAGAAGGCTGTGGAGGTGGCTGTGGCTCTGGTGGAATGAGGTCTAATGTTAGCTGGCACAGTTTTTCCATGGAAGGAATAACAGAAACAAATGCAATTCCCTATCCATTTTGAAATTGTCTGTTTGGAAATTGCTTTTCCTTGTGCACCAGCAGCATATGCTACCAACAGCTGGTCAGTTTTTCTGTAGCTTTTCGTTCTGTCCAAGTAGTAGCGCAACTGTCTGTGTATGTTCAGGGTGTGCAGAAGTTTCTCCCCTTTGTTTTGTGGATTTGGAAAGAAGGTAGGCAGGTGAATAGCTTGGTTTAATGAGACCCTGGATACCACCTTTGGCATAAATGAAGGATTGGTTTTCAGTGAGACTCTGTCCTGATGAAAAATAAGAAATGGCTGTACTGCCATGAGGGCCTGTAACTCAGATACTCTTCTTGCTGAGGTTATGGCCAGAAGGAAGGCGGTCTTCCAAGACAGGAACTGTAGTTCTGCAGATGCTGCTGGTTCAAAGGGAGGCAGTTTTTCCAACACGAAGTTAAGGTCCCAAGTAGGCACTGGAGGTTTCCTTGGAGGATTGATGTTTTTAATTCCTCTTAGAAACGGTCTTAAGAGAGGATGAGCGAAAACAGGTGGATCAGTATTGTACTCTGCTGAAATTGCTGAAGCATGAATTTTAATGGAAGAGTAAGACAGGCCATTGTAGAGCATTTCTGCCAAGTATTCCAGGATATGTGGCATGTTCATCACTGTCGCATCTAGGCCCTTTGTGGTGTTCCAAATGTGAAAACTTTTCCATTTTGCTGAATATGCCTTTCTTGTGGAAGGCCTGCAAGCTTCCATGATGATATCCTTCACTCTCTTGGATAGCTTATCCTGAGGAGTCAAGGTATTTTCAGGCTGTTAGTCGCAAGGTTTTCAGGTTGGAATGCAGAGTTTTGTAATTGTGCTGTGTCAGGAGAAGTGGCCATTGAGGAAGAAGCCATGGTTTCGTGTGTGACATGCTCTTTAACAGTGGATACCAGTGCTGTCTTGGCCAGTCCGGAGCTATCAGAATCACTTTTGGCTGCTCTGTCCTGATCTTCAGTAAGACCTTGGTCATTAATGGAAGAGGTGGAAATGCATAAACTGTTAGGGTTCTCCAGCTGAAAGATAGGGCGTCCACTTTCCATGCTTGTGGGTGGTATGTCCTTGAGCAAAATTTCTTCAGCTGATGATTGTGGGGGGAGGCAAAAAGATCTATGTCTGGCCTTCCCCATGATTGTGTTATCTGTAGGAAGATGTCTGGGTGCAACATCCACTCGTGTGCATCCATGATATTTCTGCTTAAGCTGTCCGCCAGTATATTGTCTTTTCCTGGCACAAACTGGGATTGCAGGTCTATATTGAGTTTCAAGGAAAGTTCCCATAGAGTCATTGCCAGTCTGCAAAGAGGGTAGGAATGGGTGCCTCCTTGCTTGTTTATGTACCACATAACTGTGGTGTTGTCTGTCCTTATTAGCAGGTGGCCTTGATGCAGAAAGAGTTTGAAGGCCTCGATTGCATGCATCACTGCCAGCATTTCCTTTTGGTTTATGTGCATGCGTAGCTCCTTTTGTGACCATAGTCCTTGAATACATCTGCCCTCCATGTGTGCTCCCCAACCATGGTCTGAAGCGTCCGTTGTAATAGTCTGGCTGGCTATTGGCTTGCTGAAGGGCTTACCCCTGTTTGATTGGCTTGCTTGAGCCCACCACAGAAATTCCTTTTGGAGACATGGAATGAGTGGGATCAAGGTTTCTAAGCTGTGGCTGTGCTGAGTCCATAAACTCCTTGGGTACCATTGTAGTTTGCTCATATGCAGCCTTGCTTGGGGAATGAGAAGAATGCAAGATGCCATGTAACCCAGGGCCTGCAGGATTTTCCTTGCAGTCAGGTGAGTGTGTCTTGTCAGATTCTTGAAGTAATCAGGTAGTTGTCTGTTTTTCTTCTGTGAGAAAAGCCATTTGGGTGGTTGTGTCTAAATCCGCACCCAGAAAAGTTATTCTTTGGGATGGAACAAGTCTTGATTTGTGAAAGTTGACTGTATATCCCAATGCCTGCAGTAGGTGGATGGCATATTTCAAGTCCTTTGTCAAAGTTTGTTGGCTGTCCGCTTGTATAAGGCAGACGTCCAGATATGGGTATATTTGAATCCCCTGAAGTCTGCAGTGTGCAATTACTGATGCCAAGCATTTTGTGAATACTCTGGGCGCAGTAGATAAGCCAAAGGGCAATGCTGAGAATTGATAATGCTCCGAGCCTGCAAGAAATCTGAGGTGTCTTCTGCAACTTTGTCTGATCGGGACATGCAGGTATGCCTCCTTGAGGTCTAGAGTCACCAGCCAAGACCCCTTGCCCAGCATGGGAAGGAGTTGCTGTAGTCTCAGCATTTTGAATTTTGGCACAATGAGATAAGTATTCAGTGCGGACAAGTCGAGAATAGGCCTCCATTGATTTTCTTTTCTTGGAACAAGGAATAGTCTGGAATAGAATCCTTGGCCTTGTTCTGAAAGAGGAACCTTCTCTATAGCTTTCATTTGCATTAAGTTGGAGATTTGTTTCAAAGCCTCTGCCCTTTGATTTGGTGGCAGGTCTGGCATGCCTTTTCTTTTTGGCAATGTGTGAAAATGGAACCTGTATCCTCTATTATTTGCAGTGTCCATTTGTCTCTTGTAATAGTGTGCCAATTGTCTGAGAATAAAGAAAGCTTTCCGCCCAAAGGTGCTTCTAATTGAGCCCTGGTTGGCGGAGTCAAAGCAAAGTCATTGAGTCTGTCCTTGTGCAGCAGTTGTAGGTCCTGCACTACCTCTCTGGTTGGGAGGTAGCCATTGATGCCCTCTGTAGGAGCCTCTAGCTTGCCCTCTACCTCTGGCCCACCTGTTCTTGCCTCTCATAAATCTTTCTGTGTCCGGAAAGGACCAATTCTTGGCAGGCCAATTTCTGCTGAATCTTGGTGGTTGGACTTGTAGAAAATCTTTAACTGTTTGTACAGATTTTGCCTTTTCCTCAACCTTCTTTAAGACCTCCTGAGCAGTGGAGCCAAATAACTTTTGCTTTTCCAGGGGAGCATCCAGAAGCTTAGCTTTAACATGGTCTGGCAGAGATTGTTCCTTCAGCCAAGCATGCCTACGTATGACTGCACCTGTCATAGCTGACCTACATGAAGCTTCCAATGCATCATAACCACATTGTAAGAAATGGTTACTAACCTGCTGGGAGTTATGTACCAGATCCTGTAGTGATTTGCGATCTAGGGGTTCAGGTGAAGGCAGTTTCTTATGCAATTCATCTAACAAATACTCTTGGTACTGTATCATATGAAATTGACAATTTAATGCCCTCATAGAAAGAATAGAGTAGCAGAAGTATACACTTTGACCCCATCTCTCTAAAGCCCTGGACTCCCTTTCAGAGGGGAGTGGATTTTTAGAGGTGGCATCTGCAACCCCCTTTAGGGCCCTGGGAAATAGTTTCTGGATCAGCTGAGTGGGCCTTGTAAAGAAAATGATGCGAGTCCGGGACCCTGTAGTACCTATCTGGTTTGACAGGGGCCGGGAAAAGTGTCAGGGGTTATGCTAGACTCAGAGTACACGTCATCAATGACATTCAAAACTGGAGAGGTAAATGCAGAAAAGTTCTTAATCTTTTCCTGGAATCAGAAAATTCCTGGCCCTGCCATTTGAAATGCTCTCTCAGTGTGAAGGGTCTCACCGAAGGATAGCTCTTCAGGAAGGGAGGCCGAGGGGATGGATTTCTCTGCATCAGAATCCTCGTAGGCCGAAAAAGCCTCCTCCTGGAAGTCCGATAGAGCAGAGCCATCAGAGGCCTCCTCTGAGGAGTGGGGATCAGAGGGCTCAACCCTGGGCCTTTTGTCTAGAGGAGGTTGAGATCCCCTAATCAAGGAAATAAGGTCCTCTGCTAAAGTAAGAATCTGTGAACTTGTAGAGGGTCCCTGAGGAATAACCCTGGGAGGCATAGCTTTTGTATGTTTAGCAACTTTAGCCCTGGTGAATGCCTTTATGGACATGAAGCAGGAGGCCTAGCTGCACCACGTGCTGGAGTAATTTTGTCTAGAGGAATGGTGTCGGAAGTTTCCAAGACACCAGTTTCTGAAGGAAATTCAATAACCGACTCAGCAGGGGCCTCCGGGGCAGAGGTTGTCGGTTCAGCGGTTTCGGGTGTCGGAAGTACCAAGGACTCTGTTTCAGCCGAGACAGACACTCGCGGTAGGCCTGGCCGTGGTTTCAGCCGAAACCGTGGCCCGCGTGTGTCGTTCCTTGTCCTTCCGTTTCTTTATTAAATGTGAAGTCGGAGTCTCAGACGGCATTTTGTATGAAAAACTAGCCAAAAAAAATTCCTCTGCGAACTCCGCCCAACGTCTAAGAGTGCGTCGGTTGAAGGAAGCACAGGCTGAACAGGCCGAGACGTCGTGGTCTGGGCCTAGGCAGGGGAGGCAGTAAGAGTGGAAATCCTTATGAGGTATTTGTTTCCCACAAGTTAAACAATTATTAACTTTATCTGACATCGGCTGAGGCAAGAAAGAGTCCCCAACGGGGTACTTAGCTTTTGAAGTCTTCGGTAGCTGAATTACAGGAGCTGGCCGACCGGCACTTGCAAACTGCTTCTGCTTCGGGCACCACGCGGCAAGAAAGACTGAGGAAGATGGCATTGGCTAATGTTTTTATACCCCTGGCGCTCTGACGTTAGGGAAGGGGCGACGTCAGCCGATGCCGGACCCAGACTGTGGAATCCGGCCGACCGAAGGGCTGCCTGGTGATGACTGCAGATGCATCCTTGAAGGACATCGGACATATTGTCAGAGTGAATTGCAATCGTTCCCAGAGGGAGAGAGCTCTGAAGTGCTCGCAACGCCAGTTGCACTGCTCTCATCTCTAAGACATTAATGTGCAGATGTACCTCGTGATCTTGCCATGTGCCTTGGACCGTCTTGCCAAGATAATGCCCCCAACCACCCCATCCGAGAGGAGTCTGTAGTCACCGTGGCAACAGGGGACATAGGAACAAATGGTTTCCCTACGTCCAGGATGGTGGAGCGCAGCCACCAACGGAGGTCCTGTTTGCACCGATCGATTAGAAGGATCAAGTGGGACAGGGGGAATTCCTGAAAGGACCATTGGGCAAGGAGCCGCCACTGCAGAAGCCTCATGTGTAATCTGGCTAGAGGCACTAACATAATGGCGGCTGCCATGGATCCCAGAGCTGTAGAACCCATCTGGCCTGAACTTTGAGGGGTAACAATGCGCAAACCTGACTCTGCAACATCCTATCCTTTCTTGGGGCAGGAACGCCCGAATTCAAACGTGTCTAGCTCTGCGCCTATAAATGTGACATGCTGTGAGGGCAGCAAGGCAGACTTTCCCTAGTTCAAGGTAATTCCGAGTCGATGACAAAGGGCAATGGTCGTTCCTCTGGCCTGAATGAGACGATGCCTGGTGGGGGCGGTGAAGAGCCAGTCGTCCAGGTATGGAAACACTTGGAATCCTTGACGTCTCAGGTGAGCTGTCACCACTGCCAAACACTTGAACACCCTGGGGGCTGTGGTGAGACCAAAGGGCAGGGCTCGAAACTGAAAATGACTGTCTCCCAGCCAGAAGCGCAAGTGACTGCTGGATGCCCTGTCCATTTTGATATGGTAGTAAGCATCCTTGAGATAGATGGAGCACATCCATACTTCTTTTCCCCATAACGGAAAAATAGACTGGAGGGTGACCATTCGGAACTTGGACTTTAGAACATAGTGATTCAGTTGGCTGAGATCCAAGATGGGTCTCAGGTCCCCTGTTTTTTTTCAGCACCAAAAAGAGTCTTAAATAAGTCCCTAATCCGATCTGGTCTGAGGGGACAGGCTGGAGGACTCCTTTTTCTAGCAACTTTCTAGTGTTGCGTGATCCCTTTGATTGGGTGGAACGTCCGGGATTCTCTTGACTGGAGGGGGTCTAATAGCAAGGGGATGGTAAAATCTCCGGTAACTATTCAAAGCACCCATCGATCCTGAGTGATACTTGCCCAGGCTTCTGGGTGCAATGAAATGTGGCCCCCGACTGGCTCTGGAATAGCACAGCCAGGCAACACATCAGGAACGATGATAGGAAGACCCGCGAAAGGAATCACGGTCTCCCGAATTGCGAGTGCCTCCTCTGCCCCTGGGGTGCGTCTTCCAGAATAGCCTCCCACTCCTCTGCCTCTGGAGGGGGACTCCCCTTGAGTGGCAGGGAAAGACTTCTGTGACTTTTTGAACCACATCTTCCCTCCTCACTGAGCCTTGGGGTAAGGCCTGGAAGGAAGGGAACAGACCCGTACGGCAGACAGTCTTTCCCTCTTGCTCGCATCTGGTGAGGGTGCCTTTCACTTTGGTCCCAAAGAGTGAGGACCCATCAAAGGGGGCGTCAGTGAAGGAAGACTTGAAGGCCTCCGCAAAATGACACAGGTGCATCCAGGCTTGCCGCCTAAGGGCTACACCTGAACTAGCTGCCCTACTCGCCCCTTCGGCTGCATAAGATATGAGCCTCATGGAAGAGTTGACAATTGAGCCAAGGGTAGACAAATGGGTGTTGACTGCCTCAGGTACGTTACCCGTTACAGTATCTCCTAACTCCTTAAGGAGATCTCTCTGGAGCAGAGTAAAATGACAAAGATAATTCAGCGACCATAGGGTGAAGGTTGCTGAAGAGAGGATATGCTTCCCGTACCGATCCATACTCCTGGACTGCTTGTTAGGAGGATGGACGGAGGAAGAAGACTCAGCTACTTCCTGAGTGGCCGCCGCCACCATGGCATCCACAGAAACCCCTTTGGACAGAAACTCTTTCCCAGGGGGAGCTGAAAGAAATTTATTAGGGCATCTGGATACCTGTTCCAGAGTCAAGAGTCTCCCACACCCTTCGGCAGATCAAATCTAGGAGTTCATCGAAGGGTGGAGACACCCAGGAGGCAGAGGGTTGAGCCCCAAAGGCCTTGAGGAATACAGACTCCTCCTCAGAGGGGGTCTTGGACGGCCAGCCGCCTGTCTGCCTCAAAATCTCCAGGATATTGGAGAAAGACGTCAGAGGACGACTAGGGGGACCCCTCTGATTCCTCGAGGTCGGTATCAGAAGTGAGAGACTCAGCCTGGGAGTCTGTTTCCTCTTGCACAACTTCTTTCTTGGGGGCTCCTCAGGCACAGACTCAGAGGGGCCATCAGAAAGTAGGGGACTGCTCATGGGGGCATCCCCAGACCTTTGGGCTCCGCCATCTGATAGGGGGACATCAGAGGCTCTAGCCGGTGTGAAGGGGATGGAATGACCGATCCGGGTGATGTAACTGAAGATCTTGCCAGTGCGCTCCTCATGGCTTCGAAGGCGGGTCCCCCAGAATTCAAGGACCGACCGGGCTCAGAGGCCACGACCGGAGGCGGAGTTCCCAGAGCCAATGTGCCGAGGGGGAGGCTTGGAACAGACAGATGTCCCAAAGTATCTCCCTCGGGCCTGACGGAGGGAACCCGAGTTCCGAAACCAGAGGACGGAGCAGACATGGTTGGAGCAGACATCGGCACCGATAAACCCTTAGGAGGTATCGGAGCCGGCAGAACATCACTCGGAACACTCCAGCTCCGAAGACAAAGAGGTGCTCGGAGGAGGAAGTCTCGGAACAAGCATTGGGACTGGCTCCGGAGCCGAAAATAATTTTACCAACACAGGCGACTGCAGGAGCCTCTGAACCACCCTATCAACATCCAAATCAGAGTGTCTGGAGGATTTGGAGGAAAGAGAAGGTGACTGATCTCCTGTCTGGAGATCCATGCCTAACACTGGGAGACCGGCCCCGAATGGATTCTAACAGGATTGGAGCAGAGGCAGATTCCAGCACAACAGATACCTCCTGCGGCCCCAAGGACAGAGGAGCTGAGTAGGTAGAATCCAATTTGGCAGTCTTCTCCAGTGGCTCTGAAGAAACAGACTGAGCCGGAGATCTCTTCTTGGCCTAGAAGCCTTGGACTTGGCTTGAGACCCAGAGGAAGAGTCCAAGGACTCCTCAAAGGAAGGCTTTTAAAGACCCTTCAAAATAAGTTTGTTTTTCCTTTCCTGTAGCACCCTCGGACTGAAGGCGTGAAAAAAGCTACAGGACTCTTGTAGATGAACTGCCCCTAGGCAGTAAACACAAACGGAATGTCCATCTGTAATGGACATCTTGTAGTTGCATTTGGAACATTTTTTAAACCCAGAAGGTTTATGTTCCTTTTGATCTTTTGACATATTGACAGGAACTAGTGCACAAAAGAGAAACACAAGCACAGGTCCCTAGGCCCGAGAAAAAAACGGCTAAGGTAGGAACTACAGCCAACAACAGTAGACAAGAATCTCTAACAAACTATTCTTGAAACAATTCACACACACTACACCAGGGAGAAAAACCACTCTCAACACAGAACAGGAATATTAAACAATTAGACAACTGGGAGGACTAGGTCCTCTAAGTTAAACGGGCCTAGCCCGTCGGAACAGGGGGATATTAAAAAACACATTCAAACACGAAGACTAGCAAGCAAAAATAGCTATTAAAATAGCTTTTTGTGAAGAAAACCACAATTTTCTGACAGAAAAAGAAGTTTTAAAGGAACTTAGCCACAGCCAAGCGAGACCACGTCCTAGCTACACGAGCAGCAAACGAGATCTGGGGCTATGGAGTGGTGCAACATGGGATACCAAGTTAACCCAGCCAATTACAGACTTCTAGAAAAATAAAGTTGGCAGAGTCGGAGACGATACTCTCCTCCAAACCCGTGAGTAAGAATGTAGGTGAGATTGGACCACATAACATCAATATATTTTCCTCTTTTCAGCATAGGATTTTCTAGTACTAGGCCTCCTTGCCTCCAGAATAACATCTAGCATCTGCTTATTGAGGGATGCTGTTGGAGAGCTCAGGGAATTAGCCAGGCTGCAAGGTTCAGGATTTGAAGCCGGGGGTGCAGAATCTGGCCCTCTTGCTGGGACAGCAGGGAAGGGGTCTGAGGCAGGTGCTATGGTTCCAGCAGTGACATACTGCACAAGAGGGGGTACACCAGTGCTGGTGTGGCCAGTCTGGTGCAATCAGTATTGTCCTTGGTTTGTCCTGTTTGATTTTTAGCAGAACTTTTGAGAGGAGAGGCAGAGGGGGAAAAGCATTAAGAGGCCTTCCCAGGTGAAGGACAAGGCATCCACTTTCCAAGCTCGACTGTGGGGAGTCCTTGTGCAGAATTTGTCCAATTGGTAGTTCTTGGGGGAGGCAAACAGGTCTATCTCTGGGATCCATTTGTTTCTCAAAATGTTGAATATCTTTGGTTCCAGTTTCCACTCGTGTGGGTCCATGAGATTTCTGCTTAGGTCATCTGCCAGTGAATTTAGCTTGCCTGGCAGGCACTGAGCTTGTAGGTGCACTTGGTAGCTCAAGGCTATGTTCCACAGAACCATGGCTAGCCTGCAGAAGGGATACGAGTGGGTTCCCCCCTGCTTGTTTATGTACCACATTAACAGTGGTGTTTGTCTGCCTTTACCAATAATTGTCCTGGAAGAATGCGGTCCTTTAAGGCTGTCAGGGAATTCTGTACAGCTAACATTTCTTTTTGATCGACATGCAGGTGCATTTGACTCTGGTTCCATTTGCCCTGAATGCACTGCCCTGCCAAGTGAGCCCCCCCCCCATGCATAGTTGATGCATCTGTTAGGGTTTGGGCAGCAGGGGGTAGAGTGAACGGCAGTCCCTTGTTGTGGTAGCAGGCCTCTTCCCACCAAAGGAACTCTTGTCTTTATACAAGGAATGATTGTGATCATGCATTCCAGGTCCTGAGAATGTTGACACCACAGGCTTTTTAGATACCACTGTAGTTTCCTCATATGCAGCCTTGCATATGGAATTAGTAGAATGCAAGAGGCCATGAACCCCAGGGCTTGCATGATTTTCCTTGCAGATAGCTGGGTCTTTGTGGCCAGTAGTTTGAAGTAGGCTGTCAAACTTGTTTTTCTGGTGTGAGGTAAGCCATCTGGGAAGTTGTGTTCAAGCTTGCTCCCATGAATACAATTTGCTGGCAGGGTACTAGATGAAATTTCTTTTAGTTTACGGTGTACCCCAGTGAGGTTAGCAGTTTCTTTACAAATGCCAGATGATTTAGTAGCATGTCCTGGCTTTTTGCCCGAATTAGACAATTGTCCAGGTATAGGTATATTTAAATATTTCTTTGTCTGCAAAATGCAACGACTGGAGCTTGGCACTTTGTGAATACCCTGGGTGCAGTAGATAAGCCAAAGGGAAGTGCAGAGAACTGATAGTGGATGTAGCCTGCTGTGAAGCGTAGGTATTTCCTGCAAGATTCCCTTATTGGAATGTGCACTAAGCTTCCTTTAAGTCTAAGGTTGCCAATCAGGCATCTTTGCCTAGCATAGGAAGCATTTGATAAAGAGTTATCATTTTGAATTTTGGGATCATCAGAAAGGTGTTTAGAATAGAGGGGGCCAGGATAGGACGCCAGGAGCGGTCTTTTCTGGGTACCAGGAAAAGTCTTGAATAAAACCTTGTCCCCTTTCTTCAGCTGGGACAGGTTGGATACTTAGGAGAGAGAACCTGCTGTTGAGCCTCTGCCCACTGATTTGGGGGTAGGTCTGGCCAACCGTTTGGGGTTGGTAAGGTGTGGAAGTGGAATCTGTATCCTTGGGAAACTATATTTAAAACCCATTTGTCCTGGGTAATGAGTTCCCAGTTTTTTGCATGCAGGGCGATCTTTCCCCCCCTAAGGGAGCAGGCAGTTGAGCAGGGTTTGGAAGGTTTAAGGTTAAGTCATTGTGACAGTTTTCCATGGGGGGGGGGGTGTCTTACTACTTCCAACTTTTAAAGTGTGAGCCCCCCACTGCTTAGGCCTGTGAGTACCTTGAGACTGTAGCCTAGGTGGTCTGCTGTTCCTGGGTTTGGACTGAGAAGGCCTGGAAGAGAGAGGAAAGGACTAATTCTTAGAAGGCAAATGCCTGCTAAATTTGGGGGGCTGTACTTGCAGGAAATTTTTTAATAGTTTGCATAGATTTAGCTTTTTCCTCTATCCTTTTAATGACTTCTGCTTTGTTGCCAAACAGGTGGTCTTAGTTTAAGGGAGCATACAGTAAATTTAGCTTTAACACGAGGCAAATTTTGCTCCTTAAGCCAAGCGTGCCTTCTAAGAACAGACCCAGTGACAACAGCCCTGCAAGGTGCTTCTAAAAAGAGTCAAAACCACACTACAAAGTATGTTTACCAACTTGTTCAGCAGAATGCATTAAATCCTGTAATTCTTTTCAGCAGTCGGGAATAAACAATTTTCTGTTTAAGTAGTTCCATAATGCTGCTGACACTAGCATATGAAACTGTCAGTTTAAGGCCCTAATGGCCAAAGTAGCAGAAGTGTACACCTTCTTACCCCATCTGTCCAAGGCCCTGGAATCTCTACCAGAGAGGGGGTAGGGCTTTTGGCAGTAGTAGCATTAATACCTTTATGCCCCTGGGAAAGTGTCTCTGGGTCCGCAGTAGGAGTCTTGAAGAGGAACTTGTGAGTCATGTACTCTAATACCGGTCAGGTTTCCTAGGAGCTGAAGGTAAAGTGTCTGGGGACAAGCTAGATTCCAAGAAGGCATCTACAATTTCCAGGACAGGAGGGATAGCTAAAGGCCTGTGTTGAGGTAGGAGTAAGAATTCCCTAAGCCTCTTTTTGGACTCACTTACCATAAATGTAGATGTTAGAGTGTATTCACTGTTGCAGTTATTACATTTGGGTAATCTGCTGGCAGGTTGCCCTCAGTTGGCCTGAATTCCAAAGTTTCGGGCCCTGCATCGGTTGCTGTCTCCTCTTCCGTGACGTCAGGTCGTCAGGGGTATAAAACATGCAAAACCAAAAACGAACCAATTCGACTGTAGAACACTGGTTTATTAATGCTAGTTAAAAATATGACAAAACAGTAACGAGTACCAAGGGCTTTCACCCATAAAATATACTGGGCATCATCAGAGTACAAACACTATCACAATGAATTCCATTTAAATAGAAGCAGCAATTAATTAATTAATTGATGACTAATAAAAAACAATTATAATTAATTTAGTTTAACAATCATTTGTGCATACCTCATTTATTAATTGCTGCTTCTATTTAAATGGAATTCATTGTGATAGCGTTTGTACTCTGATGATGCCCAGTATATTTTATGGGTGAAAGCGCTTAGTACTCGTTACTGTTTTGTCATATTTTTAACTAGCATTAATAAACCAGTGTTCTACAGTCTAATTGGTTCGTCTTGTTTGGTTTTACTAGTTTTAATAGTTGGATTTTTACACGTGAATGTGAGGCGTTCCACTTCACTGTTGGATTATCTGGTTGTTCTGCAAGTTTTTTACGTTACATTTGTGTTTCTAGTTTTATTTGAATTCTCACCTCTGTGTGCAACTATGGAAGACTTACTGAAGCAGCATTTAGAGATTTCCCAAAGATTGATACGAGCTTCAAGTGATAAAGGAATCACTAGCCCAGCTGCCACTTATGCTACAGTTACTGAATCACAGGAACAATTATTTACATTACATTCTACGCCAGGAAGTAGCCCTGTACGTCCGTCAACTAGTAATGGTTCGGTTAATGCAACAGGAGGAGGGGCTAACCTAGGAAATGTTCAACGTGGAGCTCCAACATCTAACGCTGTACCGAACACTAGGGACGGGGTAAATAGAGGAGCTGAACATGGTAATGTTATTTCGAAGGATCTTAAAGACATACTGGCAGCACCGACATTGAGCACTATCTCCTACCAACGCCACTGAATTTGGTAGTCTCAACGTGCAGTTTTTCCCAATTCGAAAGAGTGTTAAAAACATTTAAATCCCTGCAAATGGATAATGCATTTTTGGAAAGGTCGATGGAACTGGGACAGGTCCCGAAAGGTCTCCGTTTGTTTAAACTACCTTTTGGCTTCACTGAAGGGACTGAACTGTTTAACGAACTATTACATCTATTCGACCGAACAGGTATTGAGTTAATGAAACTTATTATATGCAACAATAATAACAAATTGTCTATTCTGAATGAGCATTTAACTAAACTTGATAAAAGTATTCGACAAGACTTGTTTGATTTTAATAGAAACCGTTTTAATAAGATAATAAAGGACAATGGCAAGTTTATCTTAAAAGGGCTGGAAGCTAAAAACCATAAACTAACTAGGGATACAAATGATTATAGGAATAAGAGAGCAAATTCACATTTTAAGGATTTTAAAAATATGAAACGTTTCTCCAAACCTGATGGGATGGTTACAGTTGGTAGAGATGTATTTAACACACATCATACTAATTCGAGTGCACTACACAATCGTGCATCAAATGAGGCTGTGTATGAAAATGGGGAGGGAGCTTTTTTAGAAGAACCGATACTGAGGAGGTCAGAGCGGTTACGGGACCGGTATGGCGGTCAACAGCAGAAAGTACAGTTTTGTACCTACCATAAATGTAGATGTCCGATAGGTATGCATCTGCAGTCATAACAAATGGGTTGTCCTGCCTCAGGCAGCCCTTCGGTCGGCCGGATTCCAAAGTCTGGGTCTGGCCTCGGCTGATGTCGCACTTTCCCCGACGTCAGAGCGTCTGGGGTATAAAAGCATCAGCCGACGCCATCTTCCTCAGTTTTTCTTGCCCCAGATGCCAGGTGCCCTCTAGGAAGGCTAAATTTGGATAAATGCAGTAAGATTCCAAACATTTGCAGAATTATATATATATATATATATATATATATATATATATATATATACACATACATGTATATATAAACAAATACACCATAATAGATTCCCCCAGCTAGCTAAAAGAGGGGTAAGCACCCTAGGAATACCACAGAGGGGTAGGAGGGAGGGTAAACCTGACTGCAGATGCATACCTATCGGACATCTACATTTATGGTAGGTACAAAACTGTACTATGTCCTTCAAGGATGCATCTGCAGTCATAACAAATGGGTAGAATACCATAGCCAAACTGGGGGTGGAGGTACTAGGTGAAGGATGGTGTAGTTAAGATACCCTGCAGGACTGCCGTAGCAAAACCTGCTCTGGATCTGGAGTATAAAGGCAAATTGTAATGCTTGGCAAATGTATGCACGGAGCTCCATGTAGCCGCTTCTAAAATGTCCTTTGTAGCCACCCCTCTAAGGAAGGCTGTGGTGGTGGCTGTGGCTCTCGTGGAATGAGGTCTAATGTTAGCTGGCACAGTCTTTCCATGAAAGGAGTAACAAAAACGAATGCAATTTCCTATCCATTTCGAAATTCTGTTTGGAAATTGCTTTTCCTTGCACCCCAACAGTATATGCTACAAACAACTGGTCAGTCTTTTTGTAACCTTTAGTTCTGTCCAAGTAGTAGCGTAGTTGTCTGTGTATGTCCAGGGTGTGCAGAAGTCTCTCCCCTTTATTTTGAGGCTGTGGGAAGAACGTAGGCAAATGAATAGCTTGGTTCAGAGATACCCTGGATACCACCTTTGGCATGAAAGTAGGATTGGTCCTCAAAGAAACTCTATCCTGATGAAAGATAAGGAATGGCTGCACCACCATTAAGGCTTGTAGCTCAGATACTCTTCTTGCTGAGGTTATGGCCAGAAGGAAAGCAGTCTTCCATGACAAAAACTGTACATCTGCCGATGCTGCTGGCTCAAAGGGAGGTAGTGTTAGTTTTTCCAACACGAAATTCAGGTCCCAAGTAGGTAGAGGTGGTTTCCTTGGAGGATTAATGTTTTTGATTCCCCTTAGAAACCGTCTTAGAAGAGGGTAAGAGAAGACAGGCGGATTTAGATTGTATTCTGCTGAGATTGCCGAGGCATGTATCTTGATGGAGATAGACAGGCCACTGTGGTACAATTCTGCCAAATATTCCAGTATGTTTGCCATATTTATCACAGTCACATCTAGGCCCTTTGCTGTGTTCCAGGTGTGAAATCTTTTCCATTTTGCTGTACATGTCTTCCTTGTGGAAGGTCGGCGAGTTTCCATAATAATATCCCTCACTGTCTGGGATAGGTTTCCCTGTGGAAGAGTCATGGTATTCTCCAGGCAGTTAGCTGCAAGGTTTTCAGGTTGGAGTGTAGTGTCCTGAAATTGTGCTGTGTCAGTAGTAGTGGCCAAAGGGGTAGAGGCCATGGTTTCGTCTGTGACAAACTCGTTAGCAGTGGGTACCAGTGCTGCCTTGGCCAGTTTGGGGCTATCAGGATTACTCTGGGCTGCTCTGTCCTGATCTTCAGTAGGACCTTGGCCATTAGTGGAAGAGGAGGGAAAGCATACACTGTTAGAGTTTTCCAGCTGAAAGAGAGAGCGTCCACCTTCCATGCTTTTGGGTGGTATGTCCTTGAGCAGAATTTCTTCAGTTGATGATTTAGGGGGGAAGCAAACAGATCTATTTCTGGCCTTCCCCATGATTGAGTGATTTGTAAGAAGATGTCTGGGTGTAGGCATCCATTTGTGTGCGTCCATGGTAGCTCTGCTTAAGCTGTCTGCCAGTGTATTGTCTTTCCCTGGCACGAATTGGGACTGTAGCTGTATGTTGAGTTTCAATGCCAGTTCCCATAGGTGCATTGTCAGTCTGCAAAGGGGGTAGGAATGGGTGCCTCCTTGCTTATGTACCACATAACAGTGGTGTTGTCTGTCCTTATGAGCAGGTGGCCTTGCTGAAGGAAAGGCTTGAAGGCCTCGATTGCGTGCATCACTGCCAGCAATTCCTTTTGGTTTATGTGCATGTTCAGCTCTGTGTCCATAGCCCTTGTATACATCTGTCCTCCATGTGCGCTCCTCAACCTTGGTCTGAGGCGTCCGTGGTGATGGTTTGGTTGGCTCTTGGCTTGCTGAAGGACAGCCCGCTGTCTGACCGGCAGGCTTGAGCCCACCACAGGAATTCCTTTTGTAGGCAAGGAATGAGTGGGATTAGAGCTTCTAAACTGTGACTGTGCCGAGTCCATAAACTTCTTAGGTACCATTGTAATTTCCTCATATGAAGCCTTGCTTGTGGAATCAGAAGAATGCAAGATGCCATGTAACCCAGGGCCTGCAGGATTCTCCTTGCAGTCATCTGAGTTTGTCTTGTGAGATTTTGAAAGTAAACTGGTAGTTGTTCTTGTTTTTCTTCTGTGAGAAAAGCCATCTGGGTGGTTGTGTCTAGATCTGCACCCAGAAAACTTATTCTTTGGGATGGAACCAGTCTTGATTTGTGGATGTTGACTGTATATCACAAGGCCTGTAGCAGGTGGATGGCATAATCCAAGTCCTTTAACAAAGTTTGCTTGCTGTCCGCTTGTATTAGGCAGTCGTCCAGATATGGGTAGATTTGAATCCCCTGAAGTCTGCAGTGTGCAATTACTGATGCCAGGCATTTCGTGAATACTCTGGGCGCAGTAGATAAGCCAAAGGGCAATGCTGAGAATAGATAATGCTCTGTCCCTGCAAGAAGTCTGAGGTGTCTTCTGCAGCTTTGTCGAATAGGGACATGCAGGTATGCCTCCTTGAGGTCCAGAGTCACCAGCCAAGACCCCTTGCCCAGCATGGGAAGGAGTTGCTGTAGAGTCAGCATTTTGAATTTTGGCACAATGAGGTACGTGTTCAGTGCGGACAAGTCGAGAATAGGCCTCCACTGATTTTCTTTTCTTGGAACAAGGAATAATCTTGAGTAAAATCCCTGGCCTTGTTCTGAAAGAGGTACCTTTTCTATGGCTTTCATTTGCATTGAGTTGGTAATTTGTTTCAAAGCCTCTGCCCTCTGATTTGGTGGCAGGTTTGGCATGCCTTTTCTTTTTGGCAATGTGTGGAAATGGAACCTGTAACCTTTGTCTATTATTTGCAGTGTCCATGTGTCCCTTGTAATGCTGTGCCAATTTTTTGAGAATAAAGAAAGCTTTCCACCCAAAGGTGCTTCTAATTGAGCCCTGGTCGGTGGAGTCAAAATAAAGTCATTGAGTCTGTCCTGGTGCAGCCGTTTTAGTTCCTGCACCACCTCTCTGGTTGGGAGGCTGCCACTGACTGCCTCTGTAGGAGCCTCTAGCTTGCCCTCTACCTCTGGCACGTCTATTTCTGCCTCTGAGATCTGTCTGAATCCGGAAATGACCAATTCTTAGTAGGCCAATTTCTGCTGAATCTTGGAGGTTGGCCTTGCAGAAAGTCTTTAACTGTTTGCACAGATTTTGCCTTTTCTTCAAATTTCTTTAAAACCTCTTGAGCCGAAACAAATCATTTTTGCTTTTCCATAGGAGCATCCAAAAGCTTAGCCTTAACATGGTCTGGCAGAGATTGTTCCTTCAGCCAGGCATGCCTACGTATATAACTGCACCTGTCATAGCAGATCTACATGAAGCTTCCAATGCATCATAGCCACACTGCAAGAAATGGTTACTAACCTGCTGTGAGTTATGCACCAGATCCTGAAGTGATTTACGATCAAGGGGTTCAGGAGGACAGTTTCTTATGCAATTCATCTAGTAAATACTCTTGATACTGTATCATATGGAATTGACAGTTTAATGCCCTCATGTAAAGAGCTGCAGAAGTATACACTTTCTTACTCCATCTCTCTAATGCTCTGGACTCCCTTTCAGAGGGTAGTGGATTTTTAGCAGTGGCAGCTGCAACCCCTTTAGGGCCCTGGGAAATAGTTTCTGGATCAGCAGAGTGGGCCTTGTACAGGTGAAAATGTGTATCCGGGACCCTGTAGTACCTATCAGGTTTGGCAGGAGCCGGAGGGAGAGTGTCAGGGGCAGTACAAGCATCTGAATAGACATCATCAATTACATTCAAAACAGGAGGTATAGCTAAGGGCCTGTGCTGAGGTAAATGTAAAAAGGTCCTTAATCTCTTTCTGGAATCAGAAAATTTCTGACCCTGCCATTGAAAATGTTCTGTCAGTGTGTAATGTTTCGCCAAAAGAAAACTCTTCGGGAGGGGAGGCAGAGGGAATAGATTCTTCAGCATCAGAATCCTCGTAGGCCGAATAAGCCTCCTCCTGGTGGTCTGATAGACCAGAGCCATCTGTGGACTCATCTGAAGACTGTGGATCAGAGGGCTCAACCCTGGGCCTTTTGTCCGGAGGTGGTAGAGAGCCCCTGCCCGGATGGGGTTGGGAGCCTCTAATTAATGAAATCAGATCCTCTGCTAGGGTAAGAATCTGAGAGCTAAAAGAAGGTCTCTGAGAGGAAACTTTGGGAGGCAAATCCTTAGAAAGTTTAGCAGCCTTAGCCCTAGAGAAAGCCTTAATGGACATGGAAGCAGGGGGTCTGGCTGCACCACGTGCAGGAGTAGACTTATCTACAGTAATGGTGTCAGAAGATTCCTGGACACCGGTTTCACAAGGTAATTCAATGACCGACTCGGCTGGGGCCTCCAGGGCCGAGGTAGTCGGTTGAGTGGTTTCGGTAGTAGGAAGAGCCAAGGACTCTGTTTCAGCAGAGACAGAGACATTCACGGTAGGACTGACAGAGGTTTCAGCCGAAACCGCGGCCCGCGTGTGTCGGTCCTTGTCCTTCCGTTTTTTGACTAAATGCGAAGTCGGAGTCTCCGACGGCATTTTATAAGCAAAACTAGCCCCAAAAAATTCCTCTGCAAACTCTGACCAACGTCTAAGAGTTCGTCGGTTGAAGGAAGCACAGGCTGAACAGGCCGAGATGTCGTGGTCTGGGCCTAGGCAGGGGAGGCAGTAAGAGTGGAAATCCTTATGAGGTATTTGTTTCCCACAGGTTAAACAATTAACTTTATCTGACATCGGCTGAGGCAAGAAAGAGTCCCCAACGGGGTACTTAGCTTTTTCGAAGTCTTCGGTATCTGAATCACAGGAGCTGACCGACCGGCACTTGCGAACTGCTTCTGCTTCGGGCACCACGCGGCAAGAAAGACTGGGGAAGATGGTGTCTGCTGATGCTTTTATACCCCAGACGCTCTGACGTCGGGGAAAGTGCGACAGCCGAGGCCAGACCCAGACTTTGGAATCCGGCCGACCGAAGGGCTGCCTGAGGCAGGACAACCCATTTGTTATGACTGCAGATGCATCCTTGAAGGACATCCACCAATACCAGAACAGAAACCACAGGACCAACTCATGGTATCGATGGTTGAGGACGATTTTCTATATACACACACTGTGGTTGATGACACATTAGACTGCCCAACAGGGTGTATTATTAGTCCTGTTTTTGACAATGACACTCGGAGTAATAACTTTTTACACGGTTTTGGAGGACAATCCTATTTTGATGAATGTTCAAATGAGACGCGCAATAATTTTAATGGATGTGAATGTTCTATTATAGTTGATGGATGTTTTAGTGTGCATAATTTTACAGATTTCAAGTTTGATATAAGCTATTTAAACCTTTTTAAAAAAATTGTCCCTACTTTTAGATTAGACATTGGTAAAGTTCTTATTAATTTAAAACTTTTTACTAGAAAACTTAATTTAAGGATGTTTAAGAATAACAAAGGTACTCAGAATGATAATCACTATTTTACTCTAAAAAGACATAGCACATTTATACCCCCCTCAAAACCCTATTATTCAAGTGTTTGAGAGGTTGTGTGATACTCAGATACGCAGAATAGTGAAGAATGAAAAAATAATATCTTATAACTTAACCACAGCCGAAATATTTTGCTTGAAGGAACTAACAACAACAGATAAATACAGGGTTATGAAGCCTGATAAGGGTGGCGGTGTGGTTGTTATAAGGATGATTACTTCAACAAAATGACCATAATGTTAAGTGACACAACTTATGAAAAGGTTTCGAAATATGAAATGCACAGGGCCTACACTAAGTTGGATTGGATTATGTATGAATATCTGATGGATGGTGTCATTACTAAGGATGAATACAACTTTTTAAATGTGGAACATCCCATGACTCCATCCATCTTTGGTATTCCAAAAATTCATAAAAGTGTTCACAATCCACCCTTTAGACCAATAGTTTCTGCCACAGGGTCCAAAACTGAGGCCATGGCTTCCTTTATTGATTTTCATTGTAAAGAAGTATTATCAAAATTGGATCACATAGTCAAAGATTCATGGCATTACTTGGATAAAATAAGAGACAATTTAGCTGATAAACCATGAAATTTCCATGATTACTATTGATATTGTAAGTCTTTTTACCGTAATTCCCCACAAGTTGGGTATAGAAATGTTTGAGGCAAGCTTATTAAAATTTGGTGCATTTAGTAATGACAAATGCAAATTTTTAAGGGAATTGATGGAATTAGTACTTGAAAATAACTATATTTTTCTAAATGGTGAATATTTTAGACAAAAAAACGGGGTAGCTATGGGGGCAAGATGTGCCCCTATCTATGCCAATCTTGTCTTAGCCTTTTGGGAGACACAAACTGTGTTCACTTCTTGTTATTGGGATGATATTGTTCTTTATCCTAGGTTCCTGGACGATATCTTGATTTTTTAAAAAGGGACAAGAGAAAGATTTTTAGAATTTGAACTATTTCTTAATACTACATCCAGTTTTTTAAGTTTCACTAGCAAGATATATGACAATTATTGTGAGTATCTTGATATACTACTGTATAAAAAAATGACAGGTTAGAAACTAGTATTTTTCGGAAAAAAAACACATTCTAATTCTTTCCTACATTTCGATAGTTGTCACCCTTACTATCAAAAGAAGAATTTAATCAAAGGGCAGATGGTTAGGCTCTCTAGAATTATCAGTGAAGATACTTTTTTTGTGATGAAATTAAAACATTGTCAAGTATGTTTTTAGATAGAGGATACCCAAAGGATTTGATTGGCAAAGTGCTGAGATACAGATGAAAAGACAGCAAATGTTTCAACTTATTATAAAGTTTGGAATTACAAATATTAATTGTGAGAATAGACCATTAACTGGAAATGATACGTTAGTTATTCCTTTTAATGAAATAACTATGAAAATTGTTTACTGTACGAGAGAGTTGGGCTAGTGTGTTTATGAACAACGATGAATGTATTGACATTCTTGGTTTATGGCCTAAAATTACATACAGCAGAGGCATGAATTTAAAAGAATACTATGAAGCAACACATAGTAAGAATATTTACCTAAAGTCCAAGATGGGTAAATGTGGTACATGCCACACATGTAAATATATTAATGACGGACCCTACGTAGTAGTTTGTAACTTTGGAAAAACTCTCAGATGCCCAGGGTATTGCAACTGCAATACAAAAATGGTAGCTTACCTTGCTACTTGTTCTTCATGCTCAGCCTACTACATGGGGAAAACCATTAGAAAGCTTAAAGATCGAATAGGTGAACATGTTGGAGACAAAGAAAAAAGACGCTAGTGCCCTTTATACACAGTGTAAGGTGTGATAATTTTAAAAGGTTCCTATTCTTTGTGATAGATAGAATACCTTAAAGGAGGTGATGACAAGACATTACTAGAAGTTAAAGAATGTCTATGGCAACTAAGACTTAACACAAGTATTCATCCAGGTATCAATGACTATATTTCTATAGCCAGTATACTTGGACATAAATCACAATTTATTTGATCACAAATATCTAATGGCCTATTTTAGATAATTAATGGATGTATTTATTTGAATATTTATGTTATTGTTTTTAATTATTTTTTACAATTTTAGAGTTTTATTATATGCAATTGTCACACAATTCTTAAAGATATTGTACATTGCATTTTAATATTTGTTTTGGCATTATAATCACTGATATAGGCAGTTTTTTCAAAGTAGTTTTTCAGGGATTACAATGAGGTATGCACAAATGATTGTTAAACTAAATTAATTATAATTAAATATTAGTAATCAATTATTTATTAATTGCTGCTTCTATTTAAATGGAATTCATTGTGATAGTGTTTGTACTCTGATGATGCCCAGTATATTTTATGGGTGAAAGCACTTAGTACTCGTTACTGTTTTGTCATATTTTTAACTAGCATTAATAAAGCACTTAGTACTCGTTACTGTTTTGTCATATTTTTAACTAGCATTAATAAACCAGTGTTCTACAGTCGAAATGGTTCGTCTTGTTTGGTTTTACTAGTTTTAATAGTTGGATTTTTACACGTATAAAACATGCAGCTGACGCCATTTTCTTTAGTTTTTCTTGCCCCCCCCCCCCCGAGGTTCCCCCCAAAAGGTAGCAATATTTTATATAGGTATATATATATATATATATATAGGTATATATATATATATATATAGGTATATATATATATATATATATATATATATATATATACACACACACACACACACACACACACACACACACACACATGCAGTAATACAAAGTTTGCCTTCATCTACAAGCAAATACACCATAGGTTGTAGAAGATAGAGAAGGAAATATAAACTGTAGGATGACAGTGGGATGGCGGGAGGGTAACCTGGACTGCAACAGTGAATACACTCGAACATCTACATTTATGGTAAGTGTACACAACTGTACTATGTTCTTTGTGTTTCACTGTTGCAGTCATTACATTTGGGTAGAATCCCAAAGCTATGGTTGGGAGGCTGGAGCTAAACAGCATTAGGTGAGGCTATAAGGCCCTTCAGCGGCAAAGCCTGTCCTGGACTTAGAGTGGAGAGGCAAATGGTAATGCTTTATAAACAAGTAGCAGCCTCTAGAATGTCCTTGGTTGGTACTCTGGACAAAGGCTGCCGAAGTAGCTGCAGCCCTGGTGGAGTGAGACCTAATGCCCTTGGGCACAGGTTTGCCATGGTGTAAGTAGCAGAAACTGATGCAATGGCTTATCCACTTTGAAACTGTCTGCTTTGAAATAGCCTTTCCTTCTGATCCTGCAGCATATGACGCTAGTAATTGCTCAGTTTTTCTTAGAGTTTTAGTCCTGCTCAAGTAGAACCTTCGCTGTCTGTGTATGTCCAAGAAATGCAGAATTCTCGCCCCTTTGTTCTGCGGATTTGGATAAAAAGTTGGCAGATGAATTGTTTGGTTAAGAGCCACATTGGAAATGACCTTAGGCATAAAAGTAGGATTTGTCCTCAGACACACCCTGTCTGGGTAAAATTTGATAAAAGGCTCTACAGCCATGAGGGCCTGTAGCTCTGAAACTCTTCTTGCTGAAGTAATTGCTAGCAGCAGAGCTGTCTTCCATGTTAAGAACTTTATATCAGCGGTAGCAGCTGGTTCAAATTGAGGCAGGGTGAGCTTTTCCACACATAACCGAGGTCCCCATGCAGGTAAGGGTGATCTAGGAGGCCTTACATTTTTGGCTCCTCTAAGATACTGCTTTATTAAAGGATGAGAAAAGATTGGTGGCTCTGTACTGTAATGAGCCGAAATGGCTGAGGCATGGATTTTGATTGATGAGAAAGATGGGCCTTTGTCAAGAATCTCAGTTACGTATTGTAATATCTGAGGAATATGCAGTTCTGCTGTATCAGTTCCTTGTGCTCGATTCCAAGCACAGAATCTCTTCCATTTGTCAGCATAAGATTTTCTAGTACTAGGCCTTCTGGCTTCCAAAATGACATCCAATCACAGCTTTACTGAGAGGTGTCGTTTGTATGATTACAGGATTAGCTATGCTGCCAGGTTCAGAGTCTGTAGTTGATTATGCAAGATCTGATTGTTTTGTTGGGACAGTAATTGGAGTTTTAAGTACTGGCAGGGCCAGTCTAGGGCAATTAATACCATCTTTGGCTTCTCTTGTCTGACTTTTAGGATTACCTTAAGTAGAAGAGGCAGAGAAGGAAAGGCGTAAACAGATAGGTTTTTCCAACTGAAGGATAGGGCATCCACTTTCCATGCTTGTCTGTGATACGTCCTTGTGCAGAATCTTTTCAGTTGATAATTTTGAGGAGAGGCAAATAGATGTCTGGGCTCCCCCATTTCTTTGTTATCATGCTGAAGACTTGTGGATTTAGTTTCCACTTGTGGGGATCCATAAGGTTTCTGCTTAAATAGTCTGCCAGAGTGTTTTGTTTTCCTGGCAGGAATTGAGATTGAAGATGTATTTGGTAGGTCAAAGCTGTGTCCCACAGTGCCATGGCTAATCTGCAAAGGGGGTATTGAGTGTGTGCCCCCTTGCTTGTTTATATAAAACATGACTCTGGTGTTGTCCGTCTTTAATCAGTAGTTGTCCTGGATGAAGTAAGTCCTTGAAGACTGTTGGGGCACTTTGAACAGCCAACATCTCTTTCTGGTTGATATGTAGATGCATTTGATTTGGTGCCCATATGCCCTGAATGCATCTTCCTGCCATGTGGGCCCCACAGGCATAATCTGATGAGTCTGCTAAGGTTTGGCTGGCAGGGGGTAGAGTGAAGGGCCGTCCCATGTTTTGGTGACAGGCCTTTGCCCACCATAGAAACTCCTGTTGCAGACAGGGAATGAGAGGAATCATTGTTTCCAGACTGTGTGAATGTTGACTCCATAAACTTTTTAGATACCACTGAAGTTTCCTCATATGCAGTCTTGCATATGTAATTAGTAGGATGCAGGATGCCATGAAGCCCAGAGCCTGCAGAATTTGTCTTGCAGAAGACTGGGTTTTTGATTAGTAGGATGCAGGATGCCATGAAGCCCAGAGCCTGCAGAATTTGTCTTGCAGAAGACTGGGTTTTTGTTGCCATCAGTTTGAAGTAAGTAGTCAGTTGCCTGTGTCTGGTGTGAGGTAAGCCATCTGAGCAGTTGTATTCGAGCTTGCACCCAGGAATGTTATCTTTTGAGAGGGTACCCAGTTGTAATTTCATTTCGTTTATTGTGTACTCTAGGCATGTTAGAAGACTTTTCACAAACGCCAGGTGTCTAAGAGTGTCCTTGTTCTCTGCTTGAATGAGACAGTCGTCCAAGTAAGGATATAATTGAATACTTTTGTCTGCAAAATGCAATTACTGGTGCCAGGCATTTGTAAAGACCCTGGGCGCAGTAGATAAGCCAATTGGTAATGCATTAAGCCAGCCTTGAATCTGAGGTATCTTCTGCACGACTGTCTTATTGGGACATGCAGGTATGCCTCTTGGGTCTAAAGTCACCAGCCAAGCATTCTTGTCCAGCATGGGCAGAAGCTGTTGCAAAGTGAGCATTTTGAATTTTGGAATGTCCAAGTATGTGTTCAAAATCGATAAATCCAGTATTGGCCGCTAGGCCTTGTCCTTTCTGGGTACGAAGAACACTAGAGTAAAAAATAGTACAGTTTTGTACCTACCATAAATGTAGATGTCCGAACTGGATAGCATCTGCAGTCATAACAACTGGGTTGTCCTGTCGTCAGGCAGCCCTTCAGTCGGCCGGATTCCAAAGTCCGGGTCCGGCTTCGGCTGATGTCGCACTTCACCCGACGTCATCTCTGTTGGTCTTCGGGTATAAAAGCATCAGCCGACGCCATTTTCCTCAGTGTTTCTTGCCCCAGATGCCAGTAGCCCTCTTGAAGGCTGAAATTTGGATAGATGCCAATGTTTCCAAAAAGATAGAGGTAAACACAAAAATAAGCATGTATGTACATATATACAAACAAATACACCATAAAAGACCCCCACCAGCTAGCTATTAGGAGGGTAAACACCCTAGGAGTACCACAGAGGGGAAGGAGGGAGGGAAATCCTGACTGCAGATGCTATCCAGTTCGGACATCTACATTTATGGTAGGTACAAAACTGTACTATGTCCTTCATGGATGCATCTGCAGTCATAACAACTGGGTAGAATACCATAGCCAACTAGGGAGGAGGATAAAAGTAGATTATGGTGTGTTTAGGATCCCTTGCAGTACAGCAGTGGCAAACCCTGCTCGGGATCTGGAATATAGAGGCAAATTATAATGCTTGGCAAATGTATGCACGGAGGTCCAAGTAGCCGCCTCAATAATGTCTTTGGTTGCCACTCCTCGTAAGAAGGCTGTGGTAGTGGCTGTTGCCCTTGTAGAATGAGGTCTTATGTTCTGTGGAATTGGTTTTCCATGGAAGGAGTAACAGAATCGTATGCAATTTCCTATCCATTTGGAGATTGTCTGTTTGGAAATAACTTTTCCTTCCCTTCCTGTTGCATAGGCTACAAAAAGTTGGTCAGTCTTTCTGCTATTTTTGTTCTGTCCAAGTAGTAGCGTAGCTGTCTATGTACATCCAAGGTATGCAGTATTCTTTCCCTCTGTTTTGTGGGTTGGGAAAGAAGGTAGGTAGGTGGATTGCCTGGTTTAAAGACACTCTGGATACCACCTTAGGCATAAATGTAGGATTAGTCCTCATGGACACTCTATCTTGGTGGAAGATTAGGAAGGGTTGCACTGCCATTAAGGCCTGTAGTTCTGAAACCCTCCTTGCTGAAGTAATTGCCAGTAGGAAAGCAGTTTCCCATGACAGGTGTTGTAGGTCTGCTGTTGCTGCTGGTTCAAAGGGTGATAGTGTCAACTTTTCTAGCACAAAGTTTAAGTCCCAAGCTGGTAATGGTGGTTTCCTTGGAGGTTTTACATTCTTGATTCCTCTGAGGAACTGCCTGAGCAAAGGGTGCGAAAAAACAGATGGATCAAAGCTGTATTCTGCTGAAATAGCTGATGTATGTATCTTGATGGAGGAGTAGGACAGGCCTGAATGAAGAAGTTCGGCCAGATACTCCAGAATGTTAGGCATATCTATGTTTGACACATCTTTTCCTCTTTCCGTACTCCAAATGACAAACCTTTTCCATTTTCCAGCATAGTTCCTTCTTGTTGAAGGTCTGCGTTTCCAAGAATAATGTCTAACTCTTTGGGAAAGTTCTGGATTAGCTGCTGCTATGTGATGTTCCATGCAGTCAGTTGCAAGTTTTTAGGTTTGGATGTATGATGCTGTAGTTGTTCTGAGTTAACATCAAAGGCATCAGGGGTATTGGCCACATATTGTTCGAGACATGGTCTTCAGCAGTGGGTACCAGTGTTGTCTTGGCCAGTTTGGAGCTATCAGGATTATCCTTGGACGTTCTTCCTTGATTTTTAGTAGTACTTTGTGTATCAAGGGAAGAGGTGGGAATGCATATGCTGTTAGGCCTTTCCAGCTGAAGGAAAGCGAATCCACTTTCCATGCTAGTGGGTGGAATGTCCTTGTGCAGAATCTTTTGAGCTGGTGATTGAGAGGTGATGCGAATAGATCTATCTGAGGCATTCCCCATTTCTTTGAGATGGTCTTGAAGATGTCCGGTGCAGCTTCCATTCGTGGGCATCCGATGTGGTTCTGCTTAATATGTCTGCTAGAGTATTTTCTTTTCCCGGTACAAATATTGCCTGTAACTGGATGTTGTAGCTGAGTGCCAGGGTCCACAGCTCCAAAGTCATTCTGCATAGGGGTTATGAATGAGTGCCTCCCTGTTTGTTGATGTACCACATGACTGTGGTGTTGTCTGTCCTTATCATCAACTGGCCCTCTTGGAGAAATGGTTTGAACTTTTGGATTGCCAGTTTTACTGCCAGCATTTCTTTTAGGTTGATGTGCAGGTGAAGTTGATCCTGTGTCCACAATCCTTGCACGCATTTGTCCAGCATGTGGGCCCCCCATCCTAGGTCTGAAGCGTCTGTTGTGATGGTCTGGCTTGCTTGATATCTGCGAAAGGGTAGGCCTGGGTTTGACTGACATGCCTGAGCCCACCATAGGAACTCCTGCTTTAAGCATGGAATTAGTGGGATTTCTGTTTCTAGGCTGTGTCTGTGTTGGGACCATAAATTCTTTAGGTACCACTGTAGTTTTCTCATATGTAGTCTGGCAAATGGGACCAAGATTATGCATGATGCCATGAAGCCCAAGGCCTGCAGTACTTTTCTTGCTGTTAACTTGTTCAGTTTTGTTAGTGCCAAGAAGTAAAGAGGAGTTCTTTTGTTTTCTGTAGTCAGGAATGCCATTTGTTTTACTGTGTCCAATTCCGCCCAAGAATGTCCTTGTTTGGGATGGTATCAGCCTTGACTTTTGTAAATTGACTGTGTATCCCAGTGCTTGTAGCAAGTAAATGACCCTTTGTAAATCTGTTGTCAGCTTGCTTTTGTTGTCCCTTGTAGCAGGCAGTCGTCCAGGTATGGGTAAATTTGAATTCCTGTAGTCTGCAATGGGCGATTACTGATGCCAGGCATTTTGTGAATACTCTGGGCAGTAGATAAGCCAAAGGGCAATGCTGAGAATTGATAGTGCTCTGATCCTGCAAGAAATCTGAGGTATCTTCTGCAGATTGGTCGAATGGGGACGTGCAGGTATGCCTCCTTGAGATCTAGAGTTACCAGCCAAGACTCCTTGCCCAGCATGGGAAGAAGTTGCTGTAGGGTCAGCATTTTGAATTTTGGGACAATGATGTATGTATTTAAGGTGGACAGGTCGAGAATTGGTCTCCAACTTTTTCCTTTCTTGGAACTAGGAATAGTCTGGAGTAGAACCCCTTTCCTTGCTCTGCTGTTGGCACTCTTTCCACAGCTCTCATGTTTGCTAACTCCATTATCTGTTGTAGTGCCTCTGTTTTTTGATTTGGAGGTAGATTTGGCATTCCTCTTTTGACTGGTAAAGTGTGGAAGTGAAACCGGAACCTTGATCTATGGTTTGTAAAATCCACTTGTCTCTTGTTATGTAGTGCCAGTTCTTTGAAAATAAGGTTAACTTTCCACCTAGAGGAGCTGCTATTTGTTCCCTGGTAGGCGGATTTAGGGTTAAGTCACTGTGGTTGTGCTGATGTAGTGGCAGTGGTTGTGTCTGTGCCTCTGTTGTTACCTTGCCACTGTCGGCCTCTGTAGGCACCGCCTCTGCACTGATTTCTGGTTCTGGAACGTCTATTCCTGCCCCTTTGAAATTTTGTGGAGTCAGGAAAGGACCAATTTTGGCAGGCCAGTTCCTGCTAAACCTTGGTGGTTGCACCTGCAAGAAATCTTTAACCGTTTGAACAGATTTTGCCTTTTCTTCCATTTTCTTCATAACCTGCTGGGCAGGTGTACCAAACAAACTTGTCTTATCCATAGGAGCATCTAGCAACTTAGCTTTAACATGATCCGGTAAAGCTTGCTCCTTTAGCCATGCATGCCTTCTTATCACTGTGCCAGTCATGGCTGATCTAAATGAAGCCTCCAGTGCATCATAGCCACATTTTAAGGAATGGTTGCTAACTGTTGTATGTTATTTACCATTTCTAATACATATTTCTTATCAAGAGATTCATCAGTGGTTAGTTTTTTAGTTAACTGATCAAGCATAAACTCTTGGTATTGTATCATGTGAAACTGACAGTTTAAAGCTCTAGCTGAGAGAGTAGCTGAAGTGTAGACCTTTTTACCCCATCTGTCTAATGACCTTGCTTCCCTTTCAGAAGGAATAGGGTTTTTAGCTATGGTCGTGGCTACTGCCTTGGGACCCTGGGATATAGTTTCCGGGTCTGCAAGTGGGGCCTTGTAAAGGTGGTGATGAGTATCTGGCACCCTGTAAAATCTGTCTGGTTTGGCAGGGGCTGGGGGAAAGAATCTGGAGCGGAGCAGACATCATTGAAAGCATCATCCACCACAGAGAGAACAGGAGGTATAGCTAAGGGCCTGTGCTGTGGGAGGTGCAGAAAGGTCCTAAGTCTTTTTCTGGAGTCTGGAAAATCCTGTTGCTGCCATTGGAACTGCTCTCGCATGGCATGTAAGGTTTCCCCAAAGGAGAATTCTTCTGGTGGGGAAGCAGCTGGAATGGATTCTTCAGCATCAGAATCTTCAAAATTGGAGAAAGGAGCCTCTGGCTGGTCCATTATGTCTGATTAGTCAGCAGAATCATCAGAGGACACTGGCTCAGGGGGCTCTGCCCTAGGTCTCTTCTCTGGGGGCTGAGAGGCCCTGTCTGGGTGAGATTGAGATCCTCTAATTAATTAAATTAAATCTTCTGCCAAAGTAAGCATTTGAGAACTAGAAGAGGGCCTGGTTGTGGGGGGTTTAACAGGCACTGTCTTAGTAGTCTTGGCTGCTTTAGCCCTGGCGAAGGCCTTAATGGACATGGCTGCTGGAGGCCTAGCAGCACCACGTGCTGGGGTAGAGACATCCAAGGGAATGGTGTCTGATAAGTCAGTGGCAACCACCGTAGTGGATAAAATTTCTGAGGCCGATTCAAGAGTGGTAGCAGGGGCCTCAGTTGTAGAGATAGGTTCAGCTGTACTTTGATCAGTTTTCTCGGTTTCGCCGAAACCGAGACACTCATGTTTGCTTAACCATGGTTTCGGCCGAAACCGGACCGCGAGTGTCGGTCTTTATCTTTGCTTTTTGGCAGATTGGGTAGTCGGAGGATCCGGCGGCATAATGTACGCAAAATCAGAACCGAAAAACTGTTCTGCAAACTCCGACCGACGCCTAAGCGTCGTCGGTTGAAAGAAGCACAGGCGAACAGGCTGCTATGTCGTGGGCTGGGCCTAAACAAGGCAGACAATAAGAGTGGAAATCTTTATGAGGTATTTGTTTCCCACAGGTTAAACAATTATTAACTTTTTCTGACATCGGCTGAGGCAAGAAAGAGTCCCCAACGGGGTACTTAGCTTTAGAAGTCTTCAAGTAGTATTCGTAGAAGTAATCTCTGGATCCGACCGACCGGCACTTGCGAACAGCTTCTGCTTCGGGCGCCACGCGGCAAGAAAGACTGAGGAAAATAGCGTCGGCTGATGCTTTTATACCCGAAGACCAACAGAGATGACGTCGGGTGAAGTGCGACATCAGCCGAAGCCGGACCCGGACTTTGGAATCCGGCCGACTGAAGGGCTGCCTGACGACAGGACAACCCAGTTGTTATGACTGCAGATGCATCCATGAAGGACATCCTTGTCCTTTTCCTGTTCTGGTACTGTCTGAATAAAACCCATATCCATGGGGGACGTAACCTGTTTCTGTGCCTCTGCCTTTTTTTTTTTGGCAGATCTGGCCAACCATTTGTCATTGGCAGAGAGTGGAAATGGCATCTGTATCCTTGTGATACAATGTTTAGTACCTACTTGTCCTGGATTATTAACTGCCAATTTTGAGCAAAAAGTGCTAATTTCCCCCCTATGGGTGCTGCCAATAGATAAATGCTTGGTGTAGGCAGAGGGAAGTCATTGGGATTGTTTTCTGTAGGTTTGCGCTTTATCTCCTCCAGATTTGGAGGTGGATGCGCCTCATTGCTTTGACCTGTGTGAGTCTTGAGCCTGGTACCCGGAACCCTTAGGGCATCTGGATTTGCCTCTGAGCTCCGTCTGACACAGGAAAAGACCAATTTTTTGTAGGCCAGTGTCTACTGAATCTAGGTGGCTGCACTTGTAAGAAATCTTTAACTGTTTGCATGGACTTAGCTTTGTCTTCCATTTTCTTTAAAACCTCTTCTGCCTCAATAACAGAGAATCATGCTGTAAAGGTGCATAGAGCCATTTAGCTTTAACATGAACAGGCAAATTTTGTTTCTTTAACCAGGCATGCCTCCTAATCACAGATCCAAGTATCTGTGGCCCTGCAGGAGGCATCTAAAGATGCGGCCCTGCAGGAGGCATCTAAAGAATCAAAACCACATTGCAAAGTATGGCTTTCTAACTTGTTCAGCTGCATGCAATAATTCCTGCAATTCCTTATTTTCTGCACACTCTGAAATCAACATTTTCTGTTTCAACAATCCCATAACATGTTGTTGGTACTTAAGCATATGAAATTGACAGTTTAAGGCCCTGACTGCCAAGGTTGCAGATGTATAAACCTTCATCTGTCCAGTGCCCTTGAATCTCTGTCTGAGGGGGTAGGGTTTTTTGCTGTGGAGGCTTCAGCTCCCTTTGGACCCTGTGAAATAGTTTCAGGATCAGCAGCAAGGTTTCTAAATAAAAATGTATGAGAGTCAGGGACCCTGTAATATCGGTCAGGCTTACTGGGACCCGGAGGTAAGGAGTCAGGGGTCAGGGCTTGACTCTGAAAACACATCATCCACAATGTCTAAAACAGGGGGAATGGCTAAAGGCTTGTGCTGAGGGAGAAGGAAATCCCGGAGCCTCTTTTTTGATTCTGAGAAGTCTTGACTCTCCCAGTGAAAATGCTCCTTCAAAGTATGCAAGGTTTCTCCAAATGAATAATCCTTCAGGAGGAGATGCAGATGGAATAGACTCCTCAGCATCAGAATCCTCATAGGGAGGTAAAGATCATTCCTGATCAGAAGTGGAATCAGAAGAAATAGAAACCTGATCTGAAGATTCATGGTCAGTGTCTTGCCTAGGCCTCTTATCTGGAGGGGGTTGGGTACCCCTGCTCAAGCTAATAAGGTCTTCAGCCATTTTGGTCATCTGTTTTTTAGGCATAGAGGCCTGTGCACGTGGCACAGGCAGTTTTTTAGTTTTAGAAGATATAGTTTGCCTTTGGTTTTGCAGCTTTCGGTTTGATATATAAATGTTGAGGTCCGAATACACCCTCAGAAGCTGGTGCCTGCTCAGCGGCTCCGGACCCATCAGAGGGAGATGCATCCGCCAGTCCAATACCTTGAGTATCCTGCGGCATGCTGGACTCCACATGGGTGTCAGTAGAGGCCTGCGACTCGAAGGTAGTGGGTATCAGGGGCTGCAAAAGCGTCTCACTGAGTACCAGCGAACCAGCGACTGGCTTGGGAGAAGCTTAGTCGGTTTTGGATCTCGACTGCCTCTGTCCTTTTCTTTGCGTTTATGTACTCCGGTAGTCTGACTGCTATCCAACAACATTTCTGGGTAGTTGAATCTGTTTCCAAAATACTTAGATGCAGAAATATACTGACGCTTAATAGTGCGTTGGTTAAATCTAGCACAAAACCAACAGCCAGGCACGTTGTGAACAGGGCCTAGGCAAGGAATACAGTATAAATGGAAATCCTTATGAGGTATTTGCTTCCCACAAGTAATACAACTATTAACTTTTTCCTGACATTGGTAAAATGCAAGAAAAAAAATTTTCTCCAATGGGGTACTTGGCTTTAGTGAAGACATCGGTTCTGAAACTCAAACTCGAATATTTCAGTAGTTGCCCAACCAGTACTTGCAAAATGCTTCTGCTTCGGGCACCGAGTGGCAAGAAAGACTAAAGAAAATGGAGTCTGCTGCATGTTTTATACCCCTGACGACCTGACATCATGGAAGAGAGGACACCAACCGGCACAGGACCCAAGACTTTGGAATTCAGGCTGACTGAGGGCAACCTGCCAGCAGATTACCCAAATGTAATGACTGCAACAGTGAAACATGAATATTCTTGGCTTTCCCAGCGGAAATGCTCCCTAAGAGTGTGCAAGGTTTCACCAAAAGAAGAGTATTCTGGAGGGGAAGCAGATGGAATGGAATCCTTTGAATCAGAATCCTCAAAGGTAGACTAGGGTAAATCCTGGTAATAAGAAACAAACTTCAGAATCCTGATTAGAAAGAAAATCAGCTCTAGGTCTCTTAGATGGTGAAGGCTGGCTACCTTTAAAATAAGGTCTTTAGCCATTCTTTTTTTTTCTTTTTTAGGCATATGGGCCTGACCATGCGGTTTGGACATCTGTTTTCTATGCGTGGGTCGAATTTTAGGCCTTGAAGAAAATAACGTTGGTTTGAAATGCAAGTCAGTAGGCCTGAATACACTCTCAGAAGCCGGTGTCTGCACAGTGGCTCTGGACCCATTCAAGGTAGAGACATCCGCAGGTTCCATGGTCGAAGAAGCATCATGTGGCATACCGGACTCCGAATGGGTCTCGGTAGCAGCCTGCGAATCTGAAGTAGCGGGTATCAGGGGCTGTGAAAAAGACTCACTGAGTACTGACGAACTGGTGACTAGCTTAATGGAAGCATCGGCAGCTTTGGACCTATGCAGTCTGTCTATTTTTTTGGAATGTCGGTAGGCGGATGGCTTACAGAAACCATTTCTGGATAGTTCAGAGTACCGAAATAGTTTGATGGAAAAATGAACAGACGAATAGTTCCAGGATTGAATAAGGCAAAAAACAGACAGTGAGGGACATCATAGTCTGGTCCTAAGCAAGGAATGCAGTACAAATGAAAATCTTTGAGTGATTTGCTTTCCATGGGTAATACAATTGTTAACTTTTACAGACATCGGTTTAGAGCAAGAAAAGGATCCCCAACGGTACTTAGCTTTTTTGAAGACTTCGGTTCTGAAACTCAAAACGAAAATTTCAGGGAGTCGGCCCTGGCACTTGTGAACTGCTGCGGCTTTGGGCACCACGTGGCAAGAAAGACTGATACAATGGCATCGGCTGCATGGTTTATACCCCTGACGACCTGACATCATGGAAGAGACAGCATCCGACGAGGACCCAAGACTTTGATATTCAGGCCAGCTGAGGGCTACCTGCAGGTAGATAACCCCAAATGTAATGACTGCAACAGTGAAACACGAAGAACACCTGCAGAATCACAGTTGTTGGTGAAAAGTGTAAATGCGACTTGGGGACCAGGGATGCATTAAGACAATCCTGAGGCAACTCCCCCTTGCAGGGGATTACAGCAAAGAAAGCACAGTTGTATAAAATCTTACCAAAATAGTACACTCTCTTCACTGGTTAACTGACTATCTTCTGCCAAGGACAGCCCCTACGTCATGCCAGTATACCAAAGCCTCCAAAGCATCAGATGTATGCTCCCTGTGCCAGTGTAGGGCATAAAGGTGAGATATGCATGCTTTTAACCAAGATTTGAAGTGCCCCAGGAGAACTAGAGCCACTCCAGAAGAAAGAACATGTAAATCCAGGGGAAAAGAGATGCCCAAGGACAAGTCAAAGACCACTCACCCATTAAGATGTACCCAACAGAAAAAGGGGGTAGGAGGGAGGGACTAAATACTGTTACAACAAAGAGTAGGACATCTGTGTAAAATCTTGCTTTAACAACTGCGCTATGACCTTCCATATCACTGTTACAGTACGCATAACTGATGGGAGAGTACAAAAGCTACTTTAAGAAATGGGAGGAGGAAGGCAAGGAGGAGCCCTTCACAAACCCATGGACAGCCTTGGCAAATTGTGACCTGGATCTGGAAATGACATCCAACTTGTAATGTTTAGTGAAGGTATGCACAGAGGACCAAGTAGTAACTTCAAGGATGGAACTGGTATCCAATCCTTTGAAGAAAGTCACTGCCCTGGCAGAAGTGGCCCGAAGAGAGGCAGAAAGCGGTCTACCATGAATGGAACAAAAGGAAATGGCTTTTGAAATGCAGGAGGAAATGGTTTGCTTAGAAACAGACAAACCCAATGTCCTGGCAAGAAAAGAAAACCTTAATCTGACCTAAACACCTGAGCGGACTACGAAGATCCAAAGTATGTACAACCTTATTAGCAGACTGCAAAGAAGGGGGAAAAATGTTGGAAGCTGGATAGACTGATTAAGAGGACAACTCATGGACCACCTTGGGCATAAAAGGATTAGTACGCGGAGCCACTCCATCCCTAGGAAAAATCAAAAAAGAAGCAATTGCCAAAGACTGGAGTTCATAAACACTAGGGCAACCAATAAAACGGTCTTCAAGATGCAATGTTGGAAAGCAGCAGGCTCAAAAGGAGCCTAGGTCAATTTCTCAAGAACAAAATTAAGGTCCCAAGGAGGGGGATAAGCTTTCTTGTGGGCCTGATGTGGAGGACACTTTCATGAATTGTTAAACCTCAAAACGAGAAGCCAACAGTGGATTCAAAGGCAGTGCCTGCCGATGAGCGAGCTTTGACAAAAGAATACGTCAGGCCAGCATGGAGCAGTTCACACAAGAGAACCAAAAGAACCCCCTCAACTGAAAAGGGATCCTGGTGAAACTTAAGACACCAAACAGAAAATCTCTTCCATTTGGACATGCAGAATTTTCTGGTGTTGTGTTTCCTGGCCTCTTGCAGGACCCTAAGCATGCCCTCAGAAAACTGGTTTCGAAAGGGGATTAAAATCCTTTCAACCAAGTGTAGTGTGGACAGATGAGGCTGAAGGAGACCTCTTCACTTGTGAGAAGATCCATTTTTTGAGGTAACTTGTAATGGTTGCCCCTGGTCAGATGAAATAGGGGGAACCAGTGTTGTCTGGGCCAAAAGGGAGTCACAAACAAGATTTTTTCATGAGAACCCTGTTTGATCTTGTATAGGACCCCAGGAAGATAATGAAAAGGAGGAAAAGCATAAAAGGACTTTTAGTTATGTACTTACCATAACGATAGATGTATGTGATCCATCTCACCTACATTCATAACCGATGGGCTCGGAGCAGAGAATCGGCTCCGACTCGGCCGATACACTAGCATGAAGTCTCTCATTGGCTGGGCCAACCCATTATCCCAGGATGCACCACACCCAAACCCCCAGATCTTGTTTGCCCCATAACAACTCACCCACATGTGCCAATCCGACTGCACAACAGTGTTTCCTCCAGATCCAACAGGTAGGGGGAAGGAGGGCAGGTACGCAAGAATGTAGGCGAGATGGATCACATACATCTATCATTATGGTAAGTACATAACTAAAAGATGTAATGTAATGCGATCCTATCTCGCCTACATTCATAACTGATGGGACAGCGTCCCTAGCACCTAGATCCTGGGAGGATCACTGGAAAACACTCCTGAGCACTGTGGAAAGTACAGTTTTGTACCTACCATAAATGTAGATGTTCGAGCGCTCATACAGCTGCAGTCATAACAGATGGGTTATCCTGCCGTCAGGCGGGTCCTCGGTCGGCCGAATTCCAAAGTCCAGGTCCGGCGTTGGTTGTCATTGCTTCTTCCCTGATGTCAGTGCGGCAGGGGAATAAAAGAGGCAGCCGACGCCAATTTCTTCAGTTTTTCTTGCCCCAGATGTCAGGTGCCCCCAGAAGGAAGGCAAACAATGTTATGCAAAGATGCAATGTTGATAAATCAAAAAACAGTAGTTGCAAGCAAATACACCATAAAAGAATACCCCAGAAAGGTTATATGAAAAGTATTTGTCATAAGGCCTGTCCTAAGAGGGGATGGAGGGAGGAAAAAGTACAGTTTTGTACCTACCATAAATGTAGATGTCCGATAGACATGCAACTGCAGTCATAACATGTGGGTTGTCCTGCCTCAGGCAGCCCTCGGTCGGCCGGATTCCAAAGTCTGGGTACGACGTCGGCTGATGTCGCATTTCTCTCCGACGTCAGAGCGGCTGGAGTACATAAGCATCAGCCGACGCCATTTTCTTCAGTGTTTCTTGCCCCAGATGCCAGGTGCCCTCCAAGGAAGGCTGTAATCAAATTGGAAGACAAAAACAGGATTCCAAACAAATAAATGAGCAATAAAACAAATACACCATAACAGATATCCCCAGCTAAGAGTAACAGGGATAGGAGTGGACCCTAGGCATACAGGGGTATGGAGGGAGGGAAAAATCAGACTGCAGTTGCATGTCTATCGGACATCTACATTTATGGGAGGTACAAAACTGTACTATGTCCTTCAAGAATGCAACTGCAGTCATAACATGTGGGTAGAATACCATAGCTTAGCTGGGGGAGGAGGTATGCACTAGGAAAGAGATGGTGTGGCAATCAAACCCTGCAGGACTGCCGAAGCAAAGCCTGCTCTGGATCTGGAATATAGAGGGAGATTGTAGTGTTTGGAGAATGCATGCACGGAGCTCCATGTAGCAGCCTCTAGAATGTTCTTGGTAGGCACCCCTCTTAAAAATGCTGTATAGGTGGCTGTAGCTCTGGTGGAATGTGGTCTGACATTGTCTGGAACAGTCTTTCCATGAAATGAATAACAGAATCTGATGCAATGCCCAATCCATTTAGAAATAGTCTGTTTTGAAATTGCTTTTCCTTGGACTGCAGGGGCGTAAGCTACAAAAAGTTGTTCAGACTTCCTACTGGCCTTGGTTCTGTCCAGGTAGTATCGAAGTTGTCTGTGAATGTCCAAGGTATGCAAAAGTCTTTCCCCCTTATTCTCAGGATTGGGGAAGAAAGTAGGCAGATGAATGGCTTGATTTAGAGAAACCCTAGATACCACCTTTGGCATAAAAGTAGGGTTGGTCCTTAATGAAACCCTGTCTCTGTGGAAAATAATAAAGGGTGGTATTGCCATTAGGGCCTGTAGCTCCGAAACCCTTCTTGCTGAGGTAATTGCCAACAGGAAAGCTGTCTTCCATGAGAGAAATTGCAAGTCAACTGAAGCTGCTGGCTCAAAAGGAGGTAGAGTCAGCTTTTCTAAGACAAAATTGAGGTCCCAGGCTGGCACTGGGGCCTTTCTTGGTGGCTTAATGTTCTTGATTCCCCTGAGGAACTGTCTTAGTAAGGGGTGAGAGAAAACAGGAGGATCAGTGTTGTATCTAGCTAAAATAGCAGATGCATGTATCTTTATGGAAGAATACGAGAGGCCGTTCTTTAACATATCTGCCAAATATTCCAAGATAAGTGGGATGTTCAGCAATGATGCATCATGTCCCTTGCTGGTATTCCAATTGCTGAATCTTTTCCACTTTGCTAAGTAAACCTTTCTGGTGGATGGTCTTCATGCCTCTGTTAGTATCCGCTGAACTTCCTTGGAGAGAGATAAGCTGAAGTTATTTATGGGATCTCCCAGGCTGTTAGCTGCAGTGTCTGAAGGTTTGGATGCAGTGTTTCGAAATTGTGTTGAGTCAAAAGTAGAGGCCACTGAGGGAGGGCCCACCTCCTGGTGTGACATATGCTCCGTAGTAGTGGGTACCAGTGTTGTCTTGGCCAATCCGGAGCTATTATGATTCCCTTGGGCTTCTCTGCTTTGATCTTTAGTAATACTGAGGTCATCAGTGGCAGAGGTGGAAATGCATAGATTGCTAGGGAGTTCCAGTTGAATGAGAGGGCATCTATTTTCCAAGCTTTTGGATGGTATGTCCTTGTGCAAAATTTTGGTAGAAGATGGTTGAGGTGAGAGGCAAATAGGTCCACTTCTGGCTTGCCCCATGTCGAAGTGAGTTGTCTGAAAGCCTTCGGATGTAACCTCCACTCGTGTGGATCTGTGAAATTCCTGCTTAGGCTGTCCGCCAACACATTGTCTTTTCCTGGAACAAACTGGGACTGTAACTGGATGTTTAGGCTCAGTGATTTCTCCCAAAGCTGCACTGTCAGTCTGCAAAGGGGGTAAGAGTGGGTGCCCCCCTGCTTGTTTATGTACCACATCACAGTGGTGTTGTCTGTCTCATTAAATGGCCTTGCTGGAGTTGGTGTTGAAAAGCCTCGATGGCATACATTACTGCCAGCATTTCCTTTTGGTTTATATGCAGATGTGTTTCCTTTGGAGACCATTGTCCTTGTATACACCTGCCTTCCATGTGCGCCCCCCAGCCAAGGTCTGAGGCGTCTGTAGTCATGGTCTGTGTTATCTGTGTTTTTTTGAATGACATACCTGTGTTTTCCTGGCTCACAGAAGCCCACCATAGGAATTCCTTTTGTAGGCATGGAATGAGTGGTATGACTGTCTCCAAGTTGTTGCTGTGTTGAGACCAAATGCTTTTTAGGTACCATTGAAGCTTTCTCATGTGTAGTTTTGCTAATGGAACCAGTAGAATGCAGGATGCCATGTAACCCAGGGCCTGTAGGAATCTCCTTGCAAGTCATCTGGGTGAGTTTTGCTAAACCTTTGAAGTAATGAGTTAACTTCTCTTGCCTGTCTTCTGTCAGGTAAGCCATCTGAGAGGCTGTGTCTAGTTTGGCTCCTAAGAAGATTATTTGCTGGGATGGCTGCAGTCTTGACTTTTGGAAGTCGACTGCGTATCCCAGAGCTTGAAGTAATCGTATGACATAATCCAGGTTTTTTGTCAACATCAATTTGTCGTCTGCTTGTATGAGGCAGTTGTCCAGGTACGGGTAAATTTGTATACCCTGGAGCCTGCAATGAGCAATTACTGAAGCCAGGCATTTTGTAAATACTCTGGGCGCAGTAGATAAGCCAAATGGCAATGCTGAGAATTGATAATGCTCTGGCCCTGCAAGAAATCTGAGGTATCTTCTGCAGCTGTGTCTTGATAGGGACATGCAGGTATGCCTCCTTGAGGTCCAGAGTAATCAGCCACGACTCCTTGCCCAGCATGGGAAGGAGTTGCTGTAGGGTCAGCATTTTGAACTTTGGTATTATGAGAAAGGTGTTTAATGCGGATAAGTCCAGTATTGGTCTCCACTGAGATTCTTTTCTTGGAACAAGGAACAGTCTTGAGTGAAAGCCCTGTTCTTGTTCTGGAACTCTTTCTATTGCTTTCATTCGAGTCAGCAGAGTGATTTGCTTGATAGCCTCTGCCCTTTGATTTGGTGGTAAATTTGGCATGCCTTGTTTTCTTGGTAAGGTATGAAAATGAAACCTGTACCCTCTGTCTATAATGTCCAAAATCCATTTGTCCTTTGTCAGTCTGTACCAGTTTTCTGCAGACAGAGATAATTTCCCGCCCAAGGGAGCTTCTAGTTGTTCCCTGGTAGGCGGTAGTAGAGGAAAGTCATTGAGTTTGTTGTTGTTGGGCAGGTGAAACCCCTGCGTCACTTCTTTGGTTTCCTGGCTGCCATTGTCGTCCCCTGTAAGGGCCTCTGTATTGGCCTCTTCCTCGGCCACGTCTGTTCTTACCCCTTTGAAACTTTTCTGGATTAGGAAAGGACCAGTTTTTTGAAGGCCAATTCCTACTGAATCTGGGGGTTGAACCTGGAGGAAATCTTTCACAGTCTGAACTGATTTTGCTTTTTCTTGATGGTCTTTAACACATCCTTAGCATTTGCACCAAAAAGCTTGTTCTTTTCCAAAGGTGCATCCAGAAGTTTTGCTTTTACATGATCTGGTAGAGGTTGATCTTTTAACCAAGCATGTCTACGAATCACTGCCCCTGTCATAGCTGCCCTACATGAAGCTTCCAGTGCATCATATCCACACTGCAGGAAGTGATTGCTTACTTGCTGAGTGTTATGTACAGCTTCCTGCAAAGTCTTCCTGTCTAAAGGATCAGGAGAAGCTAATGTTTTTTGTAAATCTTCTAAGAGATAATCCTGATATTGTAACATATGAAAAGGGCAATTTAAAGCTCTCATAGATAAGGTAGTGGATGTGTAAACCTTTTTGCCCCATCTCTCTAATGACCTTGCTTCCCTGTTGGAGGGCAAAGGATTTTTGAGGTGGAGGCTGAAACTCCTTTAGGCCCCTGTGAAATAGTTTCCAAATCAGCAGTATGGGCCCTGAATAAATGGGAATGAGTTTCTGGGACCCTGTAATACCTGTCTGGCTTGGCTGGAGCAGGAGGAAGAGAATCAGGGGTAGCACTAGAGTCAGAATACAAATCATCCAGAACATCAAGTACAGGAGGAATAGCTAAGGGCCTGTGCTGAGGCTTCTTAAGGAAAGTCCTAAGGCGTTTCCTAGAATCAGAATATTCCTGACCCTGCCACTTGAAATGTTCCCTCATGGTGTGCAGAACTTCCCCAAAAGAAATGTCCTCAGGAGGGGAGGCCAAAGGGATGGAATCTTCTGCATCCGAGTCCTCATAGGTCTGGAAGAGCTCTTCCTGGCTATCAGAGTGGACAGAGCTCTCAGAGTCTTCATCTGAAGGAGTAGGGTCAGAGGGTTCAACCCGGGGCCTTTTATCAGGAGGAGGCTGGGATGCTCTCTCAGGATGGGCCTGTGAACCTCTAATCATGGAAATTAAATCAGCAGCCATGGACATAATTTGTGTCTCCGGAGTCGGCTGAGGTAAGGATTTAGAAGTAATATGCTTTGTTTTGCTGACTGCCTTAGCCCTAGTGTAGGCCTTAATAAACATGGCCATAGGAGGCCTGGCAGCTCCACGTGCAGGAGTGACCTTGTCTACAGCAATGGTCTCGGGCATTTCCTCGGTTTCGGTATCCGGAGGAAAGTCTAACTGGCAGAGTAATGTCTGGAATCGGAGTAGTTGGTAATGCGGTGTCTTCGGTTTGGAGCGGTGGAGAGACAGTCTCAGAGGGAACCGGAGCACTCGCGCTAGGTTTTGGCGTGGAGTCGGTGGCAGACGCGGGCCGAGGATGTCGGTCCCGGTCTTTTCGCTTTTTGGGAGTTTGCAATGTCGGAAGATCCGACGTCATGTTGTAGGCAAATTTATCGCCGAAAAAATCTTCAGCGAACTCCGCCCGGCGCCTGAGAGTGCGCTTGTTGAAGCGAGCACAGGCTACACAGGCCAAGACGTCGTGGTCTGGGCCCAGGCAAGGGAGGCAGTAAGAGTGGAAATCCTTATGAGGTATTTGTTTACCACAAAAAAGACAATTGTTAACTTTTTCAGTAATTTCTGACATTGGCTGAGGCAAGAAAAGGTCCCCAACGGGGTACTTAGCTTTTTTGATGACTTCGGTATCGTAGAATACAGGAGCTGACCGACCGGCACTTGCGAACTGCTTCTGCTTCGGGCACCGCGTGGCAAGAAAGACTGAAGAAAATGGCGTCGGCTGATGCTTATGTACTCCAGCCGCTCTGACGAGAGAAATGCGACATCAGCCGACGTCGGACCCAAACTTTGGAATCCGGCCGACTGAGGGCTGCCTGAGGCAGGACAACCCACATGTTACGACTGCAGTTGCATTCTTGAAGGACATCCTGGAGTGCAGCTGCATGAGCACTCTAACATCTAAATTTATGGTAGGTACAAAACTGTACTATGTTCATCATGCATACAGCTGCAGTCATAACAGATGGGTAGAATCCCAAAGCTAAGTAAGGGTGGTAGGCACTAAGTGGAACTAGGAGGGGCTAGGATGCCCTGTAAGACTGCTGTGGCAAAGCCCGCTCTAGATTTTGAGTATAGTGGGAGGTGATGGTGCTTGGAGAAAGTGTGCACTGAACTCCAGGTGTCTGCTTCCAAAATGTCCTTGGTAGGGACCCCCCTGAAGAAGGCTGCAGAAGTAGCTGTGGCTCTGGTGGAGTGGGATCTGATGCATGCAGGCACAGTTTTTCCATGAGATGAGTAACAAAAGCATATGCAGTGGGCCATCCATTTTGAAATTGTCTGTTTGGAAATAGCCTTTCCCTGAGCACCTACAGCATGGGATACAGAGTTGCTCAGATTTCCTGAATGGCTTTGTTCTGTCCAAGTAGTAACAAAGTTGTCTGTGAATGTCCAAGGAATGCAGTAGTCTTTCCCCTTTGTTTTGTGGATTAGGATAAAAGGTAGGTAAGTGGATAGTCTGATTCAAAGCTACACTGGATACTACCTTTGGCATAAAGGTGGGATTGGTTCGTAAGGAAACTCTGTCCTGATGGAAAATGATGAATGGTTGCACAGCCATGAGGGCCTGTAGCTCCAAAACCCTGCGTGCTGAGGTGATAGCCAGAAGAAAGGCTGTTTTCCATGACAAGTACTGTAACCCTGTTGAAGAAACTGGCTCGAAGGGAGGAAGGGTCAGCTTTTCCAATACGTAGTTGAGGTCCCAAGCAGGGACTGGCGGTTTCCTTGGGGGTTTTATATTCTTTGCCCCTCTGAGGAACTGCCTTAAGAGAGGGTGAGAGAATAAAGGAGGATCTGTGTTGTATTGTGCAGAAATGTCTGAAGTGCGGATCTTGATGGAGAAAGAAAGTCCATAGTTTAACATCTCCGCTAGGTACTGTAAAATTTGAGGTATATTTATTACCCAAGGATTCTGTCCCTTTTCTTGATTCCAGGCACAAAATCGTTTCCATTTGGCGGAGTAGGATTTCTAGTAGAAGGTCTTCTGGCCTCCAAGATGACATTCTGCACCTCCTTGGAGAAGAGAAACTGTTGGGAATTCAAGGAATTATCCATGCGGCTAGATTTAGAGTTTTGAGATGGCTGTGATGGGTTTTGTAGTTGTGCCGGGACAACAGAAGAGGGACTAGAGGTAGGATCCATGGTGGGGAATGTGTCAGGCTCTTCAGGAGCGGATACCAGTGTTGTCTTGGCCAGTCTGGAGCGATGATAATCATTTTCGGCCTCTCTGCTCTGGCTTTTAATAGAACTTTGGGAGAAGAGGAAGAGGCGGGAAGGCATAGACTGTCAATGTTGCCCAATTGAAGGAAAGTGCGTCCACTTTCCAGGCCTGTGGATGATAGGTCCTTGAACAAAATTTTTTCAACTGGCAATTTCTGTGGATAGCAAAGAGATCTATGTCTGGCTGTCCCCATGCCAGAGTTATCTTTGTGAAAACTTGAGGATGCAACTTCCATATTTCTGCTTAGGTTGTCTGCCAGTGTGTTTTCCTTCCCTGGCAGGAATTGTGCCTGTAGTTGAATTTGCAATTCCAGTGCTGTGTTCCATAGGGTCATGGCTTGCCTGCACAGGGGGTATGAAGGAGTTCCCCCCTGTTTGTTTATGTACCACATCACTGTGGTGTTGTCTGTCCTTATCAATAGCTGGCCTGGATGCAGTAGGTCTTTGAAGGTCATAATAGCCTTTTGCACGGCTAGCATTTCCTTTTGGTTGATGTGAAGGTGCTTCTCTTTTCGGGTCCATTTTCCCTGAATGCACTGATCTGTCATGTGTGCTCCCCAGGCGTAGTCTGAGGAGTCTGTTGTGATGATTTGAGTTGCTTGAGGTACACAGAAAGGAAGACCTGTGTTTCTTTGGCAAGCTTGAGTCCACCACAAAAATTCCTTTTGAAGGCATGGAATGAGTGGGATAATTGCTTCCAAGCTGTGGCTGTGTTGAGATCAAGTTTTTCAGGTACCATTGAAGTTTCCTCATATGCAGCTTTGCAAATGGGATTAGTAGGATGCAAGATGCCATGAATCCCAGAGCCTGCAGGATTTTCCTTGCAGTTAGCCTGGTGTAAGTTGCCATTTTTCTGAAGTATTGAGACAGTTGCCCTTGCTTGTCTGGCGTGAGGTAGGCCATCTGGGTGGTTGTATCCAAGCTGGCACCCAGGAAAATTATTTGTTGGGAGGGTATTAGTTTTGATTTCTTTTTGTTGACTGTGTATCCCAGGAAGTTCAGTTTTATTCCAAACACCAGGTGCTGCAGTAGTATGTCCTTGCTGCCCGCTTGGATCAGGCAGTTGTCCAGATATGGGTCGATTTGTATCCCTTGTAATTTGCAGAAGGCGATTACTGATGCCAAGCATTTCGTAAACACTCTGGGCGCTGTAGATAAGCCAAAGGGCAATGCAGAGAATTGGTAATGGGTTGAACCTGCAAGAAATATGAGGTATCTTCTGCAATCTTGTCTGATAGGGACATGCAGGTATGCCTCCTTGAGGTCCAATGTTACCAGCCAAGACTCCTTGCCCAGCATGGGAAGAAGCTGCTGTAATGTGAGCATCTTGAATTTTGGCACCTGCAGATGTGTGTTTAGGATGGATAGGTCAAGATAGGTCTCCAATCTTTGCCTTTCCTCGGTACCAGGAATAGTCTGGAATAAAACCCTTGACTTTTGCAGGTACCTCTTGAATTGCTTTCATGTCCATGAGAGCTGAAACTTGTTTTTGTGCCTCTGCCCTTTGATTTTGTGGCAGGTTTGGCATGCCTCTCATTTTTGGAAGGGTGTGAAAGTGGAACCTGTAGCCTCTGTCTATAATGTCCAGAATCCATTTGTCTTTTGTAACAATATGCCAATTTTTTGAGAATGTCAGTTTTCCGCCCAAAGGTGCTGCCATTAAAGCTTTGCTTGGCAGTTGTAGGGGGAAGTCATTGTGTCTGTTTTCTAAAAGACTGTGATCTATCTTCTCCACCTCTTGGGGTTGGTGCATGCCACTGTCTGGCTCTGAAAGATCCTTGAGGTTGCCCTCTACCCCTTGGGCACCTGTATCTGCCCCTTTGAGGTCTGTCCGTGGCTGGAAAGGACCAATTTTTTGAAGGCCAGTTTCTGCTGAAATGTGGAGGCTGTACCTGCAGGAAATCTTTCACTGTTTGTATTGATTTCGCTTTTTCCTCCATTTTCTTTAGTACCTCCTCAGCTTTAACACCAAACAATACATCTTTTTGAAGAGGTGCATCTAATAATTTAGCTTTGACATGATCTGGTAAGGTTTGCTCTTTGAGCCAAGCATGATCTGGTAAGGTTTGCTCTTTGAGCCAAGCATGCCTACATATAACAGACCCCGTAACAGCAGCTCTACATGAGGCCTCTAAAGCATCAAAACCACACTGCAAGGTATGTTTATCCACTTGCTCTGCACCATGCAACAAATCCTGCAACTCTTAAATCTGGTTGCGTCATCTTGCTTTTCAGCTGAGATCAAAAACTGTTGATACTTTAACATATGGAACTGACAGTTTAATGCCCTCATGGTTAAAGTGGCCGAGGTGTACACCTTTTCCCCCCCACCTTTCTAAAGCTCTGGAATCTCTCTCTGAAGGTAATGGGTTTTTTGCAGTAGAGGCCGTAATCCCCTTGGGACCCTGTGAAATTGTTTCTGGGTCAGCAGTATGGCTTTTATATAGGAACTGGTGAGAATCAGGAACCCGGTAATACCTGTCTGGTTTAACAGGAGCTGGAGGCAAAGAATCTGGATTAAGGCTGGCTTCTGTGTACACATCATCCAATACATCTAAAACAGGAGGGATAGCCAGAGGCCTATGCTGGGGGAGCAGAAGAAAATCCCGGAGCCTTTTCTTGGAATCTGAGTAATCTTGGCCTTCCCAGTGAAAGTGTTCCCTCAATGTATGCAGGGTTTCCTCCAAAGAGAAGTCCTCGGGGGGGGGGGGGGGCGAGGGAATAGACTCCTCTGCATCAGAGTCTTTGAATGGAGAATAGGCATAATCCTGGTCCTCAGATAGTTCTGAGGTAATAGAAGCTTGATCTGAGGAAGGGTAGTCTTCCTCTAATCTGGGCCTTTTGTCAGAGGGGGGGTTGAGAACCCCTGATAAGAGTAATCAAATCCTCAGCCATTTTAAGCATCTGTTTTTTAGGCATGGTGCCTTGAGAGGGGGTCTGAGGAACCTGTTTTTTGGTCTTCATGGCTGCTTTAGATTTAGAGGGGGCTTTAATAGAGAAGGAGGAAGGCCTGAAGACCCCTTGAGAAATGGCAGGCCTGTCTAAATTCTGAGTTCCCCCGCCGGGAGTGGCGGCGGGATCTGTAGTAGGAATGGTGGCCGAGGAGCCTGCAACCTCGGGTAGTGAAGACACCGTTAATGGACCGTCATCGGTACTCAAGGGCTGCGTAGGCACCTCGCTGAGTACCGGAGAACCGGTAGTCGGCTTTAGCGTGGTTTCAGTAGGTGGTGCAGACCTCGTATGTCTGTCCTTATCTTTGCGTTTTTTGCTCAAAACTGGAGTCCGAGTATCCGACGACATAATATAATTAAATTTTAAGCCAAAAAAGTGAAGGGCGAACTCCGCCCGACGCTTAATAGTGCGCTTATTGAATCTAGCACAAAAACGGCAGGCCGAGACGTCGTGGTCTGGGCCTAAGCAAGGTATACAGTAAGAGTGGAAATCCTTATGCGGTATTTGCTTCCCACATGAAATGCAATTATTAACTTTGTCTGACATCGGTCTGAGGCAAGAAAAGTTTCCCCAACGGGGTACTTAGCTTTCAAGAAGACTTCGGCTGAAATAGTTTCGTAAATCTCAGGAGCTGGCAGACCAGCACTTGCTAACTGCTTCTGCTTTGGGCACCGCACGACAAGAAAGACTGAAGAAAATGGCGTCAGCTGCCTCTTTTATACCCCTGCCGCACTGATGTCAGGGAAGAAGCGATGACAACTGACGCCGGACCTAGACTTTGGAATTCGGCAGACCGAGGACCCGCCTGACGGCAGGATAACCCATCTGTTATGACTGCAGCTGTATGCACGATGCAAAGGACGCCCGACCCTTAGAGGCCACGTCCAGTTTGTAATGAGAAATAAATGTATGTGGAGAAGCCCAAGTGGCCGCTGCACATCTCATCCACAGACGGTCTGGAGTGGAAGGCCACTGAAGTTGCCATAGCCCTAGCAGAATGCGCTCTTACCGGAAATGGAAGGTCCCTTCCTGTTGATGCATAAATAAATGAAACACAATCCCTAATCCACCTAGCGATAGTAGTCTTAGTTACTGCTTTGCCAATCCTGTTATCCGCAAAGGCCACAAACAACTGGTCTGATTTCCTCTGCTGCTGCGTCTTATCCAAGTAAAACCTCAGTTGTCTATACACATCCAACCGATTAAATCTGTATTCTGCCTGGTTGGAAAATTTCGGTAAGAAAACTGGTACTATAGATTGCTGCAGACAGAGCAGAAGAAACCTTCGGAAGAAATGACAGGTTTAGTCTTAGAGATACTCTATCCTTGGGAAAGATCGGATAAGAAGGCTTGACAGAAAGGGCTTGAAGCTCCAAAACCCTTCTGGCTGAAGTAATAGCTACCAAGAAGGCAGTGTTCCAAGATAAGAACTTTTGCTCACAAGTGGCCGCCAGCTCGAAGAGATGAGACGTCAAGGCTCCTAAAACTACATTCAAATCCCATGGCAAAACAGGTTGCGACACCGGGGGGGGGGCGAAGCAACCAAGCTCCCTTGAGAAAGGCCTTACACAACTTATGACTCATGAGTGAAGGCTCAAAGGCAACATGATAATTAGAAATCGCTGCCAATTGGACTTCAAGCATGGAGACAGCGGAACCCTGTCTAAACAGAGTTGCCAAAAAATCTAATACTGCCGACACCGGGGCTGTCAGAGGGTCAAGGTTGTGCCACTGAGCCCAAATGGCAAACCTTTTCCATTTATTAGAATATATCTCCTTAGTGGAAGCTCTGTGAGAAGACAACAGAATCCGGACCACCTCAGACAAAAGGATCTGCTGTCTGACTAAGGTCGGAAGTGGAGCAGCCAAGCCGCTAGCTTGAGAGTTCGCAGTGATGGATGGGCCTGACCCGACTGAAGAGTCAGGAAGTCTGGAACTGGGTCCAGAATCCAAGGATCCTTCACTGCATACTTCCGAAGGAAGGGAAATCAAACTTGATGGGGCCAGTGTGGTGCGATCAAAATCATGCTGCATCCCAAGCAGATCGCCTTCTGAATCACCTTTGGCAGTAGAGGGACCGGAGGGAAGGCGTAGAGCAGACCGGAGGGCCAATTGTGGACTAGAGCGTCCCTGGGTGACTCCCCCGGGGGGGGGGGGGTCAGGGAGAAGAAATTGCTGCACTTCACATTCCAGGGGCTGGTGAAAAGGTCGCAGCAGGGGAACCCCCACTTGGAGAAGATCCGAGCCACTACTTGGTCGTTCAGGGACCACCCGTGAGGCATCAGAATAACTCTGCTCAGCCTGTCTGCTATCACATTGGACTTCCCCGGAATGTGCGTTGCCACTAGAATTCTCTCGGAAGCGATCGCCCAGTTCCACACTCTCATGGCTTCTCTGCAAAGAGGATAAGACCTGGTTCCTCCCTACTTGTTCAGGTACCATACTACTGCCATATTGTCCAAGAAGATTGCGATGGTACCCTTGGGAGGAGAGCTGTGAAGTGCCTGCAATGCTAGAAGCACTGCCCTCATTTCCAGAACACTGACATGTAAGTGGGTTTCGTGATCTTGACACGTGCCTTGAACCGTCCTGCCCAGATAATGCCCCCCCCCACCCTAACTGGGAGGCGCCCGTGGTCACTGTGGCAATGGGGGAGGGGGGCAAAAGAGTCTCTCCTGGTTCAGGTTGGAGGAGAGGAGCCACCAACGAAGACCTCGCGGGCACGTTTCTGTGTTGAGAATTGGGTAGGACAATGGCAGATCTTGGTATGACCACTGGGTCGACAGGAGCCATTGAAGAATTCGCATGTGCAATCTTGCCAGAGGGACCAGAAGAATGGCGGCCGCCATCGACCCCAAAAGCTGAAGGACCATCCTGGCTGGGGCTTTCCTTCAGGGTAGTAAGGCTAGGACTTGGTCCTGTAGTATGTTTATCCTCTCTGTTGGAAGGAATGCTCGCCTCTCTACAGAGTCTAGCTCTGCGCCTATCAAGGCAACACGCTGTGATGGCAGCGATACAGACTTTTCCTAGTTGAATGCAATTCCTAATAGATGTCCCAACTCGATGGTAGCACTCACAGCTTGAGTAAGAAGATGCCTGGTGGGGGCGGTGAGGAGCCAGTCTAGATACGGAAACACCTGGAATCCCAGATGTCTCAGGTGAGCCGTCACCACTGCCAGACATTTGCTGTGAGACCAAAGGGCAGGGCCCGGACCCAGAAGCGACTGGCTCCTAGGCGGAAGCATAAATGTATCCTGGACACCCTGTTTATCTTGATGTGATAATAGGCGTCCTTGAGAACCGATGGAGCACATCCACACTCCTTTTTCCAGCAATGAGAAAATGGATTGCAACGTGACGATCTGGGACTTCTTTACGAAGCGGTTTAGGTGGCTGAGATCCAGAATGGGTCTCAAGTCCCCTGTTCTTTTCGGCACCAAAAATAACCTTGAGTAAGTTGCTAATCCGGTCTGGTCTGTGGGGACTGGCTGGATGACTCCCTTTCCAAGCAGCTTTGCGACCTCTATGGCTGCTTGATCCCGTTGACTGGGTGGCACGTCCGGGATTTTCCTTGACGGTGGAGGGGGACGGATAAAGGGGATGGTGCAACCTCCGGAGATGATATGAAGCACCCACTGATCCTGAGTGATGGAACCCCAGGCCCTTGGATGCGCCGAGAATCGACCCCCGACTGGCTCTGGAGACGCACAGTCAGGCAGTCCCTCAGGGACAATGGAAGGAGGAACCACAAAAGGATTCGCGGTCTCCTGAGTTGTGGGGGCCTCCGCCACCTCTAGGGCAATGTCTTCCACAATAATCTCCTGCCCCTCTGCCTCTGGAAGGGGGGATCACTCTGATCGGCAGTGAAAGACTTTTGGAACTTTCTGAACCACATCTTTCCTCCCCTCTGAGCCTTGGGATAAGGTCTACAGGGAAGCGAAAAACGGGCTCCAATGGCAGACAAAGTCTTACCCTCCTGCTCATATCTAGTGAGTGTGTCTTTCACCTTGGGTACAAAGAGAGAGGACCCATCGAATGGAGCATCGGTGAAGGAAGACTTGAACGCCTCCGCAAAGTGACACAAGCACATCCAGGCGTGCCTCCTAAGGGCTACGCCAGAACTCGCTGCCCTACCCGCCCCCTTCGGCTGCATACGATATGAACCTCATGGACGAGTTAACAATAGACGAAAGGGTTACCCGACAGGGTATCTCCCAACTCCTTTACGAGATCCCTTTGGAGCCTCGTAAAGTGACAAATAATTTAGCGACCGCAAAGTAAAGGTCACTGAAGTCAGGGTACGCTTCCCGTACCTATCCATGCTCCTGGACTCCTTGTTAGGAGGATGGATAGAAGTAGATGCCTCTGCCACATCCTGCTGGGTGGCAGACGCCACCACCATAGCATCAACTGGAACTCCCTTGGTTAGAAACTCCTTGCCAGGGGGTGCGGATAAAAACTTGTTGGGGCAAGAAGTTACTGGCTCCACAGAATCAGGGTGTTCCCACACCCTTCGACAAATAAGGTCCAGTAACTCATCGAAGGGTGGAGACACCCAGGAGGCGGAGGGTTGGGCTCCGAAGGCCTTGAGGAAGACAGACTCCTCTGCGGAAGGGGTTTTGGATGGCTAGTCGCCCCTCTGTCTCAAGATCTCCAGGATATCTGAGACCGAGACATCATCAGAGGAAGACTTAAGGGACCCTTCCGCATCAAGGTCGGTGTCCGAGGTGACACTCATCTGGGGAGTCTATGTGCTTCCTCTTGCACAATTTTTTCCTGGGGGGCTCTTCAGGCACGAACTCTGAAGGCTCCTCGGAAAACAGAGGACCACACAAGGAGGAATCCTCAGGCCTAAGAGCCACGCTGTCCGAAGACAGGGGGGCACCAGAAGCTCTAGTCACCGTGTCTAGGGAAGGAGTGGCAGATTCAGGTGAAGTCACTAGAGACTTGGCCAGCATACTCCTCATAGCCTCGAAGGCGGGCCCACCAGAATCTGAGGAGAGGCCCATCTCTGAGACCATGACCGGTGTCGGGGTTCCTCTAGCAGAGGCGCCAAGAGGGAGGCTCTGGGCCGAAACCAGAGGCCCCGATGAATCGCCCTCGGGCCCGGCTGAGGACACCAGAGAACCGAAACCTCTGTAAAGCACAAAGGGTTGGAGCTGAAGTCGGTGCCGACAGACTAGCAGTGGGTCTTGGAACAGACTCAAGGACTTCACCAGACTCTACGAACTCAGACACCAAGGTTGTCGGAGGAGGAAGAAACTATATCGAAAGGGCTGGCTCCGGGGCCGACTGGGCCAGAGCCGAAAATAATTTGGATAACACAGGTGACTGGAGGATCCTCTGGACCACCCTATCTACATCCAAATCTGAAAGCCTGGAGGACCTGGAGGAAACAGAAGGGGGCCGAGAAACTTTTTCTATCGGCTCAGAGACAAAGCTAGGAGACCGGCTCTGAATCGGCTCCAAAAGGATCGGAGCCAAAGCAGGCTCGACCAGAACAGAGACCCCTTTCGGCGCAGACTGTTCAGGAGCCGACGAAACCGACCCCAGAGCAGAAACACTCTCCTGCGGCTCCGAGACCAATGGAGCCGAAAGACACAGACTTAGATCCTCTATCCTGCAGCTCCAAAATCAGTGGAGCCGAGGAAGGGGACAGAATACCTGATCTCTCATCCAGAGACTCCAAAACCAGTGGAGCAGAGGAAGGAGACCCAGATTTAGATCCTCTATTGTGCGGCTCCGAGGCCAGTGGAGCAGAGGAAGGGGACACAGATTTAGTTCTTTTTGCAGGTGGCTCAGACAGACTTGTCGGAACTGAAGACTTCTTTTGCTTCGATTTTGAGGAGGGAGAAGCCGCCAAAGCTTCCTCGAAGGCTGGCTTGATAAACCCTTCAGGATAAGCTTAATTTTTTCTCTCATGTACGACACGAGAGGAGAAGGCATGGCAAACACTGCAAGATTCTTGCAAGTGTTTAGCCCCTAGACAATAAACACAAATGGCGTGGCCATCTGTCAACATCTTGTAATTGCATTTTGCAACATTTTTTAAAGCCCGATGGCTTATGTTCCTTTTCTTTGCCAGACATGCTAACTGTAACACACTCAACACACAAGGAGGGAAGGAGGGGGGAGCTCTAACTTAAACACTCGACAAGAGATAGGGCAAAGGCCCTCTAACTCAAACGGGCCTAGCCCGCCAAACAGAAGGAATTACCACAACAATCCAAAAAAACAAACACAGTCAATCACAATGGAACAACAAGATAGCTATTAAAATAGCCGTTTGAGAATAAATTTTAAAGCTAACTGCCAAAAAAAGCGACCAAAAGGCCAAAATAGAAGGGTACTTAGCCACAGCCAAGTCGAGACCACGTCGTTACTCTAGGAGCGGCAAATGAGATCTGGGGGTTTGGGTGTGGTGCATCCTGGGATAAGGGGTTGGCCCAGCCAATGAGAGACTTCGTGCTAGTCGGAGCCGATTATCTGCTCCGAGCCCATCAGTTATTAATGTAGGCGAGATAGGATCGCATTACATCACCCCCTTCCAGAAGAAGACATGGTGGCTGCCTTCAAAGCCAAAGGGCTTGGGGTTCTGGAGCATAAGAGGAGAAGCTGTCTGTTCAGAGGGGAGACAGACTCACTTGAGGAATTACTGCACCAATGAGCAATGTCCAGAAACACCTCTCTGTTAAGCAACCATTTGAGAGGTAGTAATCTGGACCTGCACAGAGAGTTTGCCATCAGTTTTGGTTCTGAATGAATGTAAACCATCTGAAGAAAAATTTGCAGTTGGACAGCTAGGTCTCAGGCCTGAAGGGCTAGTTTGCACAAAATATAAGACCTTCTGCCCCTCGCTTCATGCATCAAGTCTGTGGTGTTGTCTGTACAGATACTTATGAGACCTGTAGACCAAAGAGAGTTGAAGGACTGCAGAGCAAGTGCCTGCATCTCTTTGATGCTGATGTGATCCAGTCACCGATAAGAGGGGTCCGAGACCCTGAACCCTCATACTGTTGGAGGCAGCTACTCACCCCCAATCCACAGTGTCTGGAAATAGCTCCCGAGTCAGAGCAGGAGGCTGAAAAAGGGATTCTTGTGTTGAGGGCTATGCAATGAATTCACCAATGAAGCTTGAGTGTGGGGCAAGGAAGCAATGCAGCTACAAACACTGGAGGGTGGAAATGCTGAAGCCACACCTTCCACAGTTAACACTGTAACTTTCTCATATAAAGCTTGGCAAATGTGAACATGGGGATGGTGGAGGGCATGGAACCTACAGCCCTCAGAAAATCCCTGGCAGGCATGAGAGAGAGAAGCAAGGACTGGAAGTAGGTACTTAAGAAAAAACCTTGGGAGCAGGCAGAGGCAGTGGAACGTTCTGGATCCTGCAACCCAGAAAAAATATGATCTGGAGATTGGGACACGATAGCCTTCTGAATATTGATGAAATCCAAACTTTGCAAAAGGAGTCTGAAAGTGTAGGTCCTGCAGAAGCCTGGAAGGAAAGTGAGCCCTAAGAAGCAGGTTGTCCAATTAAGGAAATATTTTACCTCTTGAAGCCTGCAGAAGGCTATGATTGGAGGTAGACTCTTGGTGAAAACCCTTGGGGCTGTTGAAAGACCAAAAGGAAAAAACAATGGAAAATGAGGGGAATAAATAAAAATGTAAAAACTTCCTGAAGAGGGTGAATAGAGGTAAGAAAATAGGCATCCACCAGATCCAGACACCCCAAAGAAGGCCTGAGGTAGTAAGAGGGGAAGTGTTTGAAGGGAAAGCATCCAGAAGGTGGATACTTTAAGATATTTAGGAAGTAAAGGGCTAGAACAAGACTTCAGGACCCCTCCTCCGAGGACCAGAAACATCCTGAAATAAAGTCCTGCACTTGTTAGGGATTCTACTCTATCAAGGTACCATTCGGCCCATTTTATAGCCTGCAGTATTCCTTGAAAGATGGGGAATTTGGTCTAAATTGTGTTGGGAATGCCTGAAGATGGGGGTGGGGAGGTTTCCAGACGATGAAGTAACCTTAACTTTTAGTTATGTACTTACCATAACTTCGGATGTATGGGATCCATCTCGCCTACATTCATAACTGATAGGTTCGGAGCCGATCCGTCTGCTCCGACTCTGCCACTATACACTAGAACGAAGTCTCTCATTGGCTGGGCTTCCCCTTATCCCAGCATGCACCACGCCTGCTTCCCCAGATCTTGTTCGCTTTCATACATTCATACAGGTACAGAAAACACATACCAATAACTGTAACCAACTAGAGCCCTTCCAGAGGAGAGCTCAGCAAGAGCAATATTTCCTCCAAATCTAAAAGGTAGGGGGAAGGAGGGTGGGTATGTATGAATGTAGGCGAGATGGATCCCATACATCCGAAGTTATGGTAAGTACATAACTAAAAGATGTAATGGGATCCTATCTCGCCTACATTCATAACTGATGGGACAGCATCCCTAGCACCTAAATCCCAGGTGGCTCGTTGGAACACACTCCTGAGAACTGCGGAACCAAAAGAAGCTCTGCCTCGGGAAGCCACATCAACCTTGTAATGAGAAATGAAGGTGTGCGGAGAAGACCAAGTAGCAGCCGCACAAATATCATCTATTGAAACTTTGGAGTGAAAAGCTACACAGGTGGCCATAGCCCTGGTAGAATGAGCTTCAAGTGGGAAAGGTAACTCTGCCTGACTGGGAATAAATGAAAGAGATGCAATCCTTAATCCATTTGGCTATGGTGGTTTTGGCAACTGGTAGACCTAACCTATTCTCCGCAAAGGACACAAATGAGAAGTTATGTACCTACCATAACGTTCCATGTTAGTAGTCTTCTCGCCTTCTTTCTTGCTTGATGGGTTCGGAGACGATCCTCGGCTCCGACTCGGCACTTGCTAAGCTCGAGAGTCACTTTTACCAGCTCGAGGCAGCCCCATATCCCATGATGCAAGGCGGTAAGTACCCAGATCTCGTTTGATGACAAAAGGCAATAGCACCCAGCATAATAACTTCCCAAAGGAAGAAAGAAGGAGAGAAAAAACCTGAAGGATGGTAGAAGGACCAGCTTTGTATGGTCTTCAGAAACATAATTCCTTGTAGAGAAAGGTCTGTCCAGGCCTGGGGGAAGGAGGGAGGGTCGCAAGAAAGAAGGCAAGAGAAGACAACTAACATGGAACGTTATGGTAGGTACATAACTTCTCAATGTTAAGTTGTCAATCTCGCCTTCATTCTTGCTTGATGGGACCGCGTCTCTAGCACCTCTATCCTGGGTTACTCAATGGAACAGACTCTTGAGAACTGTAGAGCCAAAACTGGCTCTGTCCCTGGAGGCCAAATCCAATTTGTAATGGGAAACAAATGTATGAGGAGTGGCCCAAGTGGCTGCTGCACAAATAGCGTCTAATGGAAGTCTAGCTTGAAAAGCTGTGGAAGTGGCTAAGCTTCTAGTCGAATGCGCTTTAGGTTTCGAGCACAGCTGTTTTCCCCTGAGCTGATAAATTTCAGAGATGACAGAAGAAAGCCATCTAGACAAGGTCACTTTTGAGACAGGAAGGCCTTTCTTGTTTTCAGCATAGGAAACAAAGAGTTGATCGGATTTCCTGAATTGTTTTGTTCTGTCCAAATAATATCCGAGTTGGCGGTGGACATCAAGATGATGTAATTTTTGTTCCGATCTGTTTGAATAGTTTGGAAAAAATACAGGGAGATCAATAGCCTGATTCAAATTAGTCTTTGAGGCAACCTTAGGCAAAAAGGACGGATTAGTTCTCAATGATACCCTGTCTTTGTGGAAGACCAAATAGGGGGGGTGAATGAAGTTCAGACACCCTCCTAGCCGAAGTAATAGCAACCAGGAATAAAGTATTCCATGAAAGAAATTTCAGGGAACAAGAAACAGCTGGCTCGAAGGGAAGAAGAATCAAGGATGTCAGCACTAAATTTAGGTCCCATTGAGGAGGAGGACTCCTGACTGGAGGTTTCAGGAGGAAGATTCCTTTCAAGAAGGCCTTACAAAGCCTGTGGGACATAATGTTGTGATCTGCGAACCCGACATGAAAGTTCGAGATAGCGGCCAACTGAACTTTGACTGTGGAAGAAGAGGAGCCCGCGTGAAAAATCTCTGCTAAGAAATCCAAAACTGCTTGTACTGGAGCAGTGAAGGGATCAATATTCTTAGCTTTAGCCCAATAAGAAAAACGTTTCCATTTGCTAGTATAAATCCTCCTAGTAGAGGATTTTAAGGAAGCTACTATGATGTCTCTAACAGGGTTAGAGATCATAGGAAGCCTGGCTAAGGAAGGAAGTGGAGCAACCATGCTGTGAGGTTGAGAGAAGGGATAGATCGGTGCAGCTGACCGGATTGGTGAATCAGAAGATCTGGCACTGGGTCCAGATGCCACGGCTGCACCAAAAGGTGACGATGGAGGAACGGAAACCAAATTTGTCGAGGCCAATAAGGAGCAATGAGAATCATTTTGGCTCTCAAAACAGTTGCTTTCTGGATAACCTGAGGGATCAGAGGAAAGGCATAAAGAAGTCCCTGGGGCCAATCCTGGGTCAGAGCGTCTCTGGGGGGACAGCCTGGCCGTGGGAAGAGAGAGAAGTCTGGGCATTTGCTGTTTTGGGGAGAAGCAAAAAGATCGCAACATGGGCGACCCCATTCCAGAAAAATCTCTTCCACTATAGATTGAGAGACCACTCGTGAGGCATGAGAATAGCTCTGCTCAATCTGTCCGCTAAAATGTTGGTTTTCCCAGGGATATGCGTTGCTACCAGAAACCGATGAGAGGAGATTGCCCATTGCCAAAGTCTGAGCGCTTTTCGACACAAGGGGTAGGACTTGGTTCCGCCCTGTTTGTTGATATACCAAACTACAGACATGTTGTCTGTGTGGACTGCAATTGTCCCCAAGGGAAGAAAGTCGTTGAGGGCTTGCAACGTTAAAAGCACTGCTCTCATCTCTAGGACATTTATGTGCAGGTGGTATTCGAAAGGTTGCCACGTCCCATGGACCATCCTGCCTTGATAATGCCCCCCCCCCCACCCGATCAGGGAGGCATCCGTAGTGACAGTGGCTACCGGGGATGGGGGTACAAAGGGTCTGCCTTGGTGAATCTGGGGAGAAGTAATCCATCAAGCCAGATGATTCTTGCATATCTGTGTCACCAGAATTTGGTGACGCATCGGAAGTTGTTGGTAAGACCACTGAGTGAACAACATCCACTGAAGAAGGCGCATATGGAAGCGAGCCAGGGGAAGAAGGGTAATGGCCGCAGCCATGAGGCCCAACACCTTTAGAACCATTCTGGCCTGTACCTTCTTGCTGGCTAGAATGATCCTGACGTGACTTTGAATGTCTGAGATTCTTTGATCTGTAAGGGTAGCTGACATCCGAACAGTGTTTAAGTTTGCGCCTATGAAAGTAATAGACTGGCAGGGCAATAAGGAGGATTTTCCTGAGTTGATCGAGATGCCCAATTGAGAGCAAAGATTTATTGTATAATCCCTGGCTTGAAGAAGCTGATGCCTGGTGGTGGCTGAAAGGAGCCAGTCGTCGAGATACGGAAACACCTGGAATCCTTGATGTCTCAGGTGAGCCGTTACCACTGCCATACATTTGGTGAACACTCAGGGGGCTGTAGTGAGACCAAAGGGCAGGACTCTGAACTGGAAATGACTGGACCCCAGCCGGAAGCGGAGAAATCTCCTGGAGCGTCTGTGAATTTTTATGTGATAGTACGCATCCTGAAGATCTATTGAGCACATCCAGTTGTCCTTCTGTAAGAAGGGCAGAATTGACTGAAGAGTGACCATTCGGAATCTTGTCTTCCTCACAGACTTGTTGAGTCTGCTGAGATCCAATATTGGTCTCCAGTCTCCCGTCTTTTTGGGGACCAAAAAGAACCTTGAGTAGATTCCGGGCTCTGAATGATCTGTTGTAACTGGCTGAATGGCTCTTTTTTGCGGAAGTTTTAAGACTTCTAACTCTGCAATTTCCCTTAGACCGGGTGGTACATCTGGAAGGGAATTTGAGTGATAGGAAGGACTTTCCTCGAAAGGAATTTTGTAACCCTCGGATATGATCGACTGTACCCATCTGTCTTGAGTGAGGGAACGCCAGGCTTCTGGGTACAGCGATAGTCTTCCCCCGACTGCCTCCAAGGATGGACAGTCGGGCAACATCTCAGGGATGCTGAAAGGGCTCGTCAGAGAGAGGCTCTCTGCTTCCCTGGTTTTGTGGACCCCCTCTGCCTCTAGAGCGGCATCTGTTATTGTTACCCCTCTGCCTCTAGGGGTAAACTGACCACGTGAATCCGGCGTGACTCCTTGGGATTTGCGGAACCAAATTTTGCCACCCTTCTGCCCTTTGGGGTAAGGTCTAAAAGGGGTGGAAAAACAGACCCCTACAGCAGAGAGAGTCTTGCCGTCCTGCTCACACCTGGTCAACGTTTCCTTCACTTGAGGGCCAAACAAAGCGGACCCATCAAAGGGAGAGTTTGTGAAGGACGCCTTAAAGGGATCTGCAAAATTACAGAGCCGCATCCAGGCTTGGCGTCTAAGAGCCACACCTGTACCTGCGGCCCTACTCGCTCCATCTGCTGCATATGATATCAGTCGCATGGAGGAGTTAGCAATAGAATTAAGGGTTCCTAGCTGCGAAGCAATTTTTTCTTGAGCCCCTGCAGCTGTCGGATCCTGTACTACTTCACCCAGCTCCTTAAGGATATCCCTCTGGAGTCTGGTGAAGTGACATAGGTAGTTCAGCGAACGCATGGCAAAGGTCGCTGAAGAGAACATCCGCTTTCCATACCTATCCATGGTCCTAGAGTCCTTATTAGGAGGATGGACAGGTACTGAAGGATCTGCAAGTTCCTTCTTAGTGGCAGCCGCCACCACCATGGCATCAGCAGGGACACCTTTCGTGAGGAATTGCTTGTCTGAAGGGGCAGTAATACATTTAGAAGGCCTCCTAGGGACTGGCTCTACAGAGTCAGGAGCAGCCCAAGCCTTTCGAGCAATAACCTGCATAAGGGGGTCGAAAGGCGGAGACACCCAGGAGGTGGAGGGCCGAGATCCAAACGCCTCCAGGTATACAGACTCATCCTCAGAGGGATTATTGGAGGGCCAGTTTCCCCTCTGTTTAAGGAGTTCTAGGATGTCTGAAAAGGAGACATCCTCAGAGGGGGATCTTCGGGATCCCTCTGACTCATCTAAGTCAGTATCTGAAGTGATAGACTCGGGGGAGTCTACGCTTTTCCTCTTACAGGTCCTCTTGCGCGGAGGATCCCCTGACTGATCAGGAGAATCCTCGGAAGAGGGGGTTCTTCCCAGTGGGGAAACCTGAGGCGGAGGATCTCTGGGTCCGGGAGCAAGAGAAATGGCAGAGATATCGACAGGCACCATAGAGGGAGGAGCTAAGGGAACAGACTGCTGGCTGAGTCTGGTGGCCAGCACACTCTTCATCACCTCGAAGGCTCCCCTCCCAGGGAGGTCCGAGAGAACCCGTTCCGAAGAACCAGGAACTCCAGGGCCCACCGAAAGGGAAGGCTCCGAGGCAGATGTCGGAGCCGAGCTCACCAAGGCCGAGGCTCCAAGGGGAAGAGTGGGGTCGGACAAGGGTCCGATGCTACTCACCCCCTCGGAGGAGACCAGGGAAGCCCGACCACCGAATCCCTCTAAGGAAGGTCTCGAAGAGGAGATAAGAGTAGAGGCTGAAGGAGCAGAAGGGGGGGGGGGTATCTGTCCCTCAGCCCTAGCAGAAACCATTCCCGAAGACTCCAACTCCAAACTCTGGGGTAGAGTCGAAGGAGGAACTGCAATGGGGTGTGGGCTAATAGTCGTCTGTTGAGACTGACTATGTAGCATCTGGGCCAGTGCCTGTGATTTTAATAATCTACTGACCACCCTCTCTAAATCATGGTCAGAAAGCCTGGATGACCTGGATGATCGGCTCCGATGGCTCCGTTCCGAGAGGAGAGGAGAGGCCGGAGCCGAGAGTATCGGTTCCAAGGAAGGGGACCTGGACCTCTTCCTCGAAGGAACCATCGGAGCCAACAAAACCATGGATGCTGTCGGAGCTGATAACTTTGGCACCGACAGAAGGTCTCGATGTATTGGCTCCGGCCGGAGCCGATACAGACATAAAAGTAACGGTGTCGGACCCGGTCGGCGCCGACACCGAAGCCTGAGCCACATGGTGATCGGAACCGATCGGAGCCGACACCGAAGTGGCCGAACCAGAATTGGCACCGATAGCCATCGGTGCCGAAGGTTTGTGCAAACCAGGATCGGCTCCAGCCGGAGCCGATCTCGACTCTGAAAGAGTCGGAGCCGAGGCCGCAGGCTTGGACACAGAAGCCTGGGCCTTGGAAGACTTGGAAGTCTTGGTTGGAGCAGACTTAGCCGGAGAGCCCTCCGGTTTAAGTAGGCCCCTCAATATAAGCTTGTTTCTCCTTTCCTGCAGGACTCTCTGGCTAAAAGAATGACAAATCGCACAGGAGTCCTGCAGGTGGAGAGGTCCCAGGCAGTATAAGCAAGAAGTGTGACATCTGTCAGAGACATCTTCTGACAGCACGAGTCACACTTCTTAAAGCCTGAGACCCTTTCCTTAGACATGGTGTAACAAAAAACACACACACAACACCTGTCCAAGAAAATATTATCCCAAAATTAAAGAAACACTAATGTCTCACATACACACACGCCCTAACAAGGGGGGGATGGGAGAAGGCCTGACTAAAAATTTTTAAGGAGAGAGGGAATTCTAGTCAGAAAGGGACTAAAACTAGTCTAAAACTGTTAAAATTAAAGTTTAAATCGAAAAAGGGGCAAAAACAGTAGTGTAATTCACTTACCAGGAGCTGGTAAAAGGAGGACCTCATCAGCGAAGCGGCAAACGAGATCTGGGTACTTACCGCCTTGCATCATGGGATATGGGGCTGCCTCGAGCTGGTAAAAGTGACTCTCGAGCTTAGCAAGTGCCGAGTCGGAGCCGAGGATCGGCTCCGAACCCATCAAGCAAGAATGAAGGAGAGATTGACAACTTAACATCAGTTGGTTAGATTTTCGTGTCTGACTGGTCCTATCCAAGTAAAAACGCAGTTGCCTGTGAACATCCAACTGGTGGAAGGTATATTCTGCTCTATTAGAAAAATTTGGAAAGAAAACGGGAAGCTCCAATGATTGCTGAATGCACAAAGGGGATGCTACCTTAGGCAAAAAGGATGGATTCAATCTGAGGGAAACTCTGTCTTTATGAAAAATCAAATAAGGAGTAGAGCAGAGAGCCTGAAGCTCTGAAACCCGCTTAGCAGGAGTTATTGCCACTAGAAAGGCGGTTTTCCACGACAGAAATTTTATACCACAAATGGCTGCCGGCTCAAAGGGACGGGCAGTTAAGGAGGCCAGAACCAAATTTAAGTCCCAAGGGGGCACAGGATGAGCCATAGGAGGCCTGAGGAGCCAGGCTCCCTTAAGAAAGGACTTGCAAAGTCTGTTAGCCATTAAGGAAGGCTCTATGGAAACATGAAAATTAGATATAGCCGCCAGTTGAACTTTAATTGTGGAGACTGAAGAGCCACAAAGAAGCTAGAAATTCCAAGACCTGCAGAACTGGGGCCGTAAGAGGATCAGTGCCTCGCTGCTGGGCCCAAAAGGCAAACCTTTTCCATTTGCTGGAATACAGCTTAACGGTGGACGGCTTGTGGGAAGAGGACAAAATGTACATCACTTCTGGAGAAAGAGAGTTATCTCTAACTAAGGATGGAAGTGGAGTAACCAAGCAGCCAGTCGCAACGACCAAAGGGACGGATGAGAGTGTCCCGACTGATGAGACAACAGGTCCGGCACTGGGTCCAGAATCCAAGGGCCCTATACCGCATACTTCTGAAGGAAAGGGAACCAAACCTGACGGGGCCAATGTGGGGCGACCAAAATCATGTGGCTCCCTACATGAAGAGCCTTCTGAATCACCCTCTGAAGGGGGATCGGGGGAGAGGCATAAAGGAGACGGGGGGCCAAATGTGGGCTAGAGCGTCCCTGGGAGACTGCCCCTGGGAGGGAGTCAGAGTGAAGAACTCTCTGCACTTCACAGTGTTGGGGCTGGCGAACAAGTCGCAACAAGGGAGACCCCATTTGGCAAAGATCTGCGCAGCTACTCTGTTGTTGAGGGACCACTCGTGGGGCAACAGGAGAGTCCTGCTGAGCCTGTCTGCAATCACATTGGCTTTCCCCGGAATGTGCGCGGCTACTAAGAAACGTCGAGTAGCTATGGCCCAGTGCCATACTCTCATGGCCTCTCTGCAAAGGGGGTAGGACCTGGTTCCGCCCTGCTTGTTTATGTGCCAAACTACCGACATGTTGTCAGATAGAATCGCAATAGTACCTTGGGGGAGAGCCTGATGAATTGCTTGCAAAACCAGAAGCACCGCTCTCATTTCCAGGATATTGATGTGAAGGTGCGCTTCGCAATCCTGCCAAGTGCCTTGGACAGACCTGTCCAGATAATGACCCCCCACCCTATCGGGGAGGCATCCGTGGTCACTGTGGCAACAGGGGGCTGAAGGGCGAAAAGACGCCCCCGGTCCAGGTTGGACCGACGCAGCCACCAACGGAGGTCCTGACGACAACTGTCCGTAATCAGAACCAGGTGGTTCAGGGGAAGTTCTTGGTACGACCATTGAACCGATAATAGCCATTGCAGCACCCGCATGTGCAGCCTGGCTAACGGTACTAGGAGGATAGTTGCAGCCATCGTGCCCAATAACTGAAGAATCTGGCAGGAACTCGAGATTTGGGTAACAAATTTAGAATCTGTGATTGTAGAACCTGAATTCTTTCTGATGGCAAAAATGCCCGCATACTTTGTGTCTAACTCTGCGCCTATAAAGGTGATACGCGGAGATGGCCGCAGCACAGATTTTTCTCAATTGAAAGTGATTCCCAGCGAGAGACCCAAAGTTACTGTGGCCATCAGCACTCGAATCAGTAGATGCTCAGAGGTGGCAGTGAGGAGCCAGTCGTCGAGATAGGGAAATACTTGGAATCCTAGACTTCTCAGGTGAGCTGTCACCACTGCCAGACACTTGGTAAACACCCTGGGGGCTGTGGTGAGACCAAAGGGCAGTGCACGAAACTGGAAATGACTGGTTCCTAGGCGGAAGCGTAAATGACTCCTGGACTCTTGATGTATCAAAATGTGATAGTAAGCGTCCTTGAGGTCTATGGAGCACATCCAGACATCCTTCTCCAATAACGGGAGAATGGACTGAAGGGTGACCATCTGGTACTTGGACTTCACAAAATGATTTAATGAGCTTAGGTTCAAAATGGGCCTTACGTCCCCTGTCTTTTTTGGCACCAAAAATAATCTTGAGTAAGTTCCTGATCCGATCTTGTCGGCGGGGACTGGCTGGATGACCCCTTTGCTTAGCAGCTTTGAAACTTCTACGGCTGTTAGATCCCGTTGACTGGGTGGCACGTCCGGGATTCTCCTTGTAGGAGGAGGGGGCTTGAAAAAGGGGATAAGGTAGCCTTCGGTTACAATGCGAAGCACCCACTGATCCTTGGTGACAGATTCCCAAGCCTGTGGGTGTTTCGCAAAACTACCCCAGACTGGCTCCGGAGAAGCACAGCCGGGCAACATCCTAGGGATGTTGAGGGTAGGAGGAACCACGAAAAAAATCGCGGTCTCCAGAGTTACGGGGGCCTCTGCCACCTCTAGGGCAGCGTCTTCCTGAATCCCCCCCCCTCGCCTCTGGAGGGGGGTTCACTCGGTGGAGTAGAGAAGAACTTTTGGGATTTTCTGAACCACATTTTCCCTCCTCTCTGGGCCTTGGGGTAAGGTCTAGAGGGAGCGGAAAAACGGGCCCCAACAGCATTCAAGGTCTTGCCCTCCTGCTCGCACCGAGTAAGTGTGTCCTTCACCTTGGGCCCAAACAAAGAAGACCCATCAAAGGGGCGTCAGCGAAGGAAGACTTAAAGGCCTCCGCGAGTGGACACAAGCGTAACCAGGCTTGTCTCCTATGAGCCACTCCTGTGCCTGCTGCTCTACTCGCCCCTTCGGCTGCATAGGAAATGAGCCTCATGGACGAGTTGACAATAGAAAGTACAGTTTTGTACCTACCATAAATGTAGATGTTCGAAGATCCACATTGCTGCAGTCCTAACACTTGGGTAGTCCGCTGTCCCTCGGTCGGCCCGAATATCAGAGTATAAGGCTGACGTCGGTCAAGGCGCATTTGACAGACATCAGAACGTCAGGGTACAAATGCGCATGACCGACGTCATATCCTCAGTCTTTTCTTGCCCCAGATGTCAGAAGACCCTAAAAAGAAAGGTCAAAACCCATAGACAACAACTAAACAACTAACCAGCCTAACACCAAAAATATGTACAAGATATACAATATATACAATTATACAATTATACCTCAGATGGATAACCCAACCCACACAACCACCTCAAACTACAGAGGGGAAGGAGGGAGGGTAAATTGGACTGCAGCAATGTGGATCTTCGAACATCTACATTTATGGTAGGTACAAAACTGTACTATGTTCTTCATCTCACATTGCTGCAGTCCTAACACTTGGGTAGAATCCCAAAGCAGAGGTAAGGGAGGATGACTAAACTATAATGAAGCAGGAGCTGCCAAAATGCCCTGCAACACAGCAGTGGCAAAACCAGCCCTGGATTTAGAGTACAGTGGAAGGTGGTAATGCTTAGAGAAGGTATGCACTGAACTCCACGTGGCTGCCTCCAAAATATCCTTAGTGGCCACCCCCCTCAAAAAAGCTGTTGAATTGGCAGTAGCCCTAGTGGAATGAGGCCTAATCCCAGCTGGAATCTCTTTGCCATGATGGGAATAACAAAAAGCAATGCAAAATGCAATCCACTTAGAAATAGTTTGTTTTGACACAGGCTTGCCCTGAGAGCACAAAGCAAAAGAAACTAATAACTGCTGAGATTGTCTGAACCCTTTAGTTCTGTCCAAATAATATCGCAACTGCCTGTGTACATCTAAAGTGTGCAAAATCTTTTCCCCTTTAGTTTGGGGATTTGCATAAAAAGTAGGCAAATGAATAGTTTGGTTTAAAGCCACACTAGAAACCACTTTAGGCATAAAGGAAGGATTAGTACGTAAAGATACCCTATCCTTATGGAAAATTAAGAAAGGCTCAACTGCCATAAGGGCCTGCAATTCAGAAACCCTTCTTGCAGAGGTAATGGCCAACAAAAAAGCAGTCTTCCATGACAAATATTTCAACTCAGCAGTAGCTGCAGGCTCAAAAGGTTGAAGAGTGAGTTTCTCCAACACAAAATTGAGATCCCAAGCAGGAGTAGGAGCCCTTCGTGGGGGTCTTATATTCTTTGCCTTTCTAAGAAATTGCTTGAACAAAGGATGAGAAAACAATGGTGGGTCACAGTCGTAGTGAGCTGAAATTGCTGCAGCATGAATCTTAATAGAAGAGAAGGACAAACCTTTGTCCAATAACTCAGTAAGATATTGAAGAGCCACACTTAAATCAGGCTCAGAAACATCCAAATCCTTAGCTGCACTCCAAAATAAAAATCTCTTCCATTTATCTGCGTACACTTTCCTTGTACTAGGCCTTCTAGCTTCCAAAATCACATTCAAAACTTGTGGAAGTTGAGACCCTCTATGGTTTAAAACAGAATATGCCATGCTGTTAGGTGAAGAGAGTGAAGTTTGACATTGAGCAAATGACTGTCCTCCTGGGACAACAGATGTGGAATCAAAGGCAAAGGCCATGGAGGCTTCGGTACTAGACTTCTCAGTAATGGGTACCAGTGCTGTCGAGGCCAATCTGGAGCTATCAAAATCATCCATGGCTTGTCCTGTCTGACCTTTAGAAGTACCTTTGGGAGGAGAGGCAGAGGTGGAAAGGCATACACATGAAGATTTTTCCAACTGAAAGAAAGAGCATCCACTTTCCAAGCTGTGGGATGAAACCGCTTTGCGCAAAACTTTGGCAGCTGGTGGTTTAGTGGAGAAGTGAACAGATCTATGTCTGGAGTTCCCCAGGACACTGTCAATTTCTGAAATACATGAAGATCCAGTTTCCACTCGTGGGGATCCATGATTTGTCTGCTTAACACATCTGCTAAGGAGTTCTGTGCCCCCGGCAGAAACCTTGCCTGAAGACTTAGTTGCAAACTGACAGCAGTCTCCCACAAAATCATTGCTTGCCTGCATAGAGGATAAGAATGTGTTCCCCCTTGCTTGTTGATGTACCACATGACAGTTGTGTTGTCTGTTAGAATCAACACCTGCCCTGGAAGAAGTAAATCCTTGAAAGCTATTAATGCAAACTGGACTGTTAACATCTCCTTCAAGTTGATATGTAGATGCTGTAGTCTGACAGGCCACTTGTCTTGTATCCACTTTCCGTTTAGATGAGCTCCCCAAGCTTTGTCTGAGGCATCTGTCGTTAAAATTTGACTCGCCTCTGGCCGGGTCACAGAGAGTCCCTTGTTTAGGTGACATGCCTCTGGCCGGGTCACAGAGAGTCCCTTGTTTAGGTGACATTCCTGAGCCCACCACAAAAATTCCTTTTGAATGCAAGGTATTATTTGAATGACAGTGTCCAGATGCTGGCAGTGCTGTGTCCATACATTTTTGAGATACCATTGCAACTTCCTCATATGCAGTTTGGCATTGGGAAGCACCAGAATACAAGATGCCATGAACCTTAAGGCTTGAAGGACTGTCCTTGCAGTCAGCCCGGACTGAAGAGATAGATGATGGAAGTAAAGGGAAAGATTCTTTTGTTTGTCCGGGGTTAGAAAGGCCATCTGGGATGCTGTACTCAGTCTTACACCCAGAAAGCACATGGCTTGAGAGGGTACTAGACTGGACTTTATTTCGTTCACAGAATACCCCAGGCATCTTAGCACTGCTATCACATATTCCAAATGACGAAGAAGCTCGTCCCTTCCTTGAGCCAGAATCAGGCAATCGTCCAAATAAGGATAGATTTGTATTCCTTTTAGCCTGAAGAAAGCCATCACTGGAGCCAGAACTTTCGTAAATACTCTGGGCGCAGTAGATAAGCCAAAGGGCAATGCAGAGAACTGATAGTGAGAAGTCCCAGTCCGAAAACGCAGATACTTCCTGCAACTTAGCCTGATAGGAACATGAAGGTAAGCCTCCTTGAGATCCAAAGTTACCATCCAGTGATCCTTGCCCAGTAGAGGTAAAAGCTGTTGTAACGTCAACATTTTGAACTTGGGAATGTCCACATAAGTGTTGAGGATAGATAAATCCAAAATTGGTCTCCACGTGTTCCCCTTTTTTGGCACAAGGAACAGGCGAGAATAAAATCCTAGGCCCCTTTCTGACATAGGAACCGGCTGTATGGCCCCTATTTGGAGTAACAGAGAAATTTGCTTGTGAGCCTCTATTCTTTGTTGAGGAGGAATGTCTGGCATGCCTTTGAAAGGAGGCAAGGTATGGAAATAAAACCTGTAACCGTGATGTATGATATCCAGTACCCATCTGTCCTGGGTAATCAAACTCCAATTTTCTTTGAAAAGTGCCAACCTTCCTCCCAAAGGTGCTGCCAGGCGAGAAGGTTCTGGCAGCTGAAAAGGTAGGTCATTGGGTCTGTTTACGAAAGGACTGACCCCTGCCCTCACCGAAGACTGTGCAGGAGAACTCCCTGTTCTAGGCCTGAAAGAGCCCTGACCTCTGCCCCTGCCACGCCTAGATCTACCCCTAGACTGGGAATCATAAGAAGGATACGTCCACCCTTTAGTAGGCCAATTTCTACTAAACTTTGGAGGCTGAACCTGCAAAAAATCTTTAACAGTCTGCATAGACTTAGCCTTGTCTTCCATTTTCTTTAAAACTGCCTCAACAGGAGAACCAAACAAGACATCAGATTGCAAAGGGCATCCAAAATCCTAGTTTTAACATGGTCAGATAAATTTTGATCCCTCAGCCAGGCATGCCTGCGAAGAACTGACCCAGTGGCAGCCACCCTAGACGAGGCCTGAACAGCATCAAAACCACATTGCAAAGAATGTTTACCCACCTGTTCAGAAACATGCACTAAATCTTGTAACTCTTTACAATCAATGCCTTCCGCCAGAGCATCAACCTTAGATTTCAACTGTGAAAGGAGATAATTTTGATATTTTAACATGTGAAACTGGCAATTCAAAGCTCTCATGGCTAGAGTGGAAGAAGTATAAACTTTCTTTCCCCACCTATCCAAGGCCCTGGCCTCTTTATCTGCCGGAACTGGATTCTTGACAACAGAAGCCTCAACACTCTTAGGCCCCTGGCTAACAGTTTCTGGGTCTGCCCTAGGACTCTTAAAAAGATACTTATGAGCTTCAGGCACCCTGTAATACCTATCTGGTTTAACAGGAGCTGGAGGCAAAGAATCAGGATTAAGAGAAGCCTCTGCAAACACATCTTCCACCACATTCAGAACAGGAGGTATAGCTAAAGGCCTATGCTGGGGTAAAAACAAAAATTCCCTAAGCCTTTTCCTGGAATCAGAGAAATCCTGACCTTCCCATTTAAAATGCTCTCTCATGGAGTGAAGGGTCTCTGAAAAAGAAAAATCCTCAGGAGGAGAAGCAGAAGGAGTAGAATCATCCACATCAGAATCAGAATAATGAGAATACTCCTGCAAGTCTTCAGTCAAGACTCAGACACATCGAAGCCTGCTCATAATCCCCCAACACAGGTTCCATCCTAGGCCTCTTATCAGGAGGGGGCATAGAGCCTCTAATCAAAGTAATTAAATCTTCTGCAATTTTAAGCATGTGCTTCTTGGGCACTGAACCTGAAGAACTAGGAGTGACACCCCCAGAAGCAAAAGTAGACCTGCCTCTAGGAGAAGCCTTGGAAGCAGAAAGAGAGGGCCTAGACACCTTAGGAAGGGAGGGGAGTACAGTTACCTGAGAAGCCCCTACAGCCTGACCTGCCTCCTGGGAGGCCACATCCTGTAAAAACACAGTTTCTCCCTGGGACTCCAGAGAGGCCTCCGTCGGAACCACCGGTTCCACTGACGCCTCTAAAGAACCGGCATCCGGTTCGGACGACTCCTCTAACCTAGGTTTAACTGCCTTGTCTTTGCGCTTCTTTGAGGAAACCGGCGTCGGAGGATCCGACGGCATATTGTAATTGCACCGCTTCCCAAAGACCAACCTGGCACAATCCAAACTACGCTTTATAGTGCGTTTATTGAACCTAGCACAAAAGCGACACCCAACAACGTCGTGCTCAGGTCCCAAACAAGGTATACACAAATTATGGTAATCTCTATGCGGTATCTGTTTCCCACAAGAAATACAGTTATTCACTTTTTCTGACATCCGGTAAACCACTGAGGCAAGAAAACCAAAATATTCCACAACGGGTACTTAACCAACTCTGACTTCGGTCTGAAACTCCAACCGAAAAATTTCAGAACGCCGAACGGCACTTGCAACACTGCTTCTGCATCGGACCATGCGGCAAAAAAGACTGAGGATATGACGTCGGTCATGCGCATTTGTACCCGGACGTTCTGATGTCAGTCAAATGCGCCTTGACCGACGTCAGCCTTATACTCTGATATTCGGGCCGACCGAGGGACAGCGGACTACCCAAGTGTTAGGACTGCAGCAATGTGAGATGAAGAACATGATAGGGTAGTCATCTGGGCACCTACGGTCTGGGCTAACGCCTCAGAAAGATTACCCGCAAGAGACTCTCCTAACTCCTTGAGGAGGTCCCTTTGGAGCCTTGTAAAATGACAGATAGTTCAGCGACCGCAGGGTAAAGGTCGCTGAAGAAAGGGTACGCTTCCCGAACCTATCCATGCTCCTAGAATCCTTATTAGGAGGATGAATAGATGTTGAAGCCTCTGCCGCGTCCTGCTGAGTGGCAGATGCCACCACCATAGCATCAACTGCATCACCCTTACTGAGGAATTCCTTCTGGGGAGGGGCTGAAAGAAACTTATTAGGTCTGGCAGGCACCGGTTCCACTGTATCAGGATGTTCCCACACCCTCAGAGATTAGATCTAATAACTCGAAGGGTGGAGACACCCAGGAGGAGGAGGGCTGGGCCCCGAAGGCCTTGAGGAAGACTGACTCCTCAGCGGTAGGGGCTTTGGATTGCCAATCGCCTCTCTGTCTCAAGATCTCAAGGATGTCCGAGAAGGAGACGTCATCCGAGGACGATTTTGGGGACCCTTCCGCATCGAGGTCAGTATCTGAAGTGACGGACTCATCTTGGGAATCAACGTGCTTCCTCTTGCACAGTTTCTTCCTTGGGGGTTCATCCGAAGCAGATTCAGAAGGCCCCCCCCCCCGGAAGAAGGGAACCCTCTAAGGGGGTATCCTCAGGCCCTGGGGTCCCACTGTCGTGGGAAAGAATGTCTCCAGAGGCACCAGTACCCAGAACTTGGGACGGTGAGGTAGAAACCTGCTGAACCGGCAAGGTCACGGCCAGCGCACTCCTCATGGCCTCAAAAGCAGGACCTCCAGACTCTGCAGAGGGCACTTGCTGAGAGACCACGGCGGTACTGGGAATACCTGCAGCCGATGCTCCGAGGGGAAGACTGGGCATCTAAGAAGCGAGCTCTACAGTGTTACCCTCTGCCCCCACCGAGGAAGACCCGGTACCAAACCCCGACACCGATGACAGGGTAGGAATGAAGGTCGGAGCAGAGAAACTCCGAGGGGGTCCCTGCTCCGACTGGACAATTCCGCTGCGTTCTACCAGCACAGACTCCAACGGCTCCAAGGGGGTCAGAGGAGGAATCAAATGCACGGAATGGGGAATCGGCTCCGATGCAGAGTGGGCTGGAGCCGAGATCATTTTAGTAAAAAAGCCTCTGGATAACCCTATCCAAATCCGAATCAGACAACCTAGAGGATTTGGAGGAAATAGACTGGGGTCGAGAAGACTTCTGCCTCGGCTCAGATAAAACAGGGGATCGGCTCCGAAAGGGTTCCAACACTATCGGACCTGAGACCGGAACAGTTTGTAAGGGTGTCGGCGCCGAAGGAGGCTCCGGGGCCGAGAGGGAAGAGTCCGAGTTGCACACCTCCAACGGCTCCGAAACCAAAGGAGCCGAAGTAGGTGATTGGCCTCTCGATGCACTAACCTGCGGCTCCGACATCAATGGAGCCGAGGAAAGAAGCACCGAGGCAGACCCTTCAGCCATCGGCTCCGAAACCACTGGAGCAGAGGAAGAAGTCGTCGATCCATGTTTCTTAGATGTTTGGTCCGACGGACTGGTCGGAGCCGACGATCTATGCTTCTTGGGTGTCGGGCCCGACGGACTGGTCGGAGCAGACGCTCTCTTCTTTTTAGAAGCTGGAGATGAAGCTAACGCTTCCTCAAATGAAGGCTTAATAAGACCTCTAAGTATCAGCTTGTTTTTTCTTTCCTGTAGGACCCTGGAAGAAAAAGCGTGACAAACACTGCAAGTATCTTGTAGATGTTTAGGTCCTAAACAGTACACGCAGACAGCATGGCTGTCTGTAATAGACATTTTATAATTACATTTAGCACATTTTTTAAATCCTGATTTCTGTTCCTTAGACATATTAAACACAGTAGAAACAGGTAACAGATAGCTAGAATACACGAAGAAAACTAATATATGGGCTAAAGCCCTCTAACTTAAATGGGCTTAGCCCGATACAACAGGTAAAATAAGAAACAAGAAACTATTTCAGTCACACAAGAAAAATAAGCACACAATAAGGGCAAAGGCCCTCTAACTTAAACGGGCCTTGCCCAGTACACTAGAAGCTCGAGAAAAAATATAAAATTTTAACTTTCACAAAAACTGACCACAAACTCTCAAAGCTGTTAAAACAGCTGTTTAAAAGCTGACAAACCCTAGCCAAAAAGACCAAAAAGGTCAAGAAAGCTCCAGCCAAGTCGAGACCACGTCCAGCTTGAAAAGCAGCAAACGAGATCTGGGGAAGCAGGCGTGGTGCATGCTGGGATAAGGGGAAGCCCAGCCAATGAGAGACTTCGTTCTAGTGTATAGTGGCAGAGTCGGAGCCGACATATCGGCTCCGAACCCATCAGTTATGAATGTAGATAGGCTCCGAACCCATCAGTTATGAATGTAGGCGAGATAGGATCCCATTACATCGGATAATTAATAGAACCAAAGAGTATGAAGTAGACTGTTTTCAAATAGGGAGAGAGAAAGTAAAAATCAGAGACAAGAGAATGTGACCAACAGGAAAGGAGATTAGAATGTCAGATGGAGGCAGACTTGTCCTGAAAAAAAGGGTTTTAAGGCCTAGGTGTTGGAGTGGGCTTGTCAAACAAACAATCCTAGGGACCTTCCTTTGGGGGGCTGATGAGGACTACGAACAAAAGCAGTTTTTGGCAGGATAATTCTTCTAAAATCCAGGAATGGAGAGAGACAAAAATCTGATTAAGATCCTTCATAAACTAGCCTTGGTCCTGTAAGGTCTTAAATCGATCAGCCATTGGAATACCAAAAAGACCATTATCCAAAGGAGCATGAAAAAACAGCCTTAATATCAAGCAAAGCCTGGAGATAAAGCCAATAGAGTCTCATAACAGATCCTGTAGCAGCAGCTCTAGGTTGCATCATCATTGCCACATGGAGTAACGAACTACCAGAGAAGTGGATCCCACCAAGAGCAAGCAGTGGACTTTGAGACAACAGGGATAAAGTACAGTTTTGTACCTACCATAAATGTAGATGTCCGATAGGTATGCATCTGCAGTCCTTACAAATGGGTTGTCCTGTCGTCAGGCAGCCCTTCGGTCGGCCGGATTCCAAAGTCTGGGTCTGGCCTCGGCTGGTGTCGCACTTCACCCGACGTCATAGCTGCAGTTCTTCGGGTATAAAGGCATCAGCCGACGCCATTTTCCTCAGTGTTTCTTGCCCCAGATGCCAGGTGCCCTCTAGGAAGGCTAAATTTGGATAAATGCAAATGGTTCCAAATAGTAGAGAGCAAACAAAAAATAAGCATGTATGTACATATATACAAACAAATATACCATAATAGATTCCCCCAGCCAGCTATAAGATGGGCAAATACCCTAGGAGTACCACAGAGGGGAAGGTGGGAGGGTAATCCTGACTGCAGATGCATGCCTTTCGGACATCTACATTTATGGTAGGTACAAAACTGTACTATGTCCTTCAAGGATGCATCTGCAGTCCTTACAAATGGGTAGAATACCATAGCCAAACTGGGGGAGGAGGAGAAAAAAGATTATGGTGTAGTTAAGATCCCTTGCAAAACAGCAGTGGCAAAACCTGCTCGGGGTCTGGAGTATAAAGGTAAATTATAATGCTTGGCAAATGTATGCACGGAGCTCCAAGTAGCAGCCTCTAAAATGTCTTTGGTAGCCACTCCTCGTAGAAAAGCTGTGGTAGTGGCTGTAGCCCTTGTAGAGTGAGGCCTGATGTCTTCTGGAGTTTTCTTCCCATGGAAGGAGTAACAAAATCTAATGCAATTTCCTATCCACTTAGAGATTGTCGGTTTTGAAATTGCTTTTCCTTCCATTCCTGTTGCATATGCTACCAGTAGCTGGTCAGTTTTCCTATTGGCCTTGGTCCTGTCCAGGTAGTAGCGCAACTGTCTATGTACATCCAAGGTATGTAACAGTCTTTCTCCCCTGTTCTGTGGGTTGGGGAAGAAAGTAGGTAGGTGGATAGCTTGATTTAAAGATACCCTGGAGACCACCTTTGGCATAAAAGTAGGGTTTGTTCTCATGGACACTATCTTGATGGAAGATCAGGAAAGGCTGTACTGCCATTAATGCCTGTAGTTCAGATAACCTTCTTGCTGACGTGATTGCAAGCAGAAAATCAGTTTTCCATGATAAGTATTGTAATTCTGCTGTTGCTGCTGGTTCGAAAGGAGGGAGTGTCAACTTTTCTAGCACAAAGTTCAAGTCCCATGCTGGCAATGGTGGCTTCCTTGGTGGTTTAACATTTTTAATTCCTCTCAGAAAATGCCTGAGCAGAGGATGTGAGAAGACTGGAGGATCCAAGCTGTATTCTGCTGAAATAGCTGATGCATGAATCTTAATGGAGGAATAGGACAGGCCGTTGTGGAAAAGCTCTGCCAAGTATTCCAGGATGTTGGCTATGTTTACCAGTGACACATTTTCCCCTTTTGTAGCACTCCAAATGTGATATCTTTTCCACTTTGCTGAATATTTTTTTCTTATTGAGGGTCTGCGAGCCTCCAAGATAATGTCTTTAACCCTCTGGGATAAATTTGGGTTATTTGGTGTTATGCAATGTTCCAGGCAGTTAGCTGCAGTGTTTTCAGGTTTGGATGCAGGGTGTTGTAGTTGTTCTGTGTTAACAGTAAGGGAACTAGGGGCAGAGGCCATATTTGATCCCGTGACATGCTCCTCAGTAATGGGTACCAATGTTGCCTTGGCCAGTCTGGAGCTATCAGGATGATCCTTGGACGGTCCTCTTTGATCTTCAATAACACCTTGTGCATCAAAGGAAGTGGTGGGAATGCATATGCAGTCAGGTTTTTCCATCTGAAGGATAGGGAGTCCACTTTCCAAGCAAGTGGGTGGTACGTCCTTGTGCAGAATTTCTTCAGCTGGTGATTGTGTGGGGATGCAAATAAGTCTATTTCTGGTAGTCCCCATTTTCTTGTAATGGTTTTGAAGATGTCCGGATGCAGCATCCATTCGTGGGCCTCCGTGGTAGCTCTGCTCAGAATGTCTGCTAGAATGTTTTCTTTTCCTGGCACAAAAATTGCTTGTAACTGAATGTTGAAGCTCAGGGCCACATTCCAGAGGTCCATTGCCATCCGGCATAGAGGGTACGAATGTGTGCCTCCCTGTTTGTTGATGTACCACATAACTGTGGTGTTGTCTGTCCTTATCAACAGTAGACCTTGTCGAAGAAATGGTCTGAAGATCTGAATTGCCAGTTTTACTGCCAGCATTTCCTTTTGATTTATGTGTAGGTGCAGCAGGTCTTGAGTCCATAGGCCTTGTATGCACTTGTCTAGCATGTGTGCCCCCCAACCGAGGTCTGAGGCGTCCGTTGTGATGGTCTGGCTTGGTTGAGTGTTATGGAAGGGCAGTCCTTTGTTTGATTGACAGGCCTGAGCCCACCATTGGAATTCTTGCTTCAGGCATGGGATTATTGGAATTTGGGTTTCTAGGCTGTGCTTGTGCTGAGACCATAAATTCCTCAGGTACCACTGTGACTTTCTCATATGCAGCCTGGCATGTGGGACCAATATTATGCAGGATGCCATGAACCCCAAGGCTTGCAGGACTTTTCTTGCTGTTAGCTGGTTCTGTTTTGTTAATGCCAAGAAGTAGAGAGGTAGTTGCTCCTGTTTTTCTACTGTTAGGAATGCCATTTGTTTTGATGTGTCCAGCTCTGCACCCAAAAAGGAGATCCTTTGGGATGGTATCAGTCTTGACTTTTTTATACTGACTGTGTATCCCAGGGCTTGCAGTAGATGAATGACCCTTTTTTGGTCTTCTGCTAGCTTGTATTTGTTGTCCGCTTGCAACAGGCAGTCATCCAGGTAAGGGTAGATTTGGATTCCCTGAAGCCTGCAATGAGCAATTACTGATGCCAGGCATTTCGTGAACACTCTGGGCGCAGTAGATAAGCCAATGGGCAATGCTGAGAATTGATAATGCTCTGATCCTGCAAGAAATCTGAGGTATCTTCTGCAATTTGGTGGTATGGGGACGTGCAGGCATGCCTCCTTGAGATCTAGAGTTACCAGCCAAGACTCCTTGCACAACCTGGGAAGAAGTTGGTGTAGGGTCAGCATTTTGAATTTTGGGACAATGAGGTATGTGTTTAAAGCGGACAGGTCGAGAATAGGTCTCCATTGGTTTACTTTTCTTGGTACCAGGAAGAGCCTGGAGTAAAATCCTTGTCCTTGCTCCATAGGTGGTACCTTTTCTACGGCTCTCATCCTTAGTAATTGAGTTATTTGTTTTAGAGCTTCTGTCTTTTGATTTGGAGGTAGGTTTGGCATTCTTTTCCTTGGAAGAGTATGGAAGTGAAACCTGTAACCTTGGTCTACTGTCTGTAAAATCCACTTGTCTCTTGTGATGTAATGCCAGTTCACTGAAAATAGGGTTAGTTTCCCACCTAAGGGTGCTTCTAGTTGTTCACTGGTAGGTGGTGCCAGAGCCAAGTCACTGTGATTGTCCTGTAGTAGTGGTGGTGGCTGTATCTGTGGCTGTACCTCGCTGGTTGTTTGCCTGCCACTGACGACCCCTGTAGGCACCTCTGGATTGACCTCTGCCTCTTGAGCACCTATTCCTGCCTCTCTGAGCTCTGGAGGTGTCTGGAAAGGACCAATTCTTGGAGGGCCAATTCCTGTTAAACCTTGGAGGTTGGACCTGTAAGAAATCTGACTGTCTGGACAGATTTTGCCTTCTCTCCCATCTTCTTCAGCACCTGTTGTGCAGGAGAGCCAAACAAATTGATCTTGTCCATGGGAGCATCGAGCAGCTTTGATTTGACATGGTCTGGTAAGGCCTGCTCTTTTAACCATGCATGTCTTCTGATCACTGTGCCAGTCATGGCTGATCTAAAGGAGGCCTCCAGTGCATCATAGCCACATTTTAAGGAATGATTACTGACCTGCTGAATGTTATGTACCATATCCTGAACTGATTTTTTGTCTAATGGTTCGTCTGAGGACAGCTGTTTAGTTAACTGGTCTAACATAAATTCTTGATACTGGATCATGTGGAATTGACAGTTCAAGGCCCTAGCTGAAAGAGTAGCAGAAGTGTAAACCTTTTTACCCCATCTCTCTAAGGCCCTGGATTCCCTTTCAGAGGGAAGGGGGTTTTTGGTAGAGGTAGTTGCTACCGCCTTAGGTCCCTGTGAGATGGTTTCGGGATCTGCAAAAGGAGCCTTATACAAATGATAATGCGTGTCCGGGACCCTGTAGTACCGATCGGGCTTAGCAGGGGCTGGAGGAAGTGAATCAGGAGCAGTACTAGCATCATTAAAAGCATCATCCACAACAGTAAGAACTGGAGGGATGGCTAAAGGCCTATGCTGTGGTAAATGTAGAAAGGTTCTAAGCCTTTTTCTAGAGTCTGAAAAATCCTGGCCCTGCCACTGAAATTGTTCCCTCATAGCATGCAAGGTTTCCCCAAAGGAAAATTCCTCAGGCGGAGAGGCAGAAGGAATGGACTCTTCAGCATCAGAGTCTTCATAAGGGGAGAAAGGGCCCTCTGGAGGGTTAGAATTATCTGAATCATCAGAGGAGTCATCTGTAGAAACTGGCTCAGGGGGCTCTGCTCTAGGCCTCTTCTCTGGAGGTGGGTGAGAGGCCCTGTCTGGGTGAGGTTGGGATCCCCGGATTAAAGAAATGAGATCCTCTGCTAGACTAAGCATTTGTGAACTAGAGCTAGGCCTGTGAGAGGGGGTTTTAGCAGGCACATTTTTGGTAGATTTAGCTGCTTTAGCCCTGGCAAAGGCCTTAATCGACATGGCTGCAGGAGGCCTAGCAGCTCCACGTGCAGGGGTTGAAATATCCAAGGGGATAGTATCAGATAAATCCTGGGAACCTGCAAGAGCAGGTGTGATTTCAGTAGCAGATTCCACGAGGTTGGCTGAGGCCTCGGTAGAAGGTAAGCTTTCGGCTGAAGAACCGCGAGCTCGGTTTCAGCCGAAACAGAGACACTTGCGGTTGGCTTTACCATGGTTTCGGCCGAAACCGCGGACCGTGAGTGTCGGTCCTTTTCCTTGCGCTTTTTAGATATTTGCGTAGTCGGAGGATCCGACGGCATAATGTAAGCAAAGGCGGAGCCGAAAAATTCCTCAGCAAATTCCGACAGACGTCTAAGCGTCCGTCGGTTAAAAGAAGCACAGGCTAGACAAGTTGCTACGTTGTGGTCTGGGCCTAAACAAGGTAAGCAGTAAGAGTGGAAATCTTTATGAGGTATTTGTTTCCCACAAGTTACAGTTATTCACTTTTTCTGACATCTGCTGAGGTAAGAAAGAGTCCCCAACGGGGTACTTAGCTTTTTAGAAGTCTTCGGTAGTAGTAGAAGTATTCCGTAGTAGTAATCTCTGGTTCTGACCGACCGGCACTTGCCGTGTGGCGCCCGAAGCAGAAGCTGTTCGCAAGAAAGACTGAGGAAAATGGCGTCGGCTGATGCCTTTATACCCGAATAACTGCAGCTATGACGTCGGGTGAAGTGCGACACCAGCCGAGGCCAGACCCAGACTTGGGAATCCGGCCGACCGTAGGGCTGCCTGACGACAGGACAACCCATTTGTAAGGACTGCAGATGCATCCTTGAAGGACATCGTACCTGTTCATGTGACTGACAGGTTATGGCAAGAAATGCCAGTATGACAGAAGTATAGACTTTCGTCCCCAGCCTCTCCATAGCACCACTATATCCTTGTTTGAGGGAAGAAGCCTGGAAGGCGACAAAAGACTGGAAGGCTTATCAACACAGACAGAAAAGTACAGTTTTGTACCTACCATAAATGTAGATGTCCGATAGGCATGCATCTGCAGTCCTTACAAATGGGTTGTCCTGTCGTCAGGCAGCCCTTCGGTCGGCCGGATTCCAAAGTCTGGGTCTGGCCTCGGCTGGTGTCGCACTTCACCCGACGTCATAGCTGCAGTTCTTCGGGTATAAAGGCATCAGCCGACGCCATTTTCCTCAGTGTTTCTTGCCCCAGATGCCAGGTGCCCTCTAGGAAGGCTAAATTTGGATAAATGCAAATAGTTCCAAATAGTAGAGAGCAAACAAAAAATAAGCATGTATGTACATATATACAAACAAATACACCATAATAGATTCCCCCAGCTAGCTACAAGATGGGCAAATACCCTAGGAGTACCACAGAGGGGAAGGAGGGTGGGTAACCCTGACTGCAGATGCATGCCTATCGGACATCTACATTTATGGTAGGTACAAAACTGTACTATGTCCTTCAAGGATGCATCTGCAGTCCTTACAAATGGGTAGAATACCATAGCCAAACTGGGGGAGGAGGAGAAATAAGATTATGGTGTAGTTAAGATCCCTTGCAAAACAGCAGTGGCAAAACCTGCTCGGGATCTGGAGTATAAAGGTAAATTATAATGCTTGGCAAATGTATGCACGGAGCTCCAAGTAGCAGCCTCTAAAATGTCTTTGGTAGCCACTCCTCATAAAAAAGCTGTGGTAGTGGCTGTAGCCAGTGTAGAATGAGGCCGGATGTTTTCTGGAGTTTTCTTCCCATGGTAGGAGTAACAAAATCTAATGCAATTTCCTATCCACTTAGAGATTGTCTGTTTTGAAATTGCTTTTCCTTCCATTCCTGTTGCATATGCTACCAGTAGCTGGTCAGTTTTTTCTGTTGCTCTTGGTCCTGTCCAGGTAGTAACGTAATTGTCTATGTACATCCAAGGTATGCAATAGTCTTTCTCCCCTGTTCTGTGGGTTGGGGAAGAATGTAGTTAGGTGGATAGCTTGATTTAAAGATACCCTGGAGACCACCTTTGGCATAAAAGTAGGATTAGTTCTCATGGACACCATCTTGATGGAAGATCAGGAAGGGCTGTACTGCCATTAATGCCTGTAGCTCAGATACCCTTCTTGCTGAAGTGATTGCAAGCAGGAAAGCAGTTTTCCATGATAAGTACTGTAAATCTGCTGTTGCTGCTGGCTCGAAAGGAGGGAGTGTCAACTTTTCTAGCACAAAGTTCAAGTCCCATGCTGGCAATGGTGGCTTCCTAGGTGGCTTTACATTTTAATCCCTCTCAGAAACTGCCTGAGCAGAGGATGTGAGAAGACTGGAGGATCCAAGTTGTATTCTGCTGAAATAGCTGATGCATGAATCTTAATGGAAGAATAGGACAGGCCGTTGTGGAAGAGCTCTGCCAAGTATTCCAGGATGTTAGCTATGTTTACCAGTGACACATTCTCTCCTTTTGCAGTACTCCAAATGAGATATCTTTTCCATTTTGCTGAATAATTTTTTCTTGTTGAGGGTCTGCGAGCCTCCAAGATAATGTCTTTAACCCTTTGAGATAAATCTGGGTTATTTGGTCTTATGCAATGTCCCAGGCAGCCAGCTGCAGTGTTTTCAGGTTTGGATGCAGGGTTTTGAAGTTGTTCTGTGTTAACAGCAAGGGAACTAGGGGCAGAGGCCATATTTGTTCCCGAGACATACTCAGTAATGGGTACCAATGTTGCCTTGGCCAGTCTGGAGCTATCAGGATGATCCTTGGACGGTCTTCTTTGATCTTCAATAGCACCTTGTGCATCAAGGGAAGAGGTGGGAATGCATATGCTGTCAGGTTTTTCCAACTGAAAGATAGGGAGTCCACTTTCCAAGCAAGTGGGTGGTACGTCCTTGTGCAGAATTTTTTCAGTTGGTGATTGTGTGGGGATGCAAATAAGTCTATTTCTGGTAGTCCCCATTTCCCTGTAATGGTTTTGAAGATGTCCGGATGCAGCATCCATTCGTGGGCATCCGTGGTAGTTCTGCTTAGGATGTCTGCTAGTATATTTTCTTTTCCTGGCACAAAAATTGCTTGTAGCTGAATGTTGAAGCTCAGTGCCACATTCCAGAGGTCCATTGCCATCCGGCATAGAGGGTATGAATGTGTGCCTCCCTGTTTGTTGATGTACCACATAACTGTGGTGTTGTCCGTCCTTAGCAGTTGACCCTGTTGAAGAAATGGTCTGAATGCCTGAATTGCCAGTTTTACTGCCAGCATTTCCTTTTGATTTATGTGTAGGTGCAGCTGGTCTTGAGTCCATAAGCCTTGTATGCACTTGTCCAGCAAGTGTGCCCCCCAACCGAGGTCTGAGGTGTCTGTTGTGATGGTCTGGCTTGGTTGAGTGCTGTGGAAGGGCAGTCCCTTGTTTGATTGACAGGCCTGAGCCCACCATTGGAATTCTTGTTTCAGGCATGGAATTATTGGAATTTGGGTTTCTAGGCTGTGCTTGTGCTGAGACCATAAATTCCTTAGGTACCACTGTAACTTTCTCATATGTAGTCTGGCATGTGGAATCAATATTATGCAGGATGCCATGTAACAGAGAGCTTGCAGGACTTTTCTTGCTGTTAGCTGGTTCTGCTTTGTTAATGCCATGAAGTAGAAAGGGAGATGCTCCTGTTTTTCTACTGTCAGGAATGCCATTTGTTTTGATGTGACCAGATCTGCACCCAAGAAGGTTATCCTTTGGGATGGTATCAGCCTTGACTTTTTTATACTGACTGTGTATCCCAGGGCTTGTAGTAGATGAATGACCCTTTCCAAATCTTTTGTTAATTTGTTTTTGTTGTCCGCTTGTAACAGGCAGTCGTCCAGGTAAGGGTAAATTTGAATTCCCTGAAGCCTGCAATGAGCAATTACTGATGCCAGGCATTTCGTGAATACTCTGGGCGCAGTAGATAAGCCAAAGGGCAATGCTGAGAATTGATAATGCTCTGATCCTGCAAGAAATCTGAGGTATCTTCTGCAATTTGGTCGTATGGGGACGTGCAGGTATGCCTCCTTGAGATCTAGAGTTACCAGCCAAGACTCCTTGCCCAGCATGGGAAGCTGCTGCTGTAGGGTCAGCATTTTGAATTTTGGAACAATGAGGTATGTGTTTAAAGCAGACAGGTCGAGAATAGGTCTCCATTGGTTTTCTTTTCTTGGTACCAGGAAGAGTCTGGAGTAAAATCCTTGCCCTTGTTCCATAGATGGTACCCTTTCTACAGCTCTCATCCTTAGTGAGTTATTTGTTCTAGAGCTTCTGTCTTCTGATTTGGAGGTAGGTTTGGCATTCCTCTCTTCCTTGGTAGAGTATGGAAGTGAAACCTGTAACCTTGGTCTATTGTCTGTAAAATCCATTTGTCTCCTGTGATGTAATGCCAGTTTACTGAAAATAAGGCTAGCTTCCCGCCTAAGGGTGCCTCTAGTTGTTCCCTGGTAGGCGGTGCCAGAGCCAAGTCACTGCGATTGTCCTGTGGAAGTGGTGGTGGCTGGATCTGTGGTTGTACCTCACTGGTTGTTAGCCTGCCACTGACGTCCCCTGTAGGCACCTCTGGATTGACCCCTGCCTCTTGAGCGCCTATTCCTGCCTCTCGGAGCTCTGGAGGTGTCTGGAAAGGACCAATTCTTGGAAGGCCAGTTCCTGCTAAACCTTGGAGGCTGGACCTGCAAGAAATCCTTGACCGTCTGGACAGATTTTGCTTTGTCTTCCACCTTCTTCAGCACCTGCTGCGCAGGGGAGCCAAACAAATTGAGCTTATCCATGGGAGCATCTAGGAGCTTTGATTTAACATGGTCTGGTAAGGACTGCTCTTTTAACCATGCATGTCTTCTGATCACTGTGCCAGTCATGGCTGATCTAAAGGAAGCCTCCAGTGCATCATAGCCGCATTTTAAGGAATGATTACTGACCTGCTGAATGTTATGTACCATGTCCTGTACAGATTTTTTGTCTAATGGTTCATCCGAGGACAGTTTTTTAGTTAATTGGTCTAACATAAATTCCTGATACTGAATCATGTGGAATTGACAGTTCAAGGCCCTAGCTGAAAGAGTAGCAGAAGTGTAAACTTTTTTACCCCATCTCTCTAAGGCCCTAGATTCCCTTTCAGAGGGGAGGGGGTTTTTAGTAGAAGTAGCTGCTACAGCCTTGGGTCCCTGGGAGATAGTTTCGGGATCTGCAAAAGGAGCCTTATACAAATGATAATGTGTGTCCGGAACCCTGTAGTACCTATCGGGCTTAGCAGGGGCCGGAGGAAGAGAATAGTACAGTTTTGTACCTACCATAAATGTAGATGTCCGAACTGGATAGCATCTGCAGTCATAACAACTGGGTTGTCCTGTCGTCAGGCAGCCCTTCAGTCGGCCGGATTCCAAAGTCCGGGTCCGGCTTCGGCTGATGTCGCACTTCACCCGTCATCTCTGTTGGTCTTTGGGTATAAAGGCATCAGCCGACGCCATTTTCCTCAGTGTTTCTTGCCCCAGATGCCAGAAGCCCTCTTGAAGGCTAAAATTTTGGATAGATGCCAATGTTTCCAAAAAGATAGAGGTAAACACAAACATAAGCATGTATGTACATATATACAAACAAATACACCATAAAGACTCCCCACCAGCTAGCTATTAGGAGGGTAAACACCCTAGGAGTACCACAGAGGGGAAGGAGGGAGGGTAATCCTGACTGCAGATGCTATCCAGTTCGGACATCTACATTTATGGTAGGTACAAAACTGTACTATGTCCTTCATGGATGCATCTGCAGTCATAACAACTGGCTAGAATACCATACCCAACTAGGGGAGGAGGATAAAGGTAAATTATGGTGTGTTTAGGATCCCTTGCAGTACAGCAGTGGCAAACCCTGCTCGGGATCTGGAATATAGAGGCAAATTGTAATGCTTGGCAAATGTATGCACGGAGGTCCAAGTAGCCGCCTCAATAATGTCTTTGATTGCCACTCCTCGTAAGAAGGCTGTGGTAGTGGCTGTTGCCCTTGTAGAATGAGGTCTTATGTTCTGTGGAATTGGTTTTCCATGGAAGGAGTAACAGAATTGTATGCAATTTCCTATCCATTTGGAGATTGTCTGTTTGGAAATAGCTTTTCCTTCCCTTCCTGTTGCATAAGCTACGAAAAGTTGGTCAGTCTTTCTGCTATTTTTGTTCTGTCCAAGTAGTAGCGTAGCTGTCTATGTACATCCAAGGTATGCAGTATTCTTTCCCTCTGTTTTGTGGGTTGGGAAAGAAGGTAGGTAGGTGGATTGCCTGGTTTAAAGACACTCTGGATACCACCTTAGGCATAAATGTAGGATTAGTCCTCATGGACACTCTATCTTGGTGGAAGATTAGGAAGGGTTGCACCGCCATTAAGGCCTGTAGTTCTGAAACCCTCCTTGCTGAAGTAACTGCCAGTAGGAAAGCAGTTTTCCATGACAGGTGTTGTAGGTCTGCTGTTGCTGCTGGTTCAAAGGGTGATAGTGTCAACTTTTCTAGCACAAAGTTTAAGTCCCAAGCTGGTAATGGTGGTTTCCTTGGAGGTTTTACATTCTTGATTCCTCTGAGAAACTGCCTGAGCAAAGGGTGCTAAAAAACAGGTGGATCAAAGCTGTATTCTGCTGAAATAGCTGATGCATGTATCTTGATGGAGGAGTAGGACAGGCCTGAATGAAGAAGTTCGGCCAGGTACTCCAGAATGTTAGGCATATCTATGTTTGACACATCTTTTCCTCTTTCAGTACTCCAAATGACAAACCTTTTCCATTTTCCAGCATAGTTCCTTCTTGTTGAAGGTCTGCGTGCTTCAAGAATAATGTCTTTAACTCTTTGGGAAAGCTCTGTGTTAGCTGCTGCTATGTGATGTTCCATGCAGTCAGTTGTAACGTTTTTAGGTTTGGATGCATGATGCTGTAGTTGTTCTGAGTTAACATCAAAGGCATCAGGGGAATTGGCCACATATTGTTCAGAGACATGCTCCTCAGTAGTGGGTACCAGTGTTGTCTTGGCCAGTTTGGAGCTATCAGGATTATCCTTGGGCGTTCCTCCTTGATTTTTAGTAGTACTTTGTGTATCAAGGGAAGAGGTGGGAATGCATATGCTGTTAGGCCTTTCCAGCTGAAGGAGAGTGAATCCACTTTCCATGCTAGTGGGTGGAATGTCCTTGTGCAGAATTTTTTGAGCTGGTGATTGAGAGGCGATGCTAATAGATCTATCTGAGGCATTCCCCATTTCTTTGAGATGGTTTTGAAGATGTACGGGTGCAGCTTCCATTCGTGGGCATCCGAAGTGGTTCTGCTTAGTATGTCTGCTAGAGTATTTTCTTTTCCCGGTACAAATATTGCCTGTAACTGGATGTTGTAACTGAGTGCCAGGGTCCACAGCTCCAAAGTCATTCTGCATAGGGGATATGAATGAGTGCCTCCCTGTTTGTTGATGTACCACATGACTGTGGTGTTGTCTGCCCTTATCATTAACTGGCCCTCTTTGAGAAATGGTTTGAATTTTTGGATTGCCAGTTTTACTGCCAGCATTTCTTTTAGGTTGATGTGCAGGTGAAGTTGATCCTGTGTCCAGAGTCCTTGCACGCATTTGTCCAGCATGTGGGCCCCCCATCCTAGGTCTGAAGCGTCTGTTGTGATGGTCTGGCTTGCTTGACATCTGCGAAAGGGTAGGCCTGGGTTTGACTGGCATGCCTGAGCCCACCATAGGAGCTCCTGTTTTAAGCATGGAATTAGTGGGATTTCTGTTTCCAGGCTGTGTCTGTGTTGGGACCATAAATTCTTTAGGTACCACTGTAGTTTTCTCATATGTAGTCTGGCAAATGGGACCAAGATTATGCATGATGCCATGAAGCCCAAGGCCTGGAGTACTTTCCTTGCTGTTATCTTGTTCAGTTTTGTTAGTGCCAAGAAGTAAAGAGGGAGTTCTTTTGTTTTTCTGTAGTTAGGAATGCCATTTGTTTCACTGTGTCCAATTCAGCGCCAAGAAGGTCCTTGTTTGGGATGGTATCAGCCTTGACTTTTGTAAATTGACTGTGTATCCCAGTGCTTGTAGCAAGTAAATGACCCTTTGTAAATCTGTTGCCAGCTTGCTTTTGTTGTCCCCTTGTAGTAAGCAGTCGTCCAGGTATGGGTAAATTTGAATTCCCTGTAGTCTGCAATGGGCGATTACTGATGCCAGGCATTTTGTGAATGCTCTGGGCGCAGTAGATAAGCCAAAGGGCAATGCTGAGAATTGATAGTGCTCTGATCCTGCAAGAAATCTGAGGTATCTTCTGCAGATTGGTTGAATGGGGACGTGCAGGTATGCCTCCTTGAGATCTAGAGTTACCAGCCAACACTCCTTGCCCAGCATGGGAAGAAGTTGCTGTAAGGTCAGCATCTTGAATTTGGGGACAATGATGTATGTATTTAAGGTGGACAGGTCGAGAATTGGTCTCCAACTTTTTTCCTTTCTTGGAACTAGGAATAATCTGGAGTAGAACCCCTTTCCTTGCTCTGCTGTTGGCACTCTTTCCACAGCTCTCATGTTTGCTAACTCCATTATCTGTTGTAGAGCCTCTGTTTTTTGATTTGGAGGTAGATTTGGCATTCCTCTTTTGACTGGTAAGGTGTGGAAGTGGAACCGGTAGCCTTGATCTATGGTTTGTAGAATCAACTTGTCTTTTGTTATGTAGTGCCAGTTCTTTGAAAATAAGGTTAACTTTCCGCCTAAAGGAGCTGCTATTTGTTCCCTTGTAGGCGGCTCTAGGGTTAAGTCACTGTGGTTGTGTTGATGTAGTGGCAGAGGTTGTGTCTGTGCCTCTGTTGTTACCTTGCCACTGTCGTCCTCTGTAGGCACCTCCTCTAGATTGGTTTCTGCCTCTGGAACGTCTGTTCCTGCCCCTTTGAGATCTTGTGGAGTCAGGAAAGGACCAATTTTTGGCAGGCCAGTTCCTGCTAAACCTTGGGGGTTGTACCTGCAAGAAATCTTTAACCGTTTGGACAGATTTTGCCTTTTCTTCCATTTTCTTCATAACCTGCTGGGCAGATGTACCAAACAAACTTGTCTTATCCATAGGAGCATCTAGCAACTTAGCTTTAACATGATCCGGTAAAGCTTGCTCTTTTAGCCATGCATGCCTTCTTATCACTGTGCCAGTCATGGCTGATCTAAATGAAGCCTCCAGTGCATCATAGCCACATTTTAAGGAATGGTTACTAACCTGTTGTATGTTATTTACCATTTCTAATACATATTTCTTATCAAGAGTTTCATCAGTGGTTAGCTTTTTAGTTAATTGATCAAGCATAAACTCTTGGTATTGTATCATGTGAAACTGACAGTTTAAAGCTCTGGCTGAGAGAGTAGCTGAAGTGTACACCTTTTTACCCCATCTGTCTAATGACCTTGCTTCCCTTTCAGAAGGAATAGGGTTTTTAGCTATGGTCGCGGCTACTGCCTTGGGACCCTGGGATATAGTTTCTGGGTCTGCAAGTGGGGCCTTGTAAAGGTGGTGATGAGTATCTGGCACCCTGTAAAATCTGTCTGGTTTGGCAGGGGCTGGGGGTAAAGAATCTGGAGAGGAGCAAACATCATTGAAAGCATCATCCACCACAGAGAGAACAGGAGGTATAGCTAAGGGCCTGTGCTGTGGAAGGTGCAGAAAGGTCCTAAGTCTTTTTCTGGAGTCTGAAAAATCCTGTTGCTGCCATTGGAACTGCTCTCGCATGGCATGTAAGGTTTCTCCAAAGGAGAATTCTTCTGGTGGGGAAGCAGCTGGAATGGAATCCTCAGCATCAGAATCTTCAAAATTGGAGAAAGGAGCCTCTGGCTGGTCAGTTATGTCTGATTCATCAGCAGAATCATCAGAGGACACTGGCTCAGGGGGCTCTGTCCTAGGTCTCTTCTCTGGGGGCTGAGAGGCCCTGTCTGGGTGAGGTTGAGTTCCTCTGATTAAGGAAATTAAATCTTCTGCTAAAGTAAGCATTTGAGAACTAGCAGAGGGCCTGGTAGTGGGGGGTTTAACAGGCACTGTCTTAGTAGTCTTGGCTGCTTTAGCCCTGGCAAAAGCCTTAATGGACATGGCTGCTGGAGGCCTAGCTGCACCACGTGCTGGGGTAGAGACATCCAAGGGAATGGTGTCTGATAAATCAGTGGCAACCACCGTAGTGGATAAAATTTCTGAGGCCGAATCAAGGGTGGTAGCAGGGGCCTCAGTTGTAGGGATGGATTCAGCTGTATTTTGAGCAGTTTTCTCGGTTTCAGCCGAAACCGAGACACTCGCGGCTTGCTTAACCGTGGTTTCGGCCGAAACCGCGGACCGCGAGTGTCGGTCTTTATCTTTGCGTTTTTTGGCAGATTGGGAAGTCGGAGGATCCGACGGCATAATGTACGCAAAATCAGAACCGAAAAACTGTTCTGCAAACTCCGACCGACGCCTAAGCGTTCGTCGGTTGAAGGAAGCACAGGCCGAACAGGCTGCTACGTCGTGGGCTGGGCCTAAACAAGGCAGGCAATGAGAGTGGAAATCTTTATGAGGTATTTGTTTCCCACAGGTTAAACAATTATTAACTTTTTCTGACATCGGCTGAGGCAAGAAAGGTTCCCCAACGGGGTACTTAGCTTTAGAAGTCTTCGAAGTAGTATTCGGTAGGAGTAATCTCTGGATCCGACCGACCGGCACTTGCTAACAGCTTCTGCTTCGGGCGCCACGCGGCAAGAAAGACTGAGGAAAATGGCGTCGGCTGATGCCTTTATACCCGAAGACCAACAGAGATGACGTCGGGTGAAGTGCGACATCAGCCGAAGCCGGACCCGGACTTTGGAATCCGGCCGACTGAAGGGCTTGCCTGACGACAGGACAACCCAGTTGTTATGACTGCAGATGCATCCATGAAGGACATCAGGAGCAGTACAAGCATCATTAAAGGCATCATCCACAACAGTAAGGACTGGAGGAATGGCTAAAGGCCTATGCTGTGGCAAATGCAAAAAGGTTCTAAGCCTTTTCCTAGAGTCTGAAAAATCCTGGCCCTGCCATTGAAATTGTTCCCTCATAGCATGCAAGGTTTCCCCAAAAGAAAATTCCTCAGGCGGAGAGGCAGAAGGAATGGACTCTTCTGCATCAGAGTCCTCATAAGGAGAAAAGGGGCCCTCTGGAGGGTTTGAATTATCTGATTCATCAGAGGAGTCATCTGAAGAAACTGGCTCAGGGGGCTCTACTCTAGTCCTCTTCTCTGGAGGTGGGTGAGAGGCCCTGTCTGAATGTAGTTGGGATCCCCGGATCAAAGAAATGAGATCCTCTGCTAGACTAAGCATTTGTGAACTAGAGCTAGGCCTGTGAGAAGGGGTCTTAGCAGGCACAGATTTTGTAGTTTTTGCTGCTTTAGCCCTGGCAAAGGCCTTAATCGACATGGATGCAGGAGGCCTAGCAGCTCCACGTGCAGGGGTAGAAATATCCAAAGGGATAGTATCAGATAAATCCTGTGAACCTGCAAGAGCAGGTGGGATTTCAGTAGCAGATTCAGCCAGGCTGGATGAGGCCTCGGTAAGTGGCAAGCTTTCGGCCGAAGGAAGAACCGTGGACTCTGTTTCAGCCGAATCCGAGATACTCGCGGTTGGCGTAACCGCGGTTTCGGCCGAAACCGGACCGCGAGTGTCGGTCCTTTTCCTTGCGCTTTTTAGAAATTTGCTTAGTCGGAGTATCCGACGGCATAATGTAAGCAAAATCGGAGCTGAAAAACTTCAGCAAATTCCGACCGACGTCTAAGCGTCCATCGGTTGAAAGAAGCACAGGCTAGACAAGCTGCTACGTCGTGGTCTGGGCCTAAGCAAGGTAAGCAGTAAGAGTGGAAATCTTTGAGGTATTTGTTTCCCACAAGTTAAACAGTTACTCACTTTTTCTGACATCGGCTGAGGCAAGAAAGAGTCCCCAACGGGGTACTTAGCTTTTAGAAGTCTCGGTACTTGTAGGAGTAATCTCTGGTTCTGACCGACCGGCACTTGTGAACAGCTTCTGCTTCGGGCGCCACGCGGCAAGAAAGACTGAGGAAAATGGCGTCGGCTGATGCCTTTATACCCAAAGAACTGCAGCTATGACGTCGGGTGAAGTGCGACACCAGCCGAGGCCAGACCCAGACTTTGGAATCCGGCCGACCGAAGGGCTGCCCGACGACAGGACAACCCATTTGTAAGGACTGCAGATGCATCCTTGAAGGACATCCACAGCTGGGTAAGGAGAGACGCACGTAAGGCAATTTGAAAGCCTCAGGTACTTCATTAAAATGGTCAGGCTTTTTTCAGGAGCAGGAGGTTGGGAATCAGGAGCGAGGGAAGCAGCTGAAAGAGTATCCAAAGCAGGGCAGCCAAAACAGGGGTAACCGCAAAAGGCTTAAGGGAGTCCATCTGCAACAGTTCATACCACCTATTCTGGATGTCAGAAACCTGGATGCAGTCCCAATTAAAATGCTCCATCATGCAAACCAGTATTCTCCCTAAAAGACAATTCTTCTAAAGGGAAGACAGGATTCAAGGACGACTCCTCAAAGCCATAATCTGAAGATGACAGCATTTGGGAAGAACAGGCTAAGGAATCTTCAGAGTCTGACTCCTTGGCTGAACAATCAGGATCCCTAGAGCTTTTAGAGGGTAGAAGACCAAGGAGGAACAGAAACCTCCCTGTGATGGTCTCAAAGCCATCAGGGCATTAAACAAGTTTGAGTAAAACCCTGCCATTCAATTTGAGAATCCTTGAAAGTGGGGGAAATCGGCTTTAACCAACTTTGGTGATTCAGATTCTGCCTCGACTCATTCAAGATACTAGGCACATCTTCCCCAAGACCTGGAGAATCACTCTAGGCTCCTCGGTTATCAGCTGCATTTCCCCCTCCACATCCACTGAAGACATTTACAAATCCTCAGAGCACGTGTGAGAAGCCAACTCCATGCCAGCGTCCAACAGTGTTGTAGCAGAGGGAGCAGACACCACAAAGTGGTTCTCCAGGTTATCTTCCACCCCAGAGATATGCCGCACAGCTGGATAGCAAATATATCAGACCTGTAGTTTCTGCTACAGGAATGAATGACTGAGGGGAATTTCTGTATTCCTAGACTCAGTATTTAACCCCTTGGTACAATTACCCTCTTGTATCAATGACTTGTGGGATTTTTTTGGACAAGACAAGGACATTTTGTACTGCATTGTGGGATTTTTGTGGACAAGACAAGGACATTTTGTACTGCATTAATAAGGTTCGTGGTCTGCACTCTTGTGGGAGAAGAGGCTGGACTCTGCCCTTCTGAGCTGGGAATTTCTGGTTAAAGGTTTATAGTGCCTGAATATTTGAACTGTATCTTACTGAAATTGGTACACCTTGTTTGCTCTAGCATAGACTAGATCCAGGCCTGCTGAATCTAGCTTTGTTTATATGCTTGTTTGTTTGCTTATTTCCCTGGAAGCTAATTCCACCTAATACGTGGCTTCTCAGCACTTCTGTGGATCACTAGTGATATCTGCATTGCTTACTGTACTAGTTCCTTGTTTCACTTGAAAGAAAGTTACTGTTTGTCGTTTTTGCATTTAGTTACTTGTAACACATTGCACTCAAGTTACCTGGCACTTGCTCACTAAAGCAATTATATAAGTCAGCACTAAAAATTAAAAGCACTACACCCTCACTCCCCACTGGCCCTTGTTTTCAATTATTAAGGAATTCCCAATATTATTCTAGCATGTCCAAAGGTCAGTTGTCAATCTCCTCTCCGGTCCAGCTGGTGAATCTGGGAATCTTGAGGCAATGTTATAACTGCCTCATGTACACAGACAACCCTCTCCTCCTCCCACATAACACAAATACTTAGGAGAGATGCAGCTATTTAGCCAAACTGGAGGCTGAGCTCTCTCAATTCAGGACTGGCAAGACCAGACAGGAGGAGAAGGCAACTACACACACCACAAAACCAGCCTCACATAATGCTACCACACCACTGAATCAAACACAAACACACAAAGACATACTCGAGGCTCTGAGTAAAATTTACCTAAACAGCAGAGGCCTCCAAAGCAGACACCCAAACAACTGCTACCTCAAGACACCCCACAAGCAACACATAAACCACAAAAGCAGTGTGTAAAGCAGTCACAGCCCTTAAGGCCAAATACAACACCAAACATACTTGTCATAGGTGACTCCATAGTCAGACACACTGATGTCCCACTCACCAGGCTGAACAAGGAGAGGGTCACAGTAAGCTGCCTATCGGGCACTAGAATCCGCCACATAACACAAGCACTCTGGTCACTCCACGGCAAGTACAAATATGACACAGTCATTGTCCATGCTGGTGTGAACGACCTGAGACGTACCTCCCTGGACTACATGAAAAGAGACAGAGGAGCTCTCTGATTATGTAGCCCAGGCAGGTATGACCCTGACCCTGAGCAGTAACCTTCCTTCACCCAGAATGATGCCACAATATAGAGACAAGATGATCAGCTTTAACAATTGGCTTAATGTCTGGTGTCATTCAAAGGGGATCCAGTGCCTGTCTGCCTGGGATGACATGCTTGACAAGCCACGCTGCTCATGAGGGACGGCTTGCACCTGTCACCCTGGGATTCGGACATTGGCTAAGGCTCTTGCCACCCCCATAGTGCCTTTTTCAGGCAAGGCTCAAATTCTAAACCTACCACCCTAGAAAACAAAAATGGGAAGAAACTGAGGGTAATGCTGCTCAATGCCAGAAGTCTAAATCTCAAAATGCATGCACTCGAGGCCCTTCTCAGTATGGAGAACATTGATGTCTGTGCTGTAACTGAAACCTGGTTCAAGGCTCCTGAGGGCACCCCGGCACTATTAGGTTTTACCTCATATCATGCGTTCCGGCCCCAAAACCCGGACCACACCACAAAAGGAGGGACACCCACACCTCCAGGTTGGTAGCAACGCACGAAGCTTCGGAAACCATCCAGGTGCAACTAACCATAGGCAAAACTGCTCTACAAATTGTAGCATGCTACAGGCCACCCTCTCAAACTCAGGAACCCCACACAGCCTTCCTGAAGACACTGGAGGGTATAAATGTATCTCCAAACACCATCATATTGGGTGACTTCAACTACCCGAATATAGACTGGGAACATTACTCAAGCCCTAACTTTCTAGCCCAACAGTTCCTGGAGTTCATAAATTCAAATGCCATGGAACAGCTAGTCACTGTTCCCACGAGAGGAGAAAATATACTAGATCGCATCATCACAAACATGGGGACAAAATGCTCCACACCAGAAGTATATCCCTCATTGGTGAGATCTGATCATAAACTAATCTCACTGGAAATCCACATCCCGCCCCCACCCCAAACAAAAAAGACCACAGTGAAGAACTTCTCTAAAGCAAACTTCACACTACTCAAGACTGGTGTGGTATCCTTCAAGGCCCCTGAGCCAGTGGAAACCACAACCCAAGCTGCGGAAGCCCTTACAAATGCCTTCTATGAACACCTCCAGGACTGCATGGATCAGGCAATCCCAAATAAAACCAAGACTCTTTCCACAAAGGGCAAGCGTCCAGTCTGGTGGACCCCAGCCATTAACAAACTTTACAATAAGAGGAGAAAGCTATTACATGATAGAACAAAATCCATAAAAGGGAAGTCACTCCTGATCATTATTAGTAAAAAAATACGAGCACTCATAAAATCAACTAAGGCCAATTTTGAGAGAAAAATTGCCATGGATTCAAAGGACAATCATAAGGCCTTTTTCAGCTATATTAGGAACCTGGGTGGAAACTCACAGATATGCTCAGAATTAGTCCAAAATGATACAAAAATCACTGAACCCACAGACATTGCCAACATACTGGCAGACAGGTTCAGTGCAAACTTCACCCCCTCCCCCCCCCTAAAGGAGAGATAACTATCCCAGCAGAGTGTAGCCTCCCAGACATCTCAAATGCGCAGGTGAAAGCTGCTCTCTCTAAAGCTAAAAACACAGCATCAATGGGACCGGATGGTGTCCCCGGCTGTGTGCTACACGAGCTAAATGAGGAATTAAACCCGCACATAAGGTAGCTGTTTAATCTCAGCCTTACCACAGGATACGTGCCCAAGGAGTGGCGGACAGCAACTGTGGTCCCACTCCACAAAGGCGGTGCCTCTACGGACCCTGATAATTACCACCCCATAAGCTTAACAAGTCTAGTCTGCAAAGCTATGGAGAGGATCATAATGGAGCTCATAAACAAAGATATAGGGGACTTGCAGACATTGGACCCGACCCAGTTTGGCTTAGTCAAGGGCAGATCATGCCTTTTGAACTTGGTCGACTTCTTCGAAACAGTCACCAAGGCCATTGATGAGGGAAAGGCAGTCCATACAGCCTACCTTGACCTTGCAAAGGCCTTCGACACAATACCCCACTCGGGTATTGTAGAAAAACTTACCAGCTTAAATGTAAACCCATATGTCACAAGATGGGTTGCAAACTGGCTTAAGGACAGAACCCACAGGGTTAGAGTTGCTGGCACTATGTCAGACTCCAAGCCGGTCAAAAGTGGTGTCCCACAGGGCTCGGTTCTTGGTCCCCTATTTTTCGGCATCTACTTCTCAGAAGTACAGGCCAACATGGGAGGACTTTGGCTGACAAAGTTTGCAGACGACTGCAAACTGGGCGCCATAGTGGAAAGTGCATCGGACACGGATATCCTTCAGAAGGGACTCACGGAAACAGATAGCTGGTGCCAGAGCCATGGCCTGAAGTTAAACGCCAAAAAATGTATAGTCATACCCTTCGGGAAAAACAAGGTAACCCCAAGCTACCATATAGGTGGCAATCCACTAAGCACAGAAGAGGTTATCAGGGACCTGGGGACCCAGGTTGACAGTTGCCTTTCTTTTGACACTCACGTTGCTAAAGTGGTTAGAAAGACCTTCTACATTGCCCACCTAATCATGAAGGGATTCACATCCAGATCTAGTGAGGTCATTGTTCCCCTGTACTCTTCACTTATCAGACCAATGATAGAGTACAATGCCCCATTCGGGATGTATCGCACCCGACATCTGCAGCAATTGGAGAGACCCCAAAAGTTCCTCACCAAAAGGATAAAGGGACTCCAAAATCTGTCATATGCTGCCAGATTGAAGAAACTCCAGCTCTATTCAGTTGCATACCGTCTGCTCAGAGGTGACATGTGCCTGACATACAAGGCCATGTCCAACCCGGAAGTAATGGACATGCTCCACCTCAAAAAATCCAAATCCACCAAAACCACTAGAGCAAGCGACTTAAACCTTAGCACGGATATAAACAGGACGTGCTGGAGGGATAGATTTATCACTCAGAGACTCCCTATGCTGTGGAATAAAATCCTGGTCCATGTGAGGCAGAGCACCTCGCTGGCTCTGTTCAAGAGAAATCTTGACCTGTGGATGGGAGATCGTAGGTTTATCCCGGGAATCATCTGTGTCACTGCTGGACAGAGGCACAAAAAACTAATGGGCACAGTATTTTTTTATATAAGGGGTGGCGGAAGAAAATTTTGAGCTAGGCTTATAAATGCCTTAGGGCAGACAGCCTAGTATAAACCTATGAACCTATGAACCTATGATTATTCGTACTCTAAGAATAATCACAGCTGATGTAGTTTCCTTATTCACGTCCATCCCAGAACATTAAGGAGTCGATTATGTAAGAAGCTACTTGACTAAATACTACTCAAAGGAGTTTCTAATACAATTGTTTTGTATTTTGTTGGAAATTTTGCTAGAAAAACAATTTTTTCTAATAACCAATTACTACCAACAGAAAAGAGGAGCAGCTATGGGGACATCTGCTGCCTCCTCTTATACCAACTTGGTTCAGGGATGGTGGAAAAGGGAAACATTACCTACCACACAGATCTACCAGGACAGTCTTCTGCAAAGGATTTGTGTATTGCATGACTTTCACAGATGAAGCTAAAGGTGACAATTACATTTTTTAGAACTTTAAACAAAGGTTTCTTGATTTTTTAGTGTTACCATGGGTGAATCCGGACATTTTTTTTTGGATGTGCAAATTAAGTGGAACTCAGGATTACAAATCTGAGAGTAGCATACAAAGAAAAAGCACCTTTTCTAGTAACTACCTACATTTTTTGTAGTAACCGCCTTATCATATAAAGAGAAACATACCAAGAGGGCAACTTATGGTGTTACAAACGAAGAGGTTTTTGAAGTGAATTTTATTGCAACTCATTCTGCAAACAAAGGATACAGTTTAGACCTCAAAGAAAACCGCACAAGAAATTTGTGTGAAGAGGCATGTTAAATTTAAAGTTTAATTAAATTTAAGTTTTTTTCTAGTAACAAGAATAAAGAAAATGGTGAGGAACTTTATCATGGTAGGAAAAAAGTATTCCATGTTGTTAACTTGCCATGTCTGTAGATACAGATAGTATTAGGAATATAAAACAATTTGTGGCAACAAGGACTTGACATTTTTGGAGAAAACTTTGTACACGAGAGGTTAGTTTTATAAACATTTTCTAGAGAAAAAAACAGTAAGGTATCTTCACCCCTAAGTAACAAACAATGGGGGACTTATAACAGGTGCTGCTCAGTGTGTAGATTTATCCATGAAGAACCTTACGTAAATCTGTCACATATACAGTACACAGTAAAAATCCCAGGCAGATTTCACTGTGGTTCAAAAGGTGTTATATACATCAGACACTGTTCAGGATGTGGACTCTATTCAGGATGTGAATGTTTTTATATTATCATGACCATGAGATACCTTCGGGATAGAGTAAAAAGATCTTTATGCCATTAAGAGTCAAGATAGCAACAATGCTTTGTTTAAACACTTTTTCTAAGTAGTACAAAGTTTTATTTTTGTTTTACATCATGTCAAGTTTGATAAGAGGTGGGGATTATAGAAACCAGGTAGAGAAAAAGTTGAATGGCAAATAATGTTGAAAGCAGATTCTCTACCTGGTTTAAAGGAACATTTCCATGTTAAATGCTTTTTGAAGGAAAAGAAAATATGTGGGATTAAAGCAGTTAGTCAGGTATTTTTTTTTAACTGAAACTATGTCACTGGTTGTTTTCTTGAGCTTGTAGAGTATATAAACTGTTTTTAACCTCTGTTACAGAAATGGATATTAAAAGAAACTACACAAATTTATTATACAGTTCCCTTGTGTCATTTGAGTGTTTTTTTTTTTTTTTTTTAACAAACCTCAACTTAACTTCTCAGCCTTTTTTTGTGAGTGGTGGCTTATCTCATGGCAGGTGGATTCAGCCACAGTACCCTGGGTAATAACCTGAGTTGTTGGTTCTTAAGATTGTGTGAAGACAGCTGCAAAGTGTCTTCAACATAAATGCCCATCAACTTGTGACTATCCTTAAGGGGAATATGCCTCTCACACTGACATTTCCCTTTCTTGGATGACATGAACTCTCAAAATACAATGAAAAGAAAGGAAAATGAATCCTAGTGGAGTATTTATCGGAAGGAAGCTCTTTATAATCAGCAAAACGGAGAGCATTCAGACATTTAGCTATGGCGATAGGACTGGCAGCATAGGTGGTTCCGAGCTGACAGCACCCATACATCACCTTTATGCCCTATGCTTACGTCAGATGTACACCACTTGGTGATAAAGGCTTCGGTATACTGGCTGGATGTAGGGGCTACCCTTGGGAGGAGATGCCACCGGTTACGAATACTCCAACAGTAACGTGAAAAGACATCTTGTTGCATTTGGTGTTGTGGGGAAAGGCAGAGATCGCAACAAGGCTGTCCCCTGTGGCTGAAAATAAGCTCCATCAACAAGGAGTTGAGGGACCACTCATGACAGAGTAGACTGGATCTGCTCAACTTGTCTGGTAGGATACTTTATTTTCCCAGAATATGCACTGCAATTAGAAAGCGGTGAGAAGATATTGCCGATTGTCACATTCTCATGGCTTCTCGATAGAATATAAGATCTGGTCCCGCTGTTGATGTACCAGAGGACTACCACGTTTGTCTGTAAATGGAAATCACACCTATGGGGAGAGAGACCTGAAAAGCCTGCAATGCCTGGAGGACTGCTCTCAACTCAAAAATGTTGATGTGAAGACTGGCCTCTGTCCGAAATTATATGCCTTAGTCTTTCTACCTTCCATCACTCTAGCTTGGAAGCATGCAGAGTCACTGTGGATTGAGAAAGGTCAGCATGAATGGACGTTCCTGTATAACAAAAAGGAGACTCTAGCCACCACTGGGCTTCTCCTGGCAGGTGTTTATTAGACTTACTGGATAGGATAATGTCTAGAGAAGGACAGAAAGCAAGTTTCCCTTCATTGTGAAATGGATGCAAGTGGAAATAGATTGGTAGACAGTGGACTGCCAGGGTCCAGTGAAGAACACTCATACAAAAGAAGCGCCATGGAACTAACTAGATTGAAGCAGCCATGGATCCTAAATGATGGACTAGTCTTGCAGGTGGCTTCCGGAAGTACAGTAGTAGTTCTACAGCTGGCAGGTGAAAATAAGAAATTCTTGAAGGAGAAAGTTTTGCTATCCAAGACCTTGTGCCCAGTCACTCCGATAACTTTCACAGACTGAACTGGTTGTAATCTGGACTTTTACTGTGACTCCTAAGTCCGTACAGAGTTGCACTGACATTTGACTTGTCTAATGTTGCTAGAGATATTGATGTAAATACTGTATTTGTAGAGTAATTTTTATTTTTCTCTAAATATCTCAACATTCAGGTAACAGACAAAAGAACATAGCCTCATATGAAAGCTCACGCCTGTATGAACAAAATCCTGCTGGCACTGCGTCTTGCTTGAATGGTTATGGAGACATCAATCTGTTCATACATTACAAACAATATTCACCAACCTCAAACATTTTGGCTTATAAAATCCAGTTTAAAGCAAAGAAATGAATGAATGCCATTAATATAAAGATTAATTTATCCTATACCTCTCAACCTGGAAACTTCAAAAATCTGGACAAAGGCCCATGAAAATAGGTACAAATTTGCACGCTTAAAATTTGCATACATAATTATGTAACCCCACCCACTCCAATGGAATTGTGGGATACCAACTTTCAAATGCAAACTGAAGAACAGACAGCCAAAATATGGCCCCAGACTACACCAGTATGTGATCTGGCACCCATGGTCTTTTATAGAACTAGGGGCACCTGGGAATAAAGGTTTATCTTGCCACAACAGTGTACGGCACCTATTAACTATTTACCCATTAGCTATTCACTGTAGGAAATGGTTAGAAAAGAATGCACATAGCTGTCATTTCAACTCTCAGCATGAATGTTACGAGCTGCTACAAAATTCCTCTAACAATTACAGATCTTTCACCAACCAGTGATCATTAGTCATCCCTGCAATAAGCCTTTGGACTTAATGAACTCGGGTGATTATCCAAGGAAGTGAGTGAGTGGGAAAGTAAATAAAATAAATGCATAAAGTGGAGGTGCAGAACAGACTAGCAATGTGCACCCCCCCACCAGTGTATTACTAGAACACAAAGTGCACTGCGTTTATGCAGAGGGTCCACAGCTGGGCAGACCAGTGCACCCCAAATGCTATAGCACACGTGTCACACATTTCTATTTAATAGAAGTTTTTGTAGTGTTGATGCAAGGCATAACTAGGCAATGTACGAGACACTACTACTAGCTATACAGCAAAGAACAATTGTTCATAAACATACACAGCTGCATGGCATTTAATCTCTTCTCTGTACTGCTACTTATTTTCATTCCATCTGAGCTATAAAATATGGAGTAAAAAAGAAGTTATGTACTCACCATAATGTTCCACGTATGTAGTCCATCTCGCCGAACATTACGTGTGGGTTCAGAGCCGATCCTCGGCTCCGACTCGACCGCTTTTAGAAATCCTGAAAACTGACTGGCTCGTGGCTAGGAGGTATCCCATGGTGCATGAGCACACTCCCCAGATCTTGTTTGCTGCTAGTCTATACAAGGAGAAAAAGTAGAAAGGAGAACAAAGGTTTGGAAGAATAAAACCCTAATAAAAGTGTCCTTTATAATATAAACCACCATAGAAAGATCCTCCAGGAAGGGGGCTGGTGGGTGGGTTCGTAATAATGTTCGGCGAGATAGACTACATACATGAAACGTTATGGTGAGTACATAACTTTTGTGTTATGCAGTCCTACCTTGCCTCCATTATTACGTGTGGGACAGCGTCCCTAGCATCTTATAGGTTCATAGGTTCATACTAGGCTATCTGCCCTAGGGCATTTATAAGCCTAGCCAGAATGTGTTTGGCTTTCGCCACCCATTTTAAATTTATTTTGCTATGCCCTTTTTCGAGGTTAGTATACTGTGCCTCTGTCTAACAGTGACACAGAAGTGATACCCAGGGTAAACCTACGATCTCCCATCCACTCATCAAGATTCCTCTTGAATAGAGTCAATGAGGGACTCTGCCTAACCTGGACTGGGATTTTATTCCAGAGTGAAGGGAGCCTCTGGGTTATGAATCTGTCCCTCCAGCATGTCCTATTTATTTCAGTGCTGAGGTTCAAGTCTCTCGAGCGTGTAGCTCGATGGGATTTGGATTTTCTGAGGTGCAGCATGTCCATTAATTCCGGGTTGGACATGGCTTTATACGTCAGGCACAGATCGCCTCTGAACAGACGGTATGCCACTGAGTAGAGCTGGAGTTTCTTTAACCGGGCAGCATATGGCATCTGTTTGAGCCCTTTGATCCCCTTGGTGAGGTACTTTTCGGGTCTTTCCAGTTGCTGCAGGTGTCTGGTAAGGTACATCCCAAAAGGGGCATTGTACTCAATTATGGGCCTGATGAGGGATGAGTAAAGAGGCATGATGACCTCCCCTGATCTAGATGTGAATCCCTTCATGATTAGGTGTTCTATATAAAATGTTTTTCTAACCACTTTGGCCACCTGGTTGTCAAATGAGAGATTGCTATCAACTTGGGTCCCCAGGTCCCTAAATACTTCTTCTGTACTTAATGGATTACCACCTATGTGGTAATTTGTGGGCACTTTGCTTTTGCCAAAGGGGATGACTATACACTTTTTGGCATTTAGCTTGAGGCCATGGCTCTGGCACCAGTTGTCTGTTTCTATGAGGCCCTTTTGGAGGATGCTTGTGTCGGCTGGAGAGTCTATTATGGCGCCGAGTTTGCAGTCATCTGCGAACTTGGTCAGCCACAGTCCTTCCGTGTTGGCCTGTACCTCCGAGAAATATATACCGAACAAGAGAGGTCCCAGGACTGAACCTTGTGGGACACCACTTGTAACTGGTTTGAGTCTGACATGGCTCCAGCAATTCTAACCATGTGGGTTCTGTCCTTGAGCCAGTTTGCAATCCATCTAGTGACATAGGGGTTTATATTTAAGCTGGTGAGCTTATCTATAATGCCCGAGTGGGGTATTGTATCGAAGGCTTTTGCGAGGTCCATGTAGGCTGTGTGGATCACCTTCCCCTCGTCAATGGCCTTGGTGACTGTTTCAAAGAAATCAACCACGTTTAAGAGGCAGGATCTGCCCTTAAAGCCGAACTGGGTAGGATCCAGTGTTTGTAGGTCCCCAATATCTTTATTTATGAGGTCCATGATGATCCTCTCCATAGCTTTGCAGACCAAGCTAGTCAGGCTTATGGGGCGATAGTTTCCAGGATCCGTTGAGGCACCACCTTTATGGAGAGGGACCACTGTAGCTGTACTCCACTCTTTGGGCACATATCCTGTAGTAAGGCTGAGATTGAACAGTAGTTTTATGTTTGGGTATAGCTCTTCTTGGAGTTCATGTAGGACGCAGCCTGGGACACCATCTGGTCCCATTGATGCTGTGTTTTTTGCTTTGGAGAGGGCGGCTCTTACCTGAGCATCTGAGATGTCAGGGGGGCAGCACTCTGCTGGGATAGATATTTGCCCTTTTGGTGGGGAGGGGGGGGGAGAAAAGTTTGCGCTGAACCTGTCAGCTAGGATGTTGGCAATGTCTGTGGGTTTGGTGTATTTTTTGTCATTTTGGATTAATTCTGAGTATATCTGGGAATTACCACCCAGGTTCCTAACATAACTAAAGAAAGCCTTGTGATTTTCCTTAGTGTCCTGTGCAATTTTTCTCTCGAAGCTGGCCTTAGACAATTTTGTGTGCGCCCGTAGTTTTTTGCTAATAGTGATCAGTGATGCCTTCCCTTTTTGGGATTTTGCTCCATCATTTAGTAGCTTCCTCCTTCTATTGTACAGTTTGTTTATGGCTGGGGTCCACCAGACAGGACGTCTGCCTTTGGAGGATTGGGTCTTGGTTTTATTTGGGATCGCATGATCCATGCATTCCTGAAGGTGTTCATAGAATGCGTTTATAAAGGATTCTGCGGTCTGGGCAGATTTTCCACAGGCCCGGGCTTTGAAGGATTCCACCTCAGTTTTGAGGAGTGTGAAATTTGCTTTAGAGAAATTTTTCACTGTGGTTTTCTGGGCAGGGGGTGGGGTCGGGATGTGAATATCCAGTGAGATTAGTTTATGGTCTGATCTTACCAGTGAGGGATACACTTCTGGTCTGGAGCATAGAGTCCCCATGTTGGTGATGATCAGGTCCAGTATGTTTTCCCCTCTTGTGGGAGTGGTAAAGTACAGTTTTGTACCTACCATAAATGTAGATGTCCGACAGGTATGCATCTGCAGTCATAACATATGGGTTGTCCTGCCTCAGGCAGCCCTTCGGTCGGCCAGATTCGAAAGTCTGGGTCTGGCCTCGGCTGATGTCACACTTTCCCCGATGTCAGAGCGTCTGGGGTATAAAAGCATCAGCCAACACCATTTTCCTCAGTTTTTCTTGCCCCAGATGCCAGGTGCCCTCTAGGAAGGCTAAATTTGGATAAATGCTGAAAAGTTCCAAACATTTGCAAATTATATACATGTATAAACAAATACACCATAATAGATTCCCCCAGCTAGCTAAAAGAGGGGGTAAGTACCCTAGAAATACCACAGAGGGTAAGGAGGGAGGGTAATCCTGACTGCAGATGCATACCTATCGGACATCTACATTTATGGTAGGTACAAAACTGTACTATGTCCTTCAAGGATGCATCTGCAGTCATAACATATGGGTAGAATACCATAGCCAATCTGGGGGAGGAGGTACTAAGAGAAGGATGGTGTAGTTAAGATCCCCTGCAGGACTGCAGTTGCAAACCCTGCTCTAGATCTAGAGTATAAAGGTAGATTGTAATGCTTGGCAAATGTATGCACGGAGCTCCAAGTAGCAGCTTCTAAAATGTCCTTGGTAGCCACCCCCGTAGGAAGGCTGTAGTGGTGGCTGTGGCCCTTGTGGAGTGAGGCCTGATATTTTCAGGAACTGTTTTTCCATGAAAGGAGTAGCAAAAGCGAATGCAATTTCCTATCCATTTTGAAATTGTCTGTTTGGAAATTGCTCTTCCTTGCACCCCAGTTGCATATGCTACAAAAAGTTGGTCAGTTTTTCTGCTAGTTTTTGTTCTGTCCAAGTAGTAGCGTAGTTGTCTGTGTATATCCAGGGTGTGCAAAAGTTTTTCCCCTCTATTCTGTGGATTAGGGAAGAACGTAGGCAAGTGAATAGCTTGGTTCAAGGATACCCTAGATACCACCTTTGGCATAAAAGTAGGATTGGTTCTTAGTGACACCCTGTCCTGGTGGAAAATAAGAAAAGGCTGCGCTGCCATTAATGCTTGTAACTCAGATACTCTTCTTGCTGAAGTGATTGCCAGAAGGAATGCAGTTTTCCAAGATAGAAACTGTAGATCCGCTGATGCTGCTGGTTCAAAGGGAGGTAGTGTCAGTTTCTCCAGCACAAAGATGAGATCCCAGGCAGGTAGAGGGGGTCTTCTTGGAGGTTTAATATTTTTGATCCCTCTCAGAAATTGTCTGAGGAGAGGGTGTGAGAAGATAGGTGGCTCCACATTGTATTCTGCTGAAATTGCTGAAGCATGAATCTTAATGGAATAGGACAGGCCATTGTGGAACAATTCTGCTAAGTATTCTAGGATATGTGTTAGGTTTGCCACTGACATCTGTGCCCTTTGATGTGCTCCAAATGAGAAATCTCTTCCATTTAGCTGAGTATGTCTTCCTTGTGGAAGGCTTGCGAGCCTCCAGGATAATGTCCTTCACCCTCTGAGATAAAATAGTTTGATTGGGATTTAAGGAATTTTCCAGGCAGTTAGCTGCAATGTTTTCAAGTTGGGATGCAGGGTCTTGAAATTGTTCTGCGTCAGAAGAAGAGGCCATAGGGGGAGAGGCCATGATTTTGCCTGAGACATGCTTCTCAATAATGGATACCAGTGTTGTCTTGGCCAGTCCGGAGCTATTAGTATCACCTTTGGCTGTTCCTCCCTGATCTTCAGTAAAACCTTGTACATCAATGGGAGAGGTGGGAAGGCATATACTGTTAGGGCTTTCCAGCTGAGAGAGAGAGAGTCCACCCTCCAAGCTTGTGGGTGGTATGTCCTTGAGCAGAATGTCTTCAGTTGATTGTTGAGTGGGGAGGCGAACAAATCTATCTCCGGCATTCCCCATGTCTTTGCTAGGAGTTGGAAGATGTCTGGGTGCAGCATCCATTCGTGTGCATCCATGGTAGTTCTGCTTAAGCTGTCCGCCAGTGCATTTTCTTTCCCTGGCACGAATTGGGCCTGCAGTTGGATATTGAGATTCAGGCATAGTTCCCACAGATTCATAGCCATCCGGCATAGAGGGTAAGAATGTGTGCCTCCCTGCTTGTTTATGTACCACATGACCGTGGTGTTGTCTGTCCTTATTAGCAGGTGTCCTTGTTGGAGGAAGGGTTTGAATGCCTCGATTGCATGCCTCACTGCCAGCATTTCCTTTTGGTTTATGTGCATGCTTAGCTGTCCTTGAGGCCATAGGCCTTGGATACATTTGTCCTCCATGTGTGCTCCCCATCCTCGGTCTGAGGCGTCAGTGGTGATGGTCTGCCTTGGTTTTGGTTTGTTGAAAGGCAACCCTCTGTTGGACTGGCAGGCCTGAGCCCACCACAGGAATTCCTTTTGAAGGCATGGAATGATTGGTATCATGGTTTCTAAACTGTGCCTGTGCTGAGACCATACACTCCGGAGGTACCATTGTAATTTCCTCATATGCAGCCTGGCATGCGGTATTAGAATTATGCAGGATGCCATGTAACCCAGGGCCTGCAGGATTTTCCTTGCAGTAAGCTGAGCTTGTCTTGTCAGAATCATGAAGTAATCTGGAAGTTGTTTTTGTTTTTCTTCTGTGAGAAAGGCCATTTGGGTGGTTGTGTCCAGATCTGCACCAAAAAGGCTATCCTTTGGGATGGTACTAGTCTTGACTTTTGGATGTTGACTGTGTATCCCAAGGTCTGTAGCAGGTGTATGGCATAGGCCAAGTCCTTTATCAAATTTTCCTTGTTGTCCGCTTGTATTAGGCAGTCGTCCAGGTATGGGTAAATTTGAATTCCCTGTAGTCTGCAATGGGCAATTACTGATGCCAGGCATTTCGTGAATACTCTGGGCGCAGTAGATAAGCCAAAGGGCAATGCTGAGAATTGATAATGCTCTGATCCTGCAAAAATCTGAGGTGTCTTCTGCAGTTTGGTCGAATAGGGACGTGCAGGTATGCCTCCTTGAGATCTAGAGTCACCAGCCAAGACTCATTGCCCAACATGGGAAGAAGTTGCTGTAGGGTCAGCATTTTGAATTTTGGCACAATGAGATAAGTGTTCAGTGCGGACAGGTCGAGAATAGGCCTCCATTGATTTTCCTTTCTTGGTACAAGGAATAGTCTGGAGTAAAATCCTTGGCCTTGTTCTGAACATGGTACCTTTTCTATAGCTTTCATCTGAAGTAAATTGCTGATTTGTTTTAAAGCCTCTGCCCTCTGATTTGGTGGAAGGTTTGGCATTCCGCCTCTTTTTGGCAAAATGTGGAAGTGGAACCTGTATCCTTTGTCTATTTGCAGTGGCCATGTATCCTTTGTGATATAATGCCAGTTTTTTGAGAATAAAGCCAGTTTTCCGCCCAAGGGTGCTTCCAGTTGATCCCTGGTAGGCGGAATCAGAGTTAAGTCATTGACCCTGTCCTGGTGTAGTAGTTGCTGTTGCACTACTCGCTGCCACTGACTGCCTCTGTAGGAGCCCTTCGATTGACCTCTGCCTCTAGGGTGCCTGTTCCTGCCTCTCTGGGCTCTGTAAGTCTGGAAAGGACCAATTCTTAGTAGGCCAGTTTCTGCTGAATCTCAGTGGTTGAACTTGCAGGAAATATTTAACTGTTTGCACAGATTTTGCCTTTTCTTCAACCTTTTTTAAGATCTCCTGAGCAGATTAGCCAAATAAATTTTGTTTCTCCATTGGAGCCATCCAGGAGTTTAGCTTTGACATGGTCTGGCAAAGATTGCTCCTTCAGCCAGGCATGCCTACGAATAACTGCCCCAGTCATAGCTGATCTAAATGAAGCCTCCAGTGCATCATAGCCACAATTTAAGAAATTAATACTAACCTGTTGTGAGTTGTGTACCAAATCCTGAAGGGATTTACGGTCTAGGGGTTCAGGAGAAGAAAGTTTCTTATTCAGTTCATCTAACAAATACTCCTGGTACTGTAGCATATGAAATTGACAGTTTAATGCCCTGACAGAAAGAGTTGCAGAAGTATACACCTTCTTTCCCCATCTCTCTAAAGCTCTAGGCTCTCTGTCAGAGGGTAGAGGATTTTTGGCAGTAGCGGCCGCAACCCCTTTAGGGCCCTGAGAAATAGTTTCTGGATCTGCAGAATGGGCTTTATACAAGTGGAAATGAGAATCCGGGACCCTGTAGTATCTGTCAGGTTTGGCAGGGGCCGGAGGGAGAGTATCAGGGGCTGTACTGACATTGTACACATCATCAATTACATCCAGAACAGGAGGTATAGGTAAGGGCTTATGCTGAGGCAAATGCAAAAATGTCCTTAATCTTTTTCTAGAATCAGAGAAATCCTGACCTTGCCATTGAAAATGCTCTCTCATGGAGTGTAGAGTCTCACCAAAGGAAAACTCTTCAGGAGGGGAGGCCGAAGGGATAGATTCCTCTGCATCTGAATCCTCATAAGGCGAGTAAGCCCCTTCCTGGTGGTCTGACAACTCAGTTCCATCCGTGGAATCATCTGAGGAGTGTGGATCAGAGGGGTCAGTCCTGGGCCTTTTGTCTGGAGGAGGTTGAGAGGCCCTGTCTGGGTGAGGCTGTGAACCCCTAATCAAGGAAATAAGGTCCTCAGCAAGGCTGAGGATCTGTGAACTAGAGGAAGGCCTCTGGGAGGTAGATTTGGCAGGCAAAGCTTTTGAAAGTTTGGCAGCTTTAGCCCTTGAAAAGGCCTTAATGGACATGGAAGCAGGGGGCCTAGCTGCCCCACGTGCAGGGGTAGAAATGTCCAAAGGTATGGTGTCGGACAATTCCTGATCACTAGCTTCGGTAGGTAGTTCTGAAGCCGACTCAGCCGGGGCCTCTCGGGCCTTGGTGGTCGGAAGTATGGTTTCGGAAGAAGGAATCGCAGAGGACTCTGTTTCGGCCGAAACAGAGACACTCGCAGTAGGCCTAGCCGTGGTTTCAGCCGAAACCGCGGGCTGCGAGTGTCGGTCCCTTTCCTTGCGTTTTTTGACCATATGCGAAGTCGGAGTTTCCGACGGCATTTTTATAAGCAAAAGCGGCTCCAAAAAATTCCTCTGCAAACTCCGACCGACGTCTAAGAGTTTGTCGGTTGAAGGAGGCACAGGCTAAACAGGCCGATACGTCGTGTCTGGGCCTAAGCAAGGAAGGCAGTAAGAATGGAAATCCTTATGAGGTATTTGTTTCCCACAAGTTAAACAATTATTTACTTTGACATCGGCTGAGGCAAGAAAGAGTCCCCAATGGGGTACTTAGCTTTTTTCGAAGTCTTCGGTAGCTGAAATCACTGGATCTGACCGACCGGCACTTGCGAACAGCTTCTGCCTCGGGCACCGCGCGGCAAGAAAGACTGGGGAAAATGGCGTCGGCTGATGCTTTTATACCCCAGACGCTCTGACGTCGGGGAAAGTGCGACATCAGCCGAGGCCAGACCCAGACTTTGGAATCCGGCCGACTGAAGGGCTGCCTGAGGCAGGACAACCCATATGTTATGACTGCAGATGCATCCTTGAAGGACATCAAGTTGTTCCATAGCATTTGAGTTTATAAATTCTAGGAACCTTTGGGCTAGGGTGTTGGAGCTAGAGTAATACTCCCAGTCTATGTTTGGGTAGTTGAAGTCGCCCAATAATAATGGTGTTTGGAGAGACCTTCATATTTTCCAGTGTTCTCAGGAAGGCCGAGTGGGGTTCCTGGGTTTGGGAGGGTGGTCTGTAGCAGGCTATAAACTGGAAGGCAGTTTTACCCACTGTTAGTTGCACATGGATAGTCTCTGATGCTTCGTGCTTTGCCACCAACCTGGAGGTGTGGGTATCTTTGATGAATATCGATACTCCCCCTCCTTTTGTGGTTCGGTCCAAGTTTTGGGGCCGAAAAGCATGGTATGAGGTATAACCTGGTAGTGCTGGGGTGCTCTCAGGAGCCCTGAACCAGGTTTCTGTTACTGCACAGATATCGATGTTCTCCATGCTAAGGAGAGTTTCGAAAAGTGCATCTTGAGGTTTAGACTTCTGGCGTTGAGTAGCATTACTCTTAGTTTCTTATTTCTTGTGATACCTATGGAGGTGGGTTTGTCTTTTGAGCCTTGCCTAAAAAAGGCACTATGGGGGTAGCAAGAGCCTTTGCCAATATCCGAAAGCCCAAGGGTGACAGGTGCAAGCCGTCCCTAGCGAAGCATCGTGGCTTGTCTAGCATATCATCCCAAGCTGACAGGCATTGGATATGGGTGGCTCACTGGAAAATACTCCTGAGCACCATGGAACCAAATGAAGCCCTACTCCTGGAAGTTAGGTCCAATTTATAATGGGTAATGAAGGTATAAGGGGTAGCCAATGTTGCTGCTGCACATAACTGGAAGGCAGCAGAAGTACAAAATGATCTGGTAGAATGCGCTTTGACTTTACGGGGTAACTCTTCCCTCAGAAGTATGAGTGAATGAAATGCAGTTAGAGATCCAGTTTGATAGTGTGACCTTAGAAATTGGCAAACCCATTCTTGTTTCAGCAAAGGAAACAAATAGCTGGTTTGATTTTCTAAATCCTTTAGTTCTGTGGATGTAGAAACACAACTGCCTATGCACATCCAATTGGTGAAATCTATACTCTGCTTTATTGGTGTGATTGGGGAAGAATACTGGCAATTAGATAGTTTGATTCAAGTGAAAATGGGAGAAGACCTTGGGGATAAAAGAAGGATTCCTCCGGAGAGAGACCCTATCTTTGTGAAAAATTAAGTATGGAGTTTTAACTGATAAGAGCTTGCAGTTTGGAAACTCGTCTGGCTGAAGTTATCGCCACCAGAAAGTCTTCCATGATAGAAATTTTAATTGACAGCTATGGGCTGGTTCAAAAATTGGCAAAGTTTAGAAAGGACTACATTTAGATATCCCAGGGAGAAATAGGATCTTGAACGGGAGGTCTTATCACAGAACCTTTGTGAAAGGTCTTGCAATGTTTGTGGGTCATAAGGATAGAATCATTAATTCCTACATGAAAATTAGATATTGCTGCTAGCTGAATTGAGTGTAGCAGGTGCTGATCCCTGGTGAAAAAGCTCTGATAGGAACTCAGAAGACGATAGGAATGGGAGCTGTAAATGGATTAACCTTTCTGCTATCTGCCCATATAGAAAATATCTTCCATTTACTGCCGTACAGTTTTCTAGTCGAGGGCTTATGAGAAAAGGTAATGATATGGTTTACAGCTGGAAACAGATCTTAAAGCCTGACTAATGATGGAACTGGAGCAGCCATGCTGTCAATTTGAGTGTGTGGAGATAGGGATGAAGAGAACCTGACGTGTGTCAAGAGGTCTGGTACTGGGTCCAGAGTCCATGGACAGTCTAACAAGTGAGACCTGAGGAAAGGGAACCAAATCTGACTAGGCCAGTAAGGAGGGATGAGGATAATCTTGCTTCCCAACAACATTGCTTTCTGTATAACCTTGGGAATGAGTGGAAAAAGAGGAAATGCATAAAGTCGTCCCGGGGGCCAATCATGAACGAGTGCATCTCAGACTCTCCCGGAGGGGGAATGAGGGAGAAAAAGGTGCTGCATTTGGCGTTGATGGGGCTGACAAAGATCGCAGCAGGGTTGTCCCCATTTGTGGAAGATCTGACAGGCTACTTTCTGGTTCAAAGACCATTCATGAGGTAACAAAATTGCCCTGCTTAGCTTGTCTGCTATCACGTTGGATGTCCCCGGGATGTGCATTGCAATGAGAAAGCGCTGGGAAGAAATTGCCCAGTTCCAAACTCGCAGGGCCTCTCGACATAAGGGGTAAGATCTGGTTCCTCCTTGCTTGTTTAGATACCATACCACCGACATGTCTGTCTAGATAGCTATCATCCCTAGAGGGAGAAAGTCATGAAGTGCTTGCAACGCTAGAAGCACCGCTCATCTCTAGGACATTGATATACAGATGGGCCTCATGATCTTGCCATGTGCCTTGGACAGTCCTGCCTAGATAATGCCCCCCCACCCTGAGAGGCATCCGTGGTCACAGTGGCAACTGGTTGGTGCAGCACAAAGGGAGTCCCTGTGGTAAGATGATCTGGCTGAATCCACCAACGGAGTTCCTTTTTGCAAGAATCTGTGATAAGTATCTGGTGATGCAGGGGCAACTGCTGAAAAGGCCACTGGGAAGACAGGAGCCATTGGAGTATTCTCATATGTAGTCTTGCTAACGGTACCAATGTTATAGTAGATGCCATTGTTCCAAGAAGTTGTAACACCACCTTCGCTTTGACTCTTCGAAAGGGAAGTATCCTGTAAATCTGCTGTGAAAGACTTTGTATTCTGTCTGTTGGTAGTCCGGCTATCAGAGACCATGTCTGTTTGCTGATATAAAGGTTAGATTGAACAGGCAAAGTTACGGATTTTTCCCAATTTATAGAGACTTCCAACTGGGAACAGAGCTTGATTTCAGAGTCTCTGGATTGAACTAGAAGATGCCTGGTGGTGGCTGTCTGGAGCCAATCGTCCAGGTATAGAAAAACTTGGATTCACTGACGTCTCAGATGGGCTGTCTCTACTGCCATGCATTTGGTTAACACCTGGGGGGCTGTGGCGAGACCAAAAGGCAATGCCCAAAACTGGTAATGATTGGCTCCCAGCTGGAAGCGTAGATAACTCCTTGATGCTTTGTCCATCTTGATGTGGTAGTAGGCATCTTAGAGATCTACTGAGCACATCCAATTTTCTTTCCCTAACAGAGGGAGTATGGACTGTAAAGTGATCATTCGGAACTTGGACTTCTTTACATACTCGTTTAACCTGCTGAGGTCTAAAACGGGTCTCCAGTTCTTTTTGGAACTAAAAAGAATCTTGACTATGTTCCAAATCCTGTCTGGTCTGCCGGGACCTTTTGGATGACTCTAACAGCAGCTTTTCTATCTCTATAGCTGCTTGATCCTTGTGATTGGGTGGTACATCTGGGATCCTTTTGGGAGGGCGTGGTGGAAGGGAAAAGGGTATAGAGTAACCTCTGGTGATAATGTCTTGTACCCACTTGTCTCGGGTGATATTTAGCCAGGCTTCTGGGTACAAAGACAGGTGACCCCCGACCGGCTCCAGAGATGCACAGTCTGGTTCCACAACAGGAACGCTGATAGGGAGTCACGAAAGGAATCACAACCTCCCTGATTTTGTGGACCTCCCCTGCCTCTAGGACGTCTACCATTTGTTCCTTCTCCCCTGCCTCTGAAGGAGGAATCCCCTGTGTATCCTGGAAAGATCTCAGAGATTTCTTGAACCACATTTTACCACTCTTCTGACATTTAGGGTAAGGTCTAGAAGGGATGGTAAAACATATCTATCCATCGTTCGGGATTCCTTATTGGGCGAATGGATAGAAGTACTCTCTGCTAGTTCCTTCTTAGTGGCTTCCACCACCACCATGGCATCTACAGGCAAGCCCTTGGATAAAAATTCTTTGTCTTTAGGGGTGGAAAGAAACTTGTTCGGCCTCCTGGGGACCAGTTCTGACATCAGGAGTCTGCCATGCTTTCTGACTCGAGATCCAGTAACTCGTCAAATGGGGTAAGACACCCATGACGCTGAGGGCTGAGACCCAAAAGCCTTCAGGTACACTGACTCAGACTGGGTAATAGTGGGCCAGTCGCCTCTCTGCCAGAAAATCTCCAAGATGTCTGCAAAGGAGACCACTTCAGAGGATGACTTATGGGACCCCTCCGACTAGAGGTCGGTGTCAGATGGGATAGACTCATCAGGGGAGCCCACATGCTGCTTCTTACATGATCTCTTCCAAGGGGTCTCCTCAACGGGGTTTTCTGGGGAGGCCTCGGAAGATTGGGGGCCACGGGTCTCTGCCATCCAGGGGGCCACGGGTCTCTGCCATCCAGGGGAAGAGAAGATACTGAGACTGTAGTCTGTGCTTGAGGGAGTATAGCATCGGTACTTCTACATGGGGCGGATGAGCTATCCAGCATGCTCCTCATCTTCACGAAGACCAAGTCCTCCGGCTCCGAAAGACGCATCTGTTCCAAAGAAACCGGAGGTGCCAACGGCTCCAGAAGGATCGGCTCTGAGAACTATATAGGGGCCGAGCTCACTCGGGCCGAATCACCAAGAGGGAGACTCGGCACCGAAGTTAAGCTTCAAGTGTCCCCATCAGGGCCGACCGAGGAGTTTCGGACCCTAGACACTTCAGATGGCATCGAGTGTTTCAGAGCTGAACTCTGCTCTGAGATAACCACACGAGGTGCTGGAACCGAAGACTCCACTGTAGTCGGTACCGGCAATATCAGCTCCAAAGGCCCAATCTGGGTTGCAGGAGGAATGAAAGCAGGATAGGTAGAAGGAGTCGGCTCTGAGACAGAGTGGGTTGGAGCCTATAAATATTTTGGCAAGGCCGACTACTTGAGTCTGAGCACCACTCTCTGTGTCTTCTTCAGACAAACTCCTGGAGGATCTGGAGGACAGCGTGGGTGACCTTGTTCTCTGTAATATCAGCGATTTAAGGGTAGGGGAGACCGGTGGAATATCCGCTGACTGGCTCCGAAGAGGGCTGCTAGTGATCGGAACCGAAACGCTCGTTACAGATACTGCAGGGTCTATGTCCAAAATCCCAATCGGCCCCGAAGACTGTGGAGCTGAAGAGAAAGACACAAACTCCACTTTTTGTAACTTCTGTGGTGGTTCAGAGGCAGAGGTTGGAGCCTGAGAAGGCCGTTTTGAAGTTTTGCCCTTATCCTTCCTAGAAGGCTGCGACTTAAGAGGAAGAACTGGCTAGGTCTTCTTCTAAGGAAGGTTTCAACAGACCTTTTAAAATAAGTTTATTCTTCCGTTCCTGGAGCACTCTAGAGCTAAAAGAAAGAATGGCAGAAAAGGCAGGTTTCTTGTAGATGTATGGCCTCTAAGCAATATACACAAACGCTATGTCCATCAGTGATGGACATTTTTTGTGAACACAATGCACTTCTTAAAGCCTGACTGTTTGTGTTCCTTAGATTCCTTGGACATATTGACAGCAAAGGAAGGCCAACAGACACGAGAGGAACTAGTTGCTCTAACAAACAGATCTAGCCCCATCACACTCTAAGAAAAAAAAGGGGGGGGGGGCTAGGTCCTCTAACTTAAACGGACCTAGTGTGAACAAAAAAGGGACAAAACTACAACATCTAACTTAAATGGTCTAGTAAAAAAAAACTAACAAGCGAACAAGCAATAGGCCTGGAAAATATAATCTACAATAAAGTCAAATCCGGTTGAAGTCACAAATCAGAAGTCAAAAAAATGGCAGTCGGTAATAAGCTATAATAGAAAAAACTCTATAAGCAATAAATTCCTAAAAAGGAAGTAACAGTGGTAAAAATAATAATAAAAAAAAAAAAGGCATCACTTAGCCACGGCCAACCAAGGAGGCTTCCGACTGAAGACGCGGCAAACGAGATCTGGAGAGTGTGCTCCTGCACAACAGGATACCTCCTAGCCATGAGCCAATCAGAAGTTTTCAGGCTTTCTAAAAGCAGCCGAGTCGGAGCAGAGGATCAGCTCCGAACCCACATGTAATAATGGAGGCGAGATAGGACTACACAACATGCTCAGTTTCATCAGAGCCTGTTTTCTAACTTGCACTCATGACTGTTCATGCTGTGCATCTCATTTGCATAATAGAAAACTGCTTTAACAGCTTTCGTGTACTGTCCTTGAAGATTTTTACGCTCTCTGATTTATCATGTGCATCACTAACTTGTCAAAAAGTACAGTTGTGTACACTTGCCATAAATGTAGATGTTAGAGTGTATTCACTGTTGCAGTCATTACATTTGGGTAATCTGCTGGCAGGTTGCCCTCAATCGGCCTGAATTCCAAAGTCTTAGGTCCTGCGTTGGTTGCTGTCTTCTCTTCCATGACGTCAGGGGTATAAAACATGCAGCAGATGCCATTTTCTTTAGTTTTTCTTGTCCCCGGTGTCGGGTGCCCCCAAATAGGTAGCAATATTATATATATATATATATATATATATACATATATACATATATACATACATATACATATATACATACACACACACACACACACACACACACACACACACACATACATATATATATGCATGCATCAGTGCAAAGTTTACCTTCATCTACAAGCAAATACACCACATAGGTTGTAGAAGATAGAGAAGGAAAGAAACTGTAGAATGACAGGGGGATGGCAGGAGGGCAACCTGGACTGCAACAGTGAATACACTACATCATCTACATTTATGGCAAGTGTACACAACTGCACTATTTTCTTCGCGTTTCACTGCTGCAGTCATAACATTTGGGTAGAATCCCAAAGCTATGGTTGGGAGGCTGGAGCTAAACAGCATTAGGTGAGGCTATAAGGCCCTGCAGCACTGCAGTGGCAAAGCCTGCCCTGGACTTAGAGTAGTGAGGCAAATGATAATGCTTTGTAAAGGTGTGAACAGATAAGTAGCAGCCTCTAGAATGTCCTTGGTTGGTACTTCTCTGAGAAAGGCTGCTGAAGTAGCTGCAGCCCTGGTGGAGTGAGACCTAATGCCCTTGGGCATAGGTTTGTCATGGTGTAAGTAGCAGAAACGGATGCAATGGCTTATCCACTTTGAAATTGTCTGCTTTGAAATATCCTTTCCTTCTGATCCTGCAGCATATGACACTAGTAATTGCTCAGTTTTTCTTAAAGCTTTAGTCCAGCTCAAGTAGAATCTTAGCTGCCTGTGTATGCCCAAGGAATGCAGAATTCTCTCCCCTTTATGCGGATTTGGATAAAAAGTTGGCAGAGGAATTGTTTGGTTAAGAGCCACACTGGAAACGACCTTAGGCATAAAAGTAGGATTTGTCCTCAGACACATCCTCTGTCTGGGTAAAATATGATAAAAAGGCTCTACAGCCATGAGGGCCTGTAGCTCTGAAACTCTTCTTGCTGAAGTAATTGCTAGCAGCAGAGCTGTCTTCCATAAGAACTTTATATCAGCGGTAGCAGCTGGTTCAAATGGAGGCAGGGTGAGCTTTTCCAACACAACTGAGGTCCCATGGAGGTAAGGGTGATGATCTAGGAGGCCTTAAATTTTTGGCTCCTCTAAGATACTGGTTTAGTAAAGGATGAGAAAAAATTGGTGGCTCTGTATTGTAATGAGCTGAAATGGCTGAGGCATGGATTTTGATTTATGAGAAAGATAGGCCTTTGTCAAGCATCTCAGTTAAGTATTGTAATATTTGGTTCTGCTGTATCAGTTCCTTGTGCTTGATTCCAAGCACAGAATCTCTTCCATTTGTCAGCATAAGATTTTCTAGTATTAGGTCTTCTGGCTTTCAAAATGAGATCCATCACAGCTTTACTGTGAGGTGCCGATTGTATGATTACAGGATTAGCCATGCTGCCAGGTTCAAAGTCTGTAGTTGATTGCGCAGGATCGGATTGTTTTTCTGTGACAGTAGTTGTGGTTTTTGAGGCAAGGTCCAAGCTGGGTATTGAGACAAGTTCCTTAGGATTGGGTACCAGTATTGGCGGGGCCAGTATGGGGCAATTAAAATCATCTTTGGCTTCTCTTGTCTGACTTTTAGGAGGACCCTGGGTAGAAGAGGCAGAGGAGGAAAGGCGTAAACTGATAGGTTTTTCCAACTGAAGGATAGGGCATCCACTTTCCATGCTTGTCTGTGATAAGTCCTTGTGCAGAATTTTTTCAGTTGATAATTTTGAAGAGAGGCAAATAGATGTCTGGGCTCCCCCATTTCTTTGTTATGATGAAGACTTGTGGATTTAGTTTCCACTTGTGAGGATCCATAAGGTTTCTGCTTAAATCATCTGCCAGAGTGTTTTGTTTTCCTGGCAGGAATTGAGGTTGAAGATGTATTTGGTAGGTCAAAGCTGTGTCCCACAGTGCCATGGCTAATCAGCAAAGGGGGTATGAGTACATGCCCCCTTGCTTGCTTATATACCACATGACTGTGGTGTTGTCCGTCTTTATCAATAGGTGCCCTGGATGAAGTAAGTCCTTGAAGGCTGTTAGGGCATTTTGAACAGCTAGCATCTCTTTCTGGTTGATATGTAGATGTATTTGATTTGGTGGCCATATGCCCTTAATGCATCTTCCTGCCATATGGGCCCCCCAGGCATAATCTGATGAGTTTGTTATGGTTTGGCTGGCAGGGAGCAGAGTGAAGGGCCGTCCCATGTTTTGGTGACAGGCCTTTGCCCACTATAGAAACTCCTGTTGCAGGCAAGGAATGAGAGGAATCATTGTTTCCAGACTGTGTGAATGTTGACTCCACAAACTTTTTAGCTACCACTGAAGCTTCCTCATATGCAGTCTTGCATATGGAAATAGTAGGATGCAGGATGCCATGAAGCCCAGAGCCTGCAGAATTTGCCTTGCAGAAGACTGGGTTTTTGTTGCCATCAGTTTGAAGCAAGTCGTCAGCTGCCTTTGTCTGGCGTGAGGTAAGCCATCTGGGCAGTTGTATGCAAGCTTGCACCCAGGAATGTTATCTTTTGCGAGGGTACCAGTTGTGATTTCTTTTCGTTTGCGTACCTTAGTCATGTTAGAAGTCTTTTCACAAACGCCAGGTGTCGCAGAAGAGTGCCCTTGTTCTCTGCTTGAATGAGACAGTCATCCAAGTAAGGATATATTTGAATACTTCTTTGTCTGCGAAATGCAATTACTGACCCTGGGCACAGTAGATAAAGCCAAAGGGCAGTGCAGAGAATTGGTAATGCATTAAGCCAGCCTTGAATCTGAGGTATCTTCTGCACGACTGTCTTATTGGGACATGCAGGTATGCCTCTTTTAGGTCTAAAGTCACCAGCCAAGCATTCTTGCTCAGCATGGGCAGAAGCTGTTGCAAAGTGAGCATTTTTTTTTTGGAATGTCCAGGTGTGTTCAAAATCGATAAATCCAGTATTGGCCGCCAAGCCTTGTCCATTCTGGGTACCAATGGACAGTCTACTAAAAACTTAGTCCTTTTTCCTGTTCTGGTACTGTCTGAATGGCCCTCATATCCATAAGGGATGTAACCTGTTTCTGTACCTCTGCCCACTGTTTTTTTGGCAGATCTGGCCAACCATTTGTCATTGGCAGAGTGTGGAAATGGAATCTGTATCCTTGTGATACGATGTTTAGTACTCACTTGTCCTGGGTTATTAACTGCCAATTTTGAGCAAAAAGTGCTAATTTCCCCCTATGGGTGCTGCCAATAGATAAGTGTTTGGTGTAGGCAGAGGGAAGTCATTGCGATTGCTTTCTGTAGGTTTGCGCTTTATCTCCTCCAGATTTCGAGGTGGATGCGCCCCATTTCTTTGACCTGTACGAGTCTTGAGCCTGGTATCTGGAAGCCTTTTGGGCGTCTGGATTTGCCCCTTTGAGCTCCATCTGACACAGGAAAGGACCAATTTTTTGTAGGCCAGTGTCTACTGAATCTAGGTGGCTAAGAAATCTTTAACAGTTTGCATGGACTTAGCTTCGTCTTCCATTTTCTTTAAAACCTCTTCTGCCTCAATACCAAACAGAGAATCATGCTGCAAAGGTGCATCTAGCAATTTTGCTTTAACATGACCAGGCAAATTTTGTTCCTTTAACCAGGCATGCCTCAATCACAGATCCAGCAACTGCGGCCCTGCAGGAGGCCTCTAAAGAATCAGAACCACATTGCAAAGTATGCTTTCCAACCTATTCAGCTGCATGCAATAATTCCTGCAATTCCTTATTTTCTGCACATTCTGAAATCATCATTTTGTTTCTGCAATCCCATGTTGTTGGTACTTAAGCATATGAAATTGACAGTTTAAGGCCCTGATTGCCAAGGTTTCAGATATATAAACCTTTTCCCCAATCTGTCCAGAGCCCTTGAATCTCTGTCGGAGGGGGTAGGTTTTTTGCTGTTGAGGCCTTAACTCGCTTTGGACCCTATGAAACAGTTTCAGGATCATAAGCATGGTTTCTAAATAAAAACTTATGAGAGTCATGAACCCTGTAATATCTGTCAGGCTTACTGGAAGCTGGAGGGTAAGGAGGCAGGCTCGACTCCGAAAACACATGATCCACAATGTCTAAAACAGGGGGAATGGCTAAAGGCTTGTGCTGAGGGAGAAGGAAATCACAGAGCCTCTTTTTGATTCGGAGAAGTCTTAACTCCCAATGAAAATGTTCCCTCAAAGTATGCAAGGTTTCTCCAAATGAATAATCCTCAGGAGGAGATGCAGATGGAATAGACTCCTCAGCATCAGAATCCTCATAGGCAGGTAAAAATAATTCCTGATCAGAAGAGGAATCAGAAGAAATAAAAACCTGATCTGAAGATTCATAGTCAGTGTCTTGCCTAGGCAAGGTAATAAGGTCTTCAGCCATTTTGATAATCTGTTTTTTAGGCATAGAGGCCTGTGCACGTGGCTCAGGCGTCGGGTTTTATAGTTGAAGATGTCTTTGCCTTTGGTCTTGCAGCTTTCGGTTTGATATATAAATGGTGAGGTCTGAATACACCCTCAGAAGCCAGTGCCTGCTCAGCGGCTCCAGACCCACCCAAGGGAGATACATCCGTCGGGGTCCAATACCTTGAGTATCTTGCGGCATGCCTGACTCCACATGGGTATCGGTAGAGGCCTGCGACTTGAAGGTAGCAGATATCAGGGGCTGCGAAATCGCCTCACTGAGTACCGGCGACTAGCTTAGGAGAAGCTTAGTTGAGCTTAGTTTTTTTTGGATCTCGACTGCCTTTCTCTGTCCTTTTCTTTGCGTTTATGTACTCCGGTAGTCTGATTGCTATCAGACGACATTTCTGGGTAGTTAAATCTGTTTCCAAAATACTTGGATGCAAAAATATACCGACGCTTAATAGTGCGTTGGTTAAATCTAGCACAAAACCGACAACCAGGCACATTGTGATCAGGGCCTAGGCAAGGAATACAGTACAAATGGAAATCCTTGAGGTATTTGCTTCCCACAAGTAATACAATTAACTTTTTCTAACATCGGTAGAAAGCAAGAAAAAAAGTTTCCCCAACAGGGTACTTAGCTTTAGTGAAGACTTCGGTTCTGAAACTCAAACTCGAATATTTCACTAGTCGGCCGACCGGCACTTGCGAAATGCTTCTGCTTCGGGCACCGTGCAGCAAGTCAGACAAGAAAATAGCGTTGTCTGCATGTTTTATACCCCTGATGTCATGGAAGAGAAGACAGCAACCAACACAGGACCCAAGACTTTGGAATTCAGGCCGAATGAGGGCAACCTGCCAGCAGATTACCCAAATGTAATGACTGCAACAGTGAAACATGAAGAACATCTGAATCATTTCTAGAGATTGAGTCTATGTAATTACAAGAAAATGCATCTAAGTTCCACTGTGCATACAGTAGATATTTGGATATCCAGAAATGTGATGAACAATACCACATTTGTATAGGAGTATAAAGTTGCAAGACTAAGATGGCGGTCATAATTTATCATAGTACCTTTACTTTATGTTTTCCATAGAGAGAAAAAGTACAGTTTTGTACCTACCATAAATGTAGATGTCCGAACTGGATAGCATCTGCAGTCATAACAACTGGGTTGTCCTGTCGTCAGGCAGCCCTTCAGTCGGCCGGATTCCAAAGTCCGGGTCCGGCTTCGGCTGATGTCGCACTTTTCCCGACGTCATCTCTGTTGGTCTTCGGGTATAAAGGCATCAGCCGACGCCATTTTCCTCAGTGTTTCTTGCCCCAGATGCCAGTAGCCCTCTTGGAGGCTAAAATTTGGATAGATGCCAATGTTTCCAAAAAGATAGAGGTAAACACAAAAATAAGCATGTATGTACATATATACAAACAAATACACCATAAAAGACTCCCCCCCACCAGCTAGCTATTAGGAGGGTAAAATACCCCAGGTGTACCACAGAGGGAAGGAGGGAGGTAATCCTGACTGCAGATGCTATCCAGTTCGGACATCTACATTTATGGTAGGTACAAAACTGTACTATGTCCTTCATGGATGCATCTGCAGTCATAACAACTGGGTAGAATACCATGCCAACTAGGGGAGGAGGATAAAACTAGATTATGGTGCGTTTAGGATCCCTTGCAGTACAGCAGTGGCAAACCCTGCTCGGGATCTGGAATATAGAGGTAAGTTATAATGCTTGGCAAATGTATGCACGGAGGTCCAAGTAGCCACCTCAATAATGTCTTTGGTTGCCACTCCTCGTAAGAAGGCTGTGGTAGTGGCTGTTGCCCTTGTAGAATGAGGTCTTATGTTCTGTGGAATTGGTTTTCCATGGAAGGAGTAACAGAATCGTATGCAATTTCCTATCCATTTGGAGATTGTCTGTTTGGAAATAGCTTTTCCTTCCCTTCCTGTTGCATAGGCTACAAAAAGTTGGTCAGTCTTTCTGCTATTTTTTGTTCTGTCCAAGTAGTAGCGTAGCTGTCTATGTACATCCAAGGTATGCAGTATTCTTTCCCCTCTGTTTTGTGGGTTGGGAAAGAAGGTAGGTAGGTGGATTGCCTGGTTTAAAGACACTCTGGATACCACCTTAGGCATAAATGTAGGATTAGTCCTCATGGACACTATCTTGGTGGAAGATTAGGAAGGGTTGCACTGCCATTAAGGCCTGTAGCTCTGAAACCCTCCTTGCTGAAGTGATTGCCAGTAGGAAAGCAGTTTTCCATGACAGGTGTTGTAGGTCTGCTGTTGCTGCTGGTTCAAAGGGTGCTAGTGTCAACTTTTCTAGCACAAAGTTTAAGTCCCAAGCTGGCAAAGGTGGTTTCCTTGGAGGTTTTACATTCTTGATTCCTCTGAGGAACTGCCTGAGCAAAGGGTGCGAAAAAACAGGTGGATCAAAGCTGTATTCTGCTGAAATAGCTGATGCATGTATCTTGATGGAGGAGTAGGACAAGCCTGAATGAAGAAGTTCGGCCAGATACTCTAGAATGTTAGGCATATCTATGTTTGACACATCTTTTCCTCTTTCAGTACTCCAAATGACAAACCTTTTCCATTTTCCAGCATAGTTCCTTCTTGTTGAAGGTCTGCGTGCTTCAAGAATAATGTCTTTAACTCTTTGGGAAAGTTCTGGGTTAGCTGTTGCTATGTGATGTTCCATGCAGTCAGTTGCAACGTTTTTAGGTTTGGATGTATGATGCTGTAGTTGTTCTGAGTTAGCATCAAAGGCATCAGGGGTATTGGCCACATATTGTTCTGAGACATGCTCCTCAGCAGTGGGTACCAGTGTTGTCTTGGCCAGTTTGGAGCTATCAGGATTATCCTTGGACGTTCTTCCTTGATTTTTAGTAATACTTTGTGTATCAAGGGAAGAGGTGGGAATGCATATGCTGTCAGGCCTTTCCAGCTGAAGGAGAGCGAATACACTTTCCATGCCAGTGGGTGTAATGTCCTTGTGCAGAATTTTTTGAGCTGGTGATTGAGAGGTGATGCAAATAGATCTGAGGCATTCCCCATTTCTTTGAGATGGTCTTGAAAATGTCCGGGTGCAGTTTCCATTCGTGGGCATCCGATGTGGTTCTGCTTAATATGTCTGCTAGAATATTTTCTTTTCCGGTACAAAATTGCCTGTAACTGGATGTTGTAGCTGAGTGCCAGGTTCCACAGCTCCAAAGTCATTCTGCATAGGGGGTATGAATGAGTGCCTCCCTGCTTGTTGATGTACCACATGACTGTGGTGTTTTCTGTCCTTATCATCAACTGGCCCTCTTTGAGAAATGGTCTGAACCTTTGGATTGCCAGTTTTACTGCCAGCATTTCTTTTAGGTTGATGTGCAGGTGAAGTTGATCCTGTGTCCACAATCCTTGCACGCATTTGTCCAGCATGTGGGCCCCCCATCCTCGGTCTGAAGCGTCTGTTGTGATGGTCTGGCTTGCTTGACATCTGCGAAAGGGTAGGCCTGGGTTTGTCTGGCATGCCTGAGCCCACCATAGGAACTCCTGTTTTAAGCATGGAATTAGTGGGATTTCTGTTTCTAGGCTGTGACTGTGTTGGGACCATAAATTCTTTAGGTACCACTGTAGTTTTCTCATATGTAGTCTGGCAAGTGGGACCAGGATTATGCATGATGCCATGAAGCCCAAGGCCTGCAGTACTTTTCTTGCTGTTAACTTGTTCAGCTTTGTTAGTGCCAAGAAGTAAAGAGGGAGTTCTTTTGTTTTTCTGCAGTTAGGAATGCCATTTGTTTTACTGTGTCCAATTCAGCCCAAGAATGTCCTTGTTTGGGATGGTATCAGCCTTGACTTTTGTAGATTGTGTATCCCAGTGCTTGTAGCAAGTAAATGACCCTTTGTAAATCTGTTGTCAGCTTGCTTTTGTTGTCCCCTTGTAGCAGGCAGTCGTCCAGGTATGGGTAAATTTGTATTCCCTGTAGTCTGCAATGGGCAATTACTGATGCCAGGCATTTTGTGAATACTCTGGGCGCAGTAGATAAGCCAAAGGGCAATGCTGAGAATTGATAGTGCTCTGATCCTGCAAGAAATCTGAGGTATCTTCTGCAGATTGGTCGAATGGGGACGTGCAGGTATGCCTCCTTGAGATCTAGAGTTACCAGCAAACACTCCTTGCCCAGCATGGGAAGAAGTTGCTGTAGGGTCAGCATTTTGAATTTTGGGACAATGATGTATGTATTTAAGGCGGACAGGTCGAGAATTGGTCTCCAACTTTTTTCCTTTCTTGGAACTAGGAATAGTCTTGAGTAGAACCCCTTTTCCTTGCTCTGCAGTTGGCACTTTTTCCACAGCTCTCATGTTTGCTAACTGCATTATCTGTTGTAGAGCCTCTGTTTTTTGATTTGGAGGTAGATTTGGCATTCCTCTTTTGATTGGTAAAGTGTGGAAGTGGAACCGGTATCCTTGATCTATGGTTTGTAAAATCCACTTGTCTTTTGTTATATAGTGCCAGTTTTTTGAAAATAAGGTTAACTTTCCGCCTAGAGGAGCTGCTATTTGTTCCCTGGTAGGCGGATTTAGGATTAAGTCACTGTGGTTGTGTTGATGTAGTGGCAGTGGTTGTGTCTGTGCCTCTGTTACCTTGCCACTGTCGTCCTCTGTAGGCACCTCCTCTGGATTGGTTTCTGCCTCTGGAACGTCTGTTTCTGCCCCTTTGAGATCTTGTGGAGTCAGGAAAGGACCAATTTTTGGCAGGCCAGATCCTGCTAAACCTTGGGGGTTGAACCTGCAAGAAATCTTTAACCGTTTGAGCAGATTTTGCCTTTTCTTCCATTTTCTTCATAACCTGCTGGGCAGGTGTACCAAACAAACTTGTCTTATCCATAGGAGCATCTAGTAACTTTGCTTTAACATGATCCAGTAAAGCTTGCTCCTTTAGCCATGCATGCCTTCTTATCACTGTGCCAGTCATGGCTGATCTAAATGAAGCCTCCAGTGCATCATAGCCACATTTTAAGGAATGGTTACTAACCTGTTGTATGTTATTTACCATTTCTAATACATATTTCTTATCAAGAGATTCATCAGTGGTTAGCTTTTAGTTAACTGATCAAGCATAAACTCTTGGTATTGTATCATGTGAAACTGACAGTTTAAAGCTCTAGCTGAGAGAGTAGCTGAAGTGTAGACCTTTTGCCCCATCTGTCTAATGACCTTGCTTCCCTTTCAGAAGGAATAGGGTTTTAGCTATGGTCGGCTACTGCCTTGGGACCCTGGGATATAGTTTGGGGTCTGCAAGAGGGCCTTGTAAAGGTGGTGATGAGTGTCTGGCACCCTGTAAAATCTGTCTGGTTTGGCAGGGGCTGGAGGTAAAGAATCTGGAGCGGAGCAGACATCATTGAAAGCATCATCCACCACAGAGAGAACAGGAGGTATAGCTAAGGGCCTGTGTTGTGGAAGGTGCAGAAAAGTCCTAAGTCTTTTTCTGGAGTCTGAAAAATCCTGTTGCTGCCATTGGAACTGCTCTGCATGGCATGTAAGGTTTCCCCAAAGGAAAATTCTTCTGGTGGGGAAGCAGCTGGAATGGATTCTTCAGCATCAGAGTCTTCAAAATTAGAGAAAGGAGCCTCTGGCTGGTCAGTTATGTCTGATTCATCGGCTGAATCATCAGATGACACTGGCTCAGGGGGCTCTGCCCTAGGTCTCTTCTCTGGGGGCTGAGAGGCCCTGTCTGGGTGAGATTGAGATCCTCTAATTAATAAAATTAAATCTTCTGCCAGAGTAAGCATTTGAGAACTAGAGGAGGGCCTGGTTGAAGGGGGTTAAACAGGCACTGTTTTAGTAGTCTTGGCTGCTTTAGCCCTGGCGAAGGCCTTAATGGACATGGCTGCTGGAGGCCTAGCAGCACCACGTGCTGGGGTAGAGACATCCAAGGGAATGGTGTCTGATAAGTCAGTGGCAACCACCGTAGTGGGTATAATTTCTGAGGCCGATTCAAGTATGGTAGCAGGGGTCTCAGTTGTAGAGATAGATTCAGCTGTACTTTGATCAGTTTTCTCGGTTTCGGCCGAAACCGAGACACTCATGTTTGCTTAACCATGGTTTCAGCGAAACCGCGGACCATGAGTGTCGGTCTTTATCTTTGCGTTTTGGCAGATTGGGTAGTCGGAGGATCCGACGGCATAATGTACGCAAAATCAGAACCGAAAAACTGTTCAGCAAACTCCGACCGACGCCTAAGCGTTCGTCGGTTGAAAGAAGCACAGGCCGAACAGGCTGCTACGTCGTGGGCTGGGCCTAAACAAGGCAGACAATATGAGTGGAAATCTTTATGAGGTATTTGTTTCCCACAGGTTAAACAATTATTAACTTTTTCTGACATCGGCTGAGGCAAGAAAGAGTCCCCAACGGGGTACTTAGCTTTAGAAGTCTTCGAAGTAGTATTCGGTAGAAGTAATCTCTGGATCCGACCGACCGGCACTTGCGAACAGCTTCTGCTTCGGGAGCCACGCGGAAAGACTGAGGAAAATGGCGTCGGCTGATGCCTTTATACCCGAAGACCAACAGAGATGACGTCGGGAGAAGTGCGACATCATCCGAAGCCGGACCCGGACTTTGGAATCCGGCCGACTGAAGGGCTGCCTGACGACAGGACAACCCAGTTGTTATGACTGCAGATGCATCCATGAAGGACATCAGGGCTTTCTTCAAACATGGCAAGTCTCTATAGAGATACAAGGACATCAGTTCTCTTCCAATTGACACTTCAAATAAGGATTGCAGGGTCCAACTGTCACTTTTGTCATCAAACTGAACAAAAAACTGAATCAGTCTGCTGGGGCCAGACTAACCTTAAGCATCACTGAGAATGCAAATGTACTTGAAGTATTTAGAGGGGAAAAGACAGGAAAACAGCCATAGTAAGAATACATTTAATTCAGAAGCTAGCAACAAAGCCTATAAAACATGTAAATGCATGACTTTAATGACAAAGTTCAACACAGAGAATTTTTGGTTAACAGATGTTATCCCTATGTCACTATCAGTCTCATTACTCATACTTCCCTTTAAAAGATGACCGTTTTATCAGCTCCAAAATTCTACTGGTATTTAATTTTATGATACATTTAATACAATGCTCAGTAGTACCAAATTTGCTTTCATTATCTTCAAATTTCTAGTGAAATGAGCATCTTATAAAATGGCTTAAGTGGCCGTAATAACATTTAGGAATGACATTTGTTTCCATGCACATACATTGGACATATCTTCTTGAATAACAGAGAACTCAGAAAGCAATAGAAAAAAACAGATGAGTGTATACACACTACAGAAGCTGCTATCAGTTTCATAAACGCACACGATACGGAAGGGGGTAGCTGCTATTAGTTTAATAAACATGCGCACTCACGCACAAGAAAGATACAGAAGCTGCTGTTTCATAAGAGAATAAGGAAAAGAAAAAAACACACAAGCTTAAAGTGATGTCTGCCGTTCAATACAGAAGCTGCTGCATAGAAAACGCACACAAAAAAAGATACTGAAGTTGCCTGCTATCCATTTCAAGCATAAAGCAAAAAAACTTTTAGTTATGTACTCACCATAACTTCAGATGTTTGGGATCCATCTCGCCTACATTCTGACTGATGGGTTCGGAGCCGATCCCTCGGCTCCGACTCGGCACGCTTATGCCAAAGAGCGAAGTCTCTTATTGGCTGAGCTTACTATATCCCAGGATGCACCACTACCAGTCCCCCAGATCTAGTTTGTCCGCATACATGCACACATGCACGCACTGCTTGTATAACATCGTCAGATGAAACAAGATAAAAACAGTAGAACTCAAAACCGTTCAATCTCTTCTGATCTCCAAGGCCGGGGGAAGGAGGGTGGGTATTAGGAATGTAGGCGAGATGGATCCCAAACATCTGAAGTTATGGTGAGTACATAACTAAAAGATGTTATGTGATCCTATCTCGCCTACATTCTGACTGATGGGACAGCGTCCCTAGCACCTGAATCCTGGGTGGCTCACTGGAAAACACTCCTGAGTACTGTGGAACCAAATGATGCTCCCTTTAGATGCCACATCCAATTTATAGTGGGAAATGAAAGTGTGCGGATTGGACCAAGTAGCCGCAGCACAAATCTCAGAAATAGCGAGCTTGGAATGAAAAGCTATAGAAGTAGCCATAGCTCTGGTAGAGTGAGCTTTGATAGATGTTGTAAGTTGCTTATTTGAAGAGGAATAAGCCTGAGTTATACAATCTCTAATCCATTTGGAGATAGTAGCTTTTGTGATGGTTTTACCCAATTTATTGTCTGAGAAGGACACAAACAACTGGTCTGATTCTGAATTTGCGAGTCCTGTCTAGATAGAAGCGCAATTGCCTGTGAACATCCAATTTATGGAGAGTGTATTCTGCTTCATTGGAGAATTTTGGGAAGAAAAACTGGTAGCTCTAGAGATTGTTGGAGACAGAGATTAGAACAGACCTTTGGGACAAAAGATGGGTTAGGCCCAAGTGATACTCTATCCTTGTGAAAAATCAAGTACGGTGGTTTGATAGATAGGGCTTGAAGCTCTGAAACTCTTCTTGCAGAGGTAATTGCAACTAAGAAGGCAGTTTTCCAAGACAGATATTTTAACTCACATGTAGCAGCCGGTTCGAAAGGGGAAGATGTTAATGCACGAAGCACCAAATCAAGATCCCACGGAGGCACAGGATGAAAAACTGGGGGTCTTAACAGCCCCGCACCTTTAATGAAAGTTTTGCATAATCTGCTGCTCATCAACGGTGGATCCATGGATTCGTGAAATTTAGAGATAGCTGCCAGTTGGACTTTAATAGTAGAGACTGAAGATCCTTGATTAAACAAGGATGTTAAAAATTTCAAAACCTCTGGGATCGGGGCAGTGATAGGGTCTAAGCCCCTGAGTTGAGCCCAGATAGCAAACCTCTTCCACTTACTGAGGTACAATTTCTTAGTGGTGGGTTTGTGGGCCGAAGATAAAATGTGAATAACTTCCGGATCTAAGGTGTGATTCTGACTAAAGTCGGAAGTGGAGGAGCCAAGCTGTCAACTTCAAAGTGTGAAGGGACTGGTGTTGTCGTCCCGACTGATGCATTAGCAGATCCGGAGTTAGATCTAAAACCCAAGGATCGTCCACCGCATGTTTCTTCAGGTAGGGAAACCATACCTGACGAGGCCAGTCTTGAGCAATTAGTATCATTGTGGACCCCAATTGAGAAGCTTTCTGAATGACTTTGGAGAGAAGTGGAATCGGAGGAAAGGCATAAAGTAGCCCTGTTGGCCAAGGTTGTGCTAGAGCATCCATAGCTGCTTCCCCCTGATGTGGAGTCAAGGAGAAGAACCTTTTGCACTTTGTGTTTTGTGGTGTTGCAAACAGGTCGCAGCAGCGTCCCCATCTTCTGAAAACCTGAGCTGCTACTGTTTGTTCAGGGACCACTCGTGAGGAGAGAGAATTGTCCTGCTTAATCTGTCTGCCAATATATTGGATTTCCCCGGAATGTGGGTCGCTACCAAGAAACGGCTGGTAGCTACAGCCCATTCCCATACCCTCATGGCCTCTCTGCAAAGGGGGTAAGATCTGGTCCCTCCTTGTTTGTTTAGATACCAGACCACCGACATGTTGTCTGTGTGGATGGCGATGATGCCCTGAGGGAGAAACTTGTGTAAGGCCTGTAGGGACAGAAGTACAGCCCTCATCTCCAATACATTGATGTGGAGAAAAGTTTCGTCTGGAAGCCAGGAACCCTGAACTAACCTGCCCAGACAATGCCCCCCCCACCCTGTCTGGGAGGCATCTGTCGTCAGGGTGACCACTGGAGGGGGAATAACAAAGGGACTTCCCTGATTTAGATTGGATGTCTGAAGCCACCAGCGAAGGTCCCGTTTGCACGTTTCTGTAATCATAATGGGGTGATTGAGGGGAAGATCCTGAAAGGACCATTGAGTCGATAATAGCCACTGAAGGACCCTCATGTGCAATCTTGCCAGAGAAACTAGAAGAACCATGGCAGACATCGAACCTAAAAGTTGCAGGACCATCCTGGCTGGGGCCTTGGATCTTGAAAGCAGGGCTTGAACTTGGCCTTGTAAAGTTTGGATCCTTTCGGTAGGAAGAAAAAGCAGCATCAATTTTGAGTCTATCTCTGCTCCTATGAACCTTATGCGCTGAGAGGGCAGCAAGACAGACTTTGACCAATTGAATGTAATTCCCAGGGTAGCACCCAGGGAAAAGGTGGCTTTGAGGTTGTCCATTAGTAGATGACTGGTGGTGGCAGTCAGGAGCCAGTCGTCCAGATAGGGAAACACTTGGAATCCAAGACTCCTCAGGTGAGCAGTTACTACTGCCAAACATTTGGTGAACACCCTGGGTGCTGTGGTGAGACCAAAGGGCAGAGCACAAAATTGGAAATGACTGTCTCCCAGGCTGAAGCGCAGATACTTCCTGGACGCCCGATGTATCGGTATGTGATAATAGGCGTCCTTGAGATCTATGGAGCACATCCAAACATCCTTCTCCAATAATGGGAGAATGGATTGTAACGTGACCATTGAATTTGGATTTCGTGACGGATTGGTTTAGTCTGCTGAGATCCAATATTGGTCTCAGGTCCCCTGTCTTTTTTGGCACTAAAAAGAACCTTGAGTAATTTCCGGATCCGATTCTGGTCTGTGGGGACCGGTTGGATGACTCCTTTTTCTAGCAGCTTTAACGCTTCTGCGGCTGCAATTTCCCTTTGACTGGGTGGTGGGTCCGGGATTTTTTTGGACGGTGGGGGTGAATGCGTGAAGGGAATGGTGTAACCTCCGGCAATAATCCGAAGCACCCATCTGTCCTGAGTGATTGACTCCCAGGCTTTTAGGTGCTTGGCAAAACGGCACCCGACTGGCTCCGGAGCACCACAGCCGGGCAATCCCTCATGAAGTGTGGGAGGCTGAAGAGCCCAAGGACTCGCGGTCTCCAGAATTGCGGGGCCCTCTGCCGCCTCTGGGGCGTCCTCGCCCAGAAAAATTTCCGGGTCCACTGCCTCTGGAAGGGGAATCTTCCTGCTGTTGATGGAAAAACTTACGTGATTTGCGGAACCACATCTTCCCCCCTCCTTTAGCCTTGGGATAAGGCCGAAAGGGAGTGGAATAACGTGCATCTAGGGCAGATAAAGTTTTTCCTTCTTGCTCACAGCGGGTAAGAGTATCTTTAACCTTAGGTCCAAACAAAGAGGACCCATCAAAGGGAGCGTCGGCGAAGGAAGACTTGAAGGCCTCCGCAAAATGACACAAACGGAGCCAGGCTTGTCTCCGCAGAGCCACGCCTGTGCCTGCCGCTCTACCCGCCCCTTCGGCCGCATATGAAATGAGCCTCATGGACGAGTTAGAAATTGAAGCAAGGATAGTCAACTGAGAGCTAACCGACTGGGCTAGCTGCTCAGGTAGGTTACCTGAGAGGGAATCTGACAGCTCTTTAACCAGATCCCTCTGAAGCCTAGTAAAATGTGCCAAATAATTCAGGGACCTTAAAGTAAAGGCCGCTGAAATCAGTGCGCTTCCCGTGCCGGTCCATGCTCCTAGACTCCTTATTAGGAGGATGGACGGACGTTGAAGCCTCTGCCACGTCCTGTTGTGTAGCAGATGCCACCACCATGGCATCTACAGCCACGCCTTTGGTCAGGAACTCCTTCTCGGGTGGGGCAGACAAAAATTTGTTAGGGCGAGAAGGGACTGGTTCCACGGTATCTGGATGTTCCCATGCCCTCCGACAAACTAAATCCAGGAGCTCGTCAAAGGGCGGAGACACCCAGGAGGCGGAGGGCTGAGCCCCAAAGGCCTTGAGAAGCACTGACTCATCAGCAGAGGGGGGTTTGGATATCCAGCCGCCTCGTTGTTTGAGGATCTCTAAGATGTCTGCAAATGAGACATCATCCGAGGACGACTTCGGGGACCCCTCCGCATCATCAAGATCAGTGTCTGATGTAATAGACTCGGGGGAGTCCACGTGCTTCCTCTTGCACGATCTCTTCCTTGGGGCTCCTCTGAAGACAACTCCAAAGAACCCTCAGGAGGAGGAACCCCAATGGGGTAACCTCAGGCCCAGGGGCTCCGCTGCCTAAGGACAGGGAACTGCCAAAGACCCAGTCTCCACGCCCAGGAAGGTGCCGGTAAAGCCGGAGAGATGGCAAGAAGACTTGGCCAAGGCACTCCTCATAGCTCTGAAAGCGGACCCCAGAATCCTGGGAGTGTCCGGTCCCGAGCCATGACAGCAGGCGGAAGTCCCGCAGCGAAGCACCGAGAGGGAGGCTCGGAACCGACAGCATAGGTCCCGAAACATCACCCCAGGTCCAGCCGAAGAAGTCCGTGTACCAAACTCGGACCCGAAGGCGGGTTGGAGTAAGGGTCGGAGCCGACCCTAAGACCTCTACCGGCTCCGACAGCACCTGCTCCGGCGGAGCCGGCGGTCGGAGGAGGAATGGCAATGACATGGGCATGGGCTGTCGGCTCGAAGCCAACTGGGTCGGAGCGAAACAAATTTTGAAAGACTGGGGACTGGAACAGTCTTTGGAGCACCCTGTCTATGTCCGAATCTGACATCCTCGATGACCTAGAGGATACTGAGCGGGTTCGAGATGGCCTCTCCAACGGCCCCAAGGGGCTAGGGGACCCGGCTCGGCGACTCGATGACTATCGGCGCCGAAGGAATACCCAAACTAGTTTCCATTGGTGCCGAGGAGGGCTTGGCGCCGAGGAGGAAGTGTCTGGCGGACAACCTTCATCGGCTCCGAAACCAGTGGAGCCGATGAAGATGACCCGCCTCGATGCCCCAGCCATCGGCTCCGAAGCCAGAGGAGTCGAGACTGGTGGCATCGAGGCAGACCGTTCAGACCTCGGCTCCGAAGTCCTTGGAGCCGAAGGAGAGGCCTGCCTATGTCTTTTGGCGGTCGGATCCGACGGACTGGTTGGAGCAGACGCCCTTTTCTTTTTAGCAGGAGAAGGAGAGGATGCTAAGACTTCTTCAAAGGAGGGTTTTATAATGCCTTTCAATATGAGCTTATTTTTCCTCTCTTGGAGGACCCTTGAGGAAAAAGCGTGACACACGCTGCAGGACTCCTGCAAATGTTTTGCACCCAAACAATAAACACAGAGAGAGTGGTCATCTGTGATAGACATTTTAAAGTTGCACTTGGTGCACTTTTTAAAGCCTGAAGGCCTAGGTACCTGAGACATTCTGAGTTAGTCAAAACACAGTACAAACACTGTAATTAGAAAGAATATTTTCTCTACTTTGTTCTTCTTTTAAAAGAAAGAGAAATATCAGTAATATAAAGGATCCGAGATCCCTAAACAGAACAGAAGTAACCTACAACCAACAAGACCGGGAAAGGCCTTTCCACACAAGAGGTACTCCTAGTCAACACTCAACACAAAAATTTACTAAGTAAATTTCACCAAACACACACTAAACACAAGAATAGCTGTTAAAACAGCTTTTTGTTGAAGAATAAAGAAATTCTTGACAGAAAACTAGTGAAAATAATCACTACTTAGCTCAGCCAGCTCGAGACCACGTCTTCACTTGTTAGCGGCAAACGAGATCTGGGGGACTGGTAGTGGTGCATCCTGGGATATAGTAAGCTCAGCCAATAAGAGACTTCGCTCTTTGGCATAAGCGTGCCGAGTCGGAGCCGAGGGATCGGCTCCGAACCCATCAGTCAGAATGTAGGCGAGATAGGATCACATAACATCACAAGCTTAAAAAGTGATGATTGCCGTTTCTCTCACTACACTTGAGCGCACAAGAAAAAACAGGAAAAAGACTGCTGTTTCTAAGTCTCAATGCACTTTCTGTTGCACATAGGGTAAAGACTGCCGTTACTCTCAATACACTTGAGCACACAAGAAAAAAAATCAATACACTTGAGCACGCATAAGAAGCTGCACATAAGAAAAAAATAGGGAAAAGACTGCAGATTGTCTCGTACATGAAGCAGTCTTTTTGCCTTACCAGAGAAGCCGGGGGAAGAAAGACTTACTGTGCCAACACAGTCCGACTACTGCTAGACATTCTGACAGGCTGCCTCATGAATGCCGATATCATGCCCACCCTGCATGTGATTAAGTCAGGAACAAATTCTTCAAAAAAAAAAAAAAAAAAAAAAAACCCTGGGAAATTCGGAAAATAAAGGGGCCACTCAGGAATTCGTGGCACCCCAATATTTTGCCCTCAAAACCATTAATTACCATCGAATTCGGTACAGTTGAGAAGTATGATTTATCCTGAACAGTTTGCCATTTACAGTTTTCTGGTAACACTTATGGTTCCAGATATATTTGTTTGAACTGTAAGGTGATAACTTCATTCCTCAAGGCTCAAGCCACGACCAATGGGAGTTAAAAGTACACACTCGAGATGAACTGAAGGGAACGAGTTAAGTGGAGAAGGGAGGCCTGGATAGATCTTTTTGTCTATCCTGCAGTATCAGAATACAGCCTAGGAGTCTCAGCGGAAAAACTGAATGGCGTAGTAGATCCAATGATTATCGGCTCCAAAAATAGCTCTGGCTCCAATGGTTTAGGTATGTTTGCTGGTGGGGCATTCGGAATAGAGAAATCTTTTTTGAGGACTTTGGCTCGTCTTTTGTCTCGCTATGCCTTTCTTAAAACAGGAAGAGGAGAAATGGAAAGAGGCAACAGCCTCTGACTTCCCTGATGCTGAAGGTTTACCTGCTGGGGATGGCTGTAGGAGACCTTTCAAGATACGCTTACTCCTCTAAAAGCTTTCTGCCCAAAGGATTCACAAATACAACCTACTGCTAGGTGAGAAATCCCCAGAGACCAGATGCATTTCTCATGTTAATTGGAATTAGGAAGCTACCGAGAACAAGCAACACATTTTGAAGCGTGATGGTTGTCTTGACATTTTTATACAGAAAAAGAGAGAAAAGGAAATCATCCTTGTATAAATGTTTTCTTAAGATACTTTAAATAGGTTTACTTTAATTTTACAAGAAAAAGGCAAAAAAATTTACTACAAAGGCAATAAGGGGGAGGGAAATGTTTTATTACATAAAAATGATACTGTGAGGGGGAAAAAAACAGAATGTAGTTACTTGTCCAACGATAAAGCTGAAAGACTTGCCTCAAAACTCGCTTCAGCACCAAGAGTCTTTGCAGCTCTTAAATCAACAAATGACATCTGCGACAGCTCTTTTTACTCGCAGGTAATTTGGGTAGGGGAGCAGCCTGAACACCAGATCCAAAGCTTGGAAGCGGCTGTGGCTAGATCAGAGACTCAGCAGTAAGACATCAGATCCATGTACTCTGGTCACTGCTTCCATAAAGAAAACTCATTTCCTACTCCAACCTCTCACTGTGCAAAAGGTGCAGTCTTGGAGAAACTTGCTCCAACGTCACCCCCTTTCACAGGCATCAGTAAGGATAAGACGGTAATTTCTGGAAGGCAGAATTTTCCGCATAAATTGTAGAGTGTCTTGATACAATGGTGTTCTATATTAATGTGGTGTATTACAGAATATTTATTATACAGTCTGTCCCCAAAAAGAGGCAAGCTGTTTGCAAGCATGAGCAAGAGCAGGACAGGCACCTCTGGTAGACCTAATTCATTAATGGCTGCCATGGCACAGTGCACAGAAACCCTGTTATCTGAATTAAAGTGCAAATGCAAATTATAAGGTCTATATTAAATGCTCGAAAAGGTGTTCCATTGAATGCCTCTACATCAACACGTAATCAGCGACCTCACTAAACGGCGAACATTCAAAAAAAAAGAAGTTATGTCTTACCATAACATTTCATCTGTATTGTTGATCCTCGTTCAGTCATTACGTATGGGTATCGGTTCCGACCTCGGAACAGAGACAGCCATTTTCCAAGCTCGCATCAGCTTCAAACTCTCAAGCTAAACTCTTACCCACAATTCCCCTCTCCGTTACCTCAGATTGAGTTTGCAAGTTAAAGAAGGTAGAGGCTACCTCTGGTCAAATAACCTAAGAGAACTGGATGGAGAGATCCACTAGAGACCACATGAGGGAGGGTCGTAATGACCGAATGAGGATCAACAATACAGATGGAACATTATGGTAAGACATAACTATCTGATATTGTTAATCCTCTTTCATTCCCTTAAGTATGGGACAGAGTCCCCAGCTACCTCTATTCCTGGAAGGCCCTCATGGAAGGATATCCCTGAGCACCATTGAACCGAAAGATGCTCTTCCCCTGGAGGCCAAATCCAATTTGCAATGACTGATGAAAGTATGAGGCGTAGCCCAAGTTGCAGCTGCACAGATGTCATGTAAAGAAGTTCTGGCATGGAAGGCAGCAGAAGTTGCCACCGACCTTGTTGAATGAGCTTTCATGGTAGTAGGCAACAAGATATTACATTCTGTGTAAATAAAGGTCACACAGTCCTTCAACCATCTAGCTAATGTGACCTTAGCAACAGCCGAAGCTAATCTAGGTCCAGAAAAAGCCAAAAATAACTGGTCAGATTTATGAAAGGTTTTAGCCCTGTTTAAGTAAAAATGGATTTGCCTGTGTATATCAAGAGTATTGTAGGCAATACTCTCCTCTGTTTGAATGGTTGGGGAAAGAAAACTGGCAATTCAATGGCTTGATTAATGAACATTTCAGAGATCGCTTTAGGCAGAAATGATGAATTAGTTCTCAGAGACACTATCTCTATGAAAAATCAAGTATGGAATCTTGATACAAAGCTTGAAGTTCAGAAATACATCTGGCAAAAGTAATAGCGACCAAAAACAAGGTTTTCCATAAATACTTGAGGTCACAAGTAGAGGCTGGTTCAAAAGGTGCCAACTAATGATAAATCTCATAGTTGAATAGGTTCTCTAAAAGGTGGCTTCAGATGACTCACACCTTTTATGAAGGTCTCGCACAATTTATGGGGCACGAGAGGAATCTTGGACACCCTCATGAAAATTAGAGATTGCAGCCAAATGAACTCTAATGGTAGAGGCTGACAGACCAGATTGAAACAGGTGGGACAGATAGTCTAGTACTGTTGACACTGGTGCTGAAAAAGGGTCTACTCTTATCTTTTAGCTAACAGGTAAATCTTTTCCACTTACTCAGATGAGTAATTCTAGTGGAGGACTTATGAAAAGCAATGAGAATACAACATACTGATAAAGATCATTCTGCCTGGCAATCAAGGGAATTGGAGTAGTCAAGCAGTTAGCTTCAGGCTGTCCAGGTTGGGATGAATCTGGTTCTGTGGGTGTGAGATCAACTCCGGGATTGGATGGAGGATCCATGGATCCATGGTCGATCTAGTAGGTGAGGCCAAAGGAATGGGAACCAAAAAGTACAGTTTTGTACCTACCATAAATGTAGATGTTCGATAGATATGCAACTGCAGTCATAACATGTGGGTTGTCCTGCCTCAGGCAGACCTCGGTCGGCCGGATTCCAAAGTCTGGGTCCGACGTCGGCTGATGTCGCATTTCTCTCAGTCAGTGCGGCTGGAGTACATAAGCATCAGCCGACGCCATTTTCTTCAGTGTTTCTTGCCCCAGATGCCAGGTGCCCTCCAAGGAAGGCTGTAATCAATTTGGAAGGAGAAAAACAGGATTCCAAACAAATAAATAAGCAATAAACAGATGCACCATAACAGATATCCCCAGCTGGGAACAGGGATAGGAGTGGACCCAAGGCATAGAGGGGTATGGAGGGAGGGAAAATCCGACTGCAGTTGCATATCTATCGGACATCTACATTTATGGTAGGTACAAAACTGTACTATGTCCTTCAAGAATGCAACTGCAGTCATAACATGTGGGTAGAATACCATAGCTTAGCTGGGGGAGGAGGAATGCTCTAGGAAAGAGATGGTGTGGCAATCAAACCCTGCAGGACTGCCGAAGCAAAGCCTGCTCTGGATCTGGAGTATAGAGGGAGATTGTAGTGTTTGGAGAATGTATGCACGGAGCTCCATGTAGCAGCTTCTAGAATGTCCTTTGTAGGCACCCCTCTTAAAAAAGCTGTAGAGGTGGCTGTAGCTCTGGTGGAGTGTGGTCTGACATTGGCTGGAACAGTCTTCCCATGGAAGGAATAACAAAATCTGATGCAATGTCCAATCCATTTTGAAATAGTCTGTTTTGAAATTGCTTTTCCTTGTACTTCAGGGGCGTAAGCTACAAAAAGTTGATCAGACTTCCTACTGGTCTTGGTTCTATCCAGGTAGTAGCGAAGTTGTCTGTGAATGTCCAAGGTGTGTAACAGTCTTTCCCCTTTGTTTTCAGGATTGGGGAAGAAAGCAGGTAGATGAATAGCTTGATTTAAAGAAACCCTAGATACCACCTTTGGCATAAAAGTAGGGTTGGTTCTTAAGGAGACTGTCTCGGTGAAAGATTATGAATGGTGGTATTGCCATTAGGGCCTGTAGTTCCGAAACCCTTCTTGCTGAGGTAACTGCCAACAGGAAAGCTGTCTTCCATGAGAGGAATTGTAAGCCCACTGAAGCTGCTGGTTCAAAAGGAGGTAGAGTTAGTTTCTCTAGGACAAAGTTGAGGTCCCAAACTGGCACTGGAGCCCTTCTTGGTGGCTTAATGTTCTTGATTCCCCTAAGGAACTGCCTTAGCAAAGGATGTGAAAACACAGGTGGATCAGTGTTATATCTAGCTGAGATAGCTGAAGCATGTATCTTTATGGAAGAATATGAGAGTCCATTCTGAAGCATATCTGCCAAATATTCCAGGATGAGTGGGATGTTCAATAGTGATGCATCATGACCATTGCTGGTGCTCCAAATGCTGAATCTCCTCCATTTTGCCAAATAAACCTTTCTGGTGGATGGTCTTCGAGCTTGTTAGTATCCGCTGGACTTCCTTGGAGAGAGAAAGATTGAGGTTATTCATGGAATCTCCCAGGCTGTTAGCTGCAGTGTCTGAAGGTTTGGATGCACTGTTTTGAAGTTGTGCTGAGTCAAAAGTAGGGGCCATTGGGGAAGGACCCACTTCTTGTTGTGACATATGCTCCGTAGTAGCGGGTACCAGTGTTGTCTTGGCCAGTCTGGAGCTATTAGGATTCCTTTGGGTCTCTCTGCTTTGATCTTCAGTAGCACTGTGGTCATCAGTGGCAGAGGTGGGAATGCATATATTTTTAGGGAGTTCCAGTTGAATGAAAGAGCATCTATTTTCCAAGCTTGTGGATGGTATGTCCTTGAACAGAATTTTTGCAGATGATGGTTGAGGTGAGAAGCAAATAGGTCTACTTCTGGCCTGCCCCAAATCGAGGTGAGTTGTGTGAAGATCCTTGGGTGTAAGCTCCACTCGTGAGGATCTATGAAATTCCTGCTTAGGCTGTCTGCCAGCACATTGTCTTTGCCTGGAACAAACTGGGATTGTAAGTGTATGTTCAGGCTCAGTGATTTTTCCCAAAGATTCATAGTCAGTCTGCAAAGGGGGTAGGAATGGGTGCCCCCTTGCTTGTTTATGTACATCATCACAGTGGTGTTGTCTGTCCGTATCAGTAAATGGCCTTGTTGAAGTTGTTGTCGAAAGGCCTCAATGGCATGCATTACTGCCAGCATTTCTTTTTGGTTTATATGCAGATGTGTTTCCTTTGGAGACCATTGTCCTTGTATGCATCTGCCTTCCATATGCGCCCCCCATCCAATGTCTGAGGCGTCTGTGGTCATGGTCTGTTATCCGAGGTTTTTTGAATGACATACCTGTTTGCCTGGCTTACCGAGGCCCACCATAGGAATTCCTTTTGTAGACATGAAATGAGCGGTATGGTTGCCTCTAAGTTGTTGTTGTGCACCATAGACTTTTTAAGTACCACTGAAGTTCTCATGTGTAGTCTTGCTAATGGAACCAGGAGAATGCAGGATGCCATGTAACCCAGGGCCTGTAGGAATCTCCTTGCAGTCATCTGGGTGAGTTTTGCCAAACCCTTGAAATAATGAGTTAACTTCTCTTGCTTGTCTTCTGTCAGGTAAGCCATTTGAGAGGCTGTGTCCAGATTGGCTCCTAAGAAGGTTATTTGCTGGGATGGTTGAAGTCTTGACTTTTGAAAGCTGACTGCGAATCCCAGAGCCTGAAGTAATTGTATGACATAGTTCAGGTTTTTTGTCAACATCAGTTTGTCGTCCGCTTGTATAAGGCAGTCGCCCAGGTACGGGTAAATTTGGATCCCCTGGAGCCTGCAATGAGCAATTACTGAAGCCAGGCATTTTGTGAATACTCTGGGCGCAGTAGATGAGCCAAATGGCAATGCTGAGAATTGATAATGCTCTGGCCCTGCAAGAAATGAGGTATCTTCTGCAGCTGTGTCTGATGGGGACATGCAGGTATGCCTCCTTGAGGTCCAGAGTAAATCAGCCAAGACCCCTTGCCCAGCATGGGAAGGAGTTGCTGTAGTCAGCATTTTGAACTTTGGTACTATGAGAAAAGTGTTTAATGCGGACAAGTCCAGTATTGGTCTCCATTGTGTTTCTTTTCTTGGCACAAGGAACAGTCTTGAGTAGAACCCCTGGCCTTGTTCTTGTTGTGGTACTCTTTCTATTGCTTTTATCTGAGCCAGAAGAGAAATTTGCTTGATAGCCTCTGCCCTCTGGTTTTGTGGTAGGTTTGGCATGCCCTTTTTTCTGGGTAAGGTGTGAAAATGGAACCTGTAACCTTGGTCTATAATGTCCAAAATCCATTTGTCTTTTGTCAATCTGTGCCAATTGTCTGAAAACAGAGATAATTTTCCGCCCAAGGGTGCCTCTGTTTGCTTCTTGGTTGGCAGTTGTAGAGGAAAGTCATTGAGATTGTGTCTGAGGGGTGGGGGAGACCCCTGTGTCACTTCTTTGGTTTGCTGGCTGCCATTGTCATCCCCTGTAAGAACCTCTGTATTGTCCTCTTCCTCGGCCACGCCTGTTTTTACCCCTTTGAAATTTTTCAGGGTTAGGAAAGGACCAGTTCTTTGTAGGCCAATGCCTGCTGAATCTAGGGGGCTGAACCTGGAGGAAATCTTTGACCGTCTGAACTGATTTTGCTTTTTCCTCGATGGACTTTAACACATCTTTAGCATTAGCACCAAAAAGCTTGTTCTTTTCCAAGGGTGCATCCAGAAGTTTTGCCTTAACCTGATCTGGTAAAGGTTGTTCTTTTAACCATGCATGTCTACGAATGACTGCCCCAGTCATAGCTGCCCTACATGAAGCTTCCAATGCATCATATCCACACTGCCGAAAGTGATTGCTGACTTGCTGTGAGTTATGTACAGCTTCCTGCAAAGACTTCCTGTCTAAAGGATCAGGAGAGGCCAAAGTTTTCTGTAAATCATCTAACAGGTAATCCTGATATTGTAACATATGAAAAAGGCAATTCAAAGCTCTCAGATAAAGTGGTGGAGGTGTACACCTTTTTCCCCCATCTCTCTAATGACCTAGCTTCCCTGTTGGAAGGCAAGGGATTTTTAGAAGTGGAAGCTGAAACATCTTTAGGTCCCTGGGAAATAGTTTCTAAATCCACAGTATGGGCCCTGAACAAATGGGAATGTGTGTCTGGGACTCTGTAATATCTGTCTGGTTTGGCTGGTGCAGGAGGAAGGGAATCAGGGGTAACACTGGAGTCAGAATATAGATCATCCAAAACATCAAGCACAGGAGGAATAGCTAGGGGCCTGTGCTGGGGCTTTTTAAGGAAGGTTCGAAGGCGCTTTCTGGAATCAGAATATTCCTGGCCTTGCCACTTGAAATGTTCCCTCATGGTATGCAGAACTTCCCCAAAAGAAATATCCTCAGGAGGGGAGGCCGAAGGGATGGAATCCTCTGCATCCGAGTCCTCATAGGTCTGAAAGAGGTCTTCCTGTCCCTCGGAGTGGATAGAGTCCTCAGAGTCTTCATCTGTAGGGATAGGTTCAGAGGGATCAACCCAGGGCCTCTTATCTGGAGGAGGCTGGGATGCTCTCTCAGGATGAGCCTGTGAACCTCTAATCATGGAAATTAAGTCTGCGGCCATAGACATGATTTGTCTATCAGGAGTAGTTTGAGGCAAGGTTTTTGCTGTAAGGTGCTTAGTCTTGCTGGCTGCCTTAGCCCGAGTGTAGGCCTTAATAGACATGGCCATAGAAGGCCTGGCAGCTCCACGTGCAGGAGTGACCTTATCTACAGCAATGGTCTCTGGCATTTCCTCGGTTTCAGAATCTGGAGGAAAATCTATAACTGGCGGAGTGGTATCGGAGTCGTTGGTATTGCGGTGTCTTCGGTTTGGAGCAGTGGAAAAAATGTCTCTGCGGGAACCGGAGCACTCGCGGTAGGTTTTGGCGTGGAGTCGGTGGTAGACGTGGGCCGAGGATGTCGGTCCCGGTCTTTTCGTTTCTTGGGCGTTTGCGATGTCGGAAGCTCCGACGGCATTGTATACGCAAATTTTTCGCTGAAAAAGTCTTCAGCGAACTCCGCCCAGCGCCTGAGTGCGCTTGTTGAAGCGAGCACAGGCGACACAGGTAGAGACGTCGTGGTCTGGGCCAAGGCAAGGAAGACAGTAAGAGTGGAAATCCTTATGAGGTATTTGTTTACCACAAGACAGACAATTATTAACTTTTTCAGTAATTTCTGACATCGGCTGAGGCAAGAAAAAGGTCCCCAACGGGGTACTTAGCTTTTTTGATGACTTCGGATTCGAAGAGTATAGGAGCTGACCGACCGGCACTTGCGAACCGCTTCTGCTTCGGGCACCGTGTGGCAAGAAAGACTGAAGAAAATGGCGTCGGCTGATGCTTATGTACTCCAGCCGCACTGACGTCGGAGAGAAATGTGACATCAGCCGACGTCGGACCCAGACTTTGGAATCCGGCCGACCGAGGGCTGCCTGAGGCAGGACAACCCACATGTTATGACTGCAGTTGCATTCTTGAAGGACATCTGTCGTGGCCAATATGGTGCTATGAAGATTACCTTGCTCTTCAACTGCCGGGCTTTCTTCAGAAACTGGAGAATGAGAGGAAAGGGCAAAAATGCACAGAGAAGACCCGACGGCCAATCGTGGACTAGAGCGTTCCTGGGTGACTGTCCCGGACAGGGAATCAGGGCGAAGTAGTTGGTGCATTTGTAGTTGGCCGGGGATGCAAAGAAGTCACAGCAAGGACGGCCCCAGCGGTGGAAGATCTCCGCTGCTATCAAAGGATTCAGGGACCACTCGTGTGGTTGCAGAATTCACCTGCTGAGTCCGTCTGCTATCACGTTGGAACTCCTGGGAATGTGCGTTGCTAGAAGAAAACGGTTGGTAGCAATTGCCCATTGCCATATCCTCATGGCCTCAACAAAGGGGGTAAGATTTGGTTCCACCTTGCTTGTTTATGTACCAGATCACCGCCATGTTGTCTGATTGAATCGCAATTGTCCCACACGGCAGCAGGGGATGGAATGCTTGCAACGCCAGAAGCACCGCCCTCAGCTCTAGAACATTTATATGCAGATGGGCCTCCAGTTGGTACCAAGTGCCTTGGACTGTCTGTCCCTGACACAGCCCCCCCCCCCATGGTCACTGTGGCCTTGGGTTGCTGGGGGGAAAAGGGGCGAGACCATTGAGAGAGATTGTGTGTCATCGACCAATTTAAATCCTGTTTGCACCTGTGGGTTACTCGAATCATGGCTGAAAGAGGATGTTGAAAGGGATACCACTGGGTTTGGGTGAGCAGTAGCCATTGTAGAAGCCTCGTGTGAAACCTGGCCAGGGGAACAATGGTGATGGAGGCTGCCATGGAATCCAACAGCTGTAGAACAGAGTGAGCCGTGGATATTTCCTTTGAAAGGATTGGAATTAGTTTTATCCTTAAAATTCTGTGCTCTGGAATAGCAGCTCTGCAGTTTTTTGTGTCCAAGACAACCCCTATGAATTCTGTCGACTGAGATGGGGTGAGATTGGATTTCTGCCAGTTTATGGTTATGCCTAGCCTTTGAGCAGCGAGGAGAGAGTATGCCAGGGCTTTTTCCAGTAGATGTCTGATGGGGGCGGAAATGACCCAGTTGTCAAGGTACGGAAACACTTGGAATCCTTGAAGTTGCAAGTGAGCTGTGACAACTGCCATGCACTTTGTGAACACTCTGGGGGCTGTAGAGAGTCCGAAGGGCAGTACTCTGAACTGGTAGTGACTGGCTCCCGTATGAAACAGCAGAAATCTTCTTGATAGCCTGTCCACCTTTATGTGGTAGTATGCATCTTGAAGATCTAGAGCGCACATCTAATCATCTTTTTCCAAAAGCGGGAGGATAGACTGTACAGTGACCATCCGGAACATTTGTACTCACAAACTTGTTCAATACACTGAGATCCAAAATTGGTCTCCAGTCCCCAGTTTTCATTGGCACCAAAAATAGTCTTGAGTAGAATCCGGATCCTACCTGGTCTGGAGGGACTATTTGGATATAGGGACTATTTGGATGACTCTTTCTATCTCTAGTGCTGCTACTTCCCTTTGACTGGGTGGAACGTCGGAAGATTATTTGAAGGGATAGGACAAAGACCGAAGGGGATAGGATAACCTCTGGCTATGATCCTTTGTACTCGAGAATCGGTGGTGATGGTTAGCCAGGCAGAAGGGTACAAGGAGAAACGTCCCCCAAGCACCTCCAGAGGAAAGGAGTTGAGCTGCTCTTCAGGAGCGCTGGTAGGATTGACCAGGAAAAAATCCCTGGAACCCTGGTTACGCGGTCCCCCTCTGCCCAGAAAGGAGAGTCTTCCCTGTGAGTTTCCCCCTCTGCCTCTGGGGGAGAACTCGGCCTGTGTCACGGAAAGGACCCTGAGATTTCTTGAACCATATCTTCCCACTCGGTTTCGGGAGAAAGCACGTTGAGGGGAATAATATTTGACACCTATGGCAGAAAGGGTCTTACCGTCTTACATCTGGCCGGTGTGCTTTTAACTGTGGTCCCAAACGAGGAGGGCTCAATGGGGGGCATTAAGAAAGGAAAACTTAAGGGTTCCGCAAAGCTGCACAAGCGCATCCAGGCATGTCTCAAGACCGCAGCTGAACCCGCCGCTCTAGCTGCTGCTCCTGATGCGTGAGATATCAATCACATAGAGGAGTTAGATATGGACTCAATGGTGGCCACTTTGTCACGGACCTCAGACACTGTACCAGCCAAGGTTTCCGAGAGCTCAGAAACCAGATCCCTTTGAAGCCTGGTAAAATGTGCCATATAATTCAGGGACCTGACAGCAAAGGTCGCTGAAGCAAAACCGCGCTTCTCTATTCTGTTCAGGGCCCGGGACTTTAGGCGGATGGACAGTCTGGCTTTCTTCTTCTGTCAGATCCTTTTTTGTTGCGGCCGTCACCACCAAAGCATCTACAGGAAGACCTTTAGACCAATGGGGATCTGAAGCAGGAGGGGACAAGATCTCATCTGGCCTCCGGGGAATAGCTTCAACAGTATCAGGGGCCTTCCAGGCACGCTGGACAATGAACTTGACAAGTTCATCGGCAGGTGGAGTAACTCAGGAGGTAAGGGGCCGGGCGCGAAAAGTCTGCAGGAACACAGATTACTTAGGGGTCGGATTAGTGGGCTGCCAGTCACCTCTCTGTTTCAGGATTTCTAGGATATTGCCAAAGGATACCTCAGAGGGTGACAGAGGATCCTTCTCCCTCATTGAAATCTGCATCTTCGGTGAGAGACTCCTCTGTGGAGTCCATGCGTGTCCTCTTACATGAACTTCTCCGGTGGACCTCCTCAGCGAGAGAAGCTGGGGAAGACAATGGAAAAGGCGATGCCTGAGGCTCTTGCACACGTCTGCTAGGTGCAACTTGTGAAACCAGTGTATCAGAGGAGGGCGGAGGTATAGACAGTCCGGTATCGCCAGCAGCAGCGAAAACCTTCTCCATCAGTTGGAAGGCTGGTCCACCTGGAGAGGAGTGTATGTCAAAGACAGGGGGCACTCCTCCCCTAAGTGGCTCAGCCTGCCAACTCGAGTCCCTGGATGGCTGTGGAGCAGCAAGCTATGCGCATCACAGCAGACATCCTGGGTCGTAGCAAAACTTTCCTGCCATGAAGGCAACTGTGGTTCTTTAGTGAGATCCATAAAGGGGATGGAAGACTGTACTATATCCATGGACTTCAAAAGCAATGAAGGAGGAGAATAAGAAGGTGTCCTTGGAGAAGGGTGATCACCTCCCAAGGAAGGAGTTCCTGGGGGGTGGAATACCTCTGGCCAAGAATGCCTGGTCCACAAGACATAACATATGTTCAGAAAGACTTCTAGTGGATCTCACAGAGACTGAGGGAGAAACAGGCCTGTCCACAAGAGGCAGACTCTGTGCCCATCTCATCTGATCACACAGAGGACAACGGTGTAGAGAAGGACTGAACTTACTGTAGTCTGCACAGAATAAGTCATCGGTGCCGATGTCATTGTCTGCACAGACACAGGGATCAGTGCCGAAGTGGTGGTTGGTGCCGACTAAACTGAAACAGACAAAACTGGAGTCAGTAATAAAGGCCTCGGTTCTGAGGAAGATCTCAGAGCCGACACGGTCAAGGTCTGTGCCGACTGAATGGGTCGGTGCCGATACAGTGGTAAAGGTCTAAACCGAGGAGCCCCTCAGTGCCGATATGTAGAAGGCTGCAGGAGAGGATGGAGCCGAAAGCCTCGGTGCCGAAGGTCTGGGCACCGAAAGCACTGGGGCTGACAGAGCTGCGGAGCCGAAATTTTAGCCTTTTTAGATTTTGGTTGTTGAGTCCCCAGCTGGGGATGAAGGCAAGGATTTAGCCTTAGTAGAAACATCCGTTTTCTTATGGGATTTAGGAGAGGTTGAGACCTCTGACCCAGAAATAAGCTTCTGAAAAGGGAGATTTTAGAAGTCCCTTCAGTATCAGCTTATTTTTCCTTTCTAACAAAGTTCTATTAGAAAAGTTTTCACATATAGTACAAGGTGGTTCAACAGATAAACGGGAAGCTCAGAAACAATAAACACATTTGTGTGCATCAGAAGTAGGCTGTTTGTGTCCACAATCAGAAAGTACAGTTTTGTACCTACCATAAATGTAGATGTCCGAACTGGATAGCATCTGCAGTCATAACAAGTGGGTTGTCCTGTCGTCAGGCAGCCCTTCAGTCGGCCGGATTCTAAAGTCCGGGTCCGGCTTCGGCTGATGTCGCACTCCACCCGACGTCATCTCTGTTGGTCTTCGGGTATAAAGGCATCAGCCGACGCCATTTTCCTCAGTGTTTCTTGCCCCAGATGCCAGTAGCCCTCTTGCAGGCTAAAATTTGGATAGATGCCAATGTTTCCAAATAGATAGAGGTAAACACAACAATAAGCATGTATGTACATATACACAAACAAATACACCATAAAGACTCCCCAACAGCTAGCTATTAGAAGGGTAAACACCCTAGGAGTACCACAGAGGGATGGAGGGAGGGTAATCCTGACTGCAGATGCTATCCAGTTCGGACATCTACATTTATGGTAGGTACAAAACTGTACTATGTCCTTCATGGATGCATCTGCAGTCATAACAAGTGGGTAGAATACCATAGCCAACTAGGGAGGAGGATAAAAGTAGATTATGGTGTGTTTAGGATCCCTTGCAGTACAGCAGTGGCAAACCCTGCTCGGGATCTGGAATATAGAGGCAAATTATAATGCTTGGCAAATGTATGCACGGAGGTCCAAGTAGCCGCCTCAATAATGTCTTTGGTTGCCACTCCTCGTAAGAAGGCTGTGGTAGTGGCTGTTGCTCTTGTAGAATGAGGTCTTATGTTCTGTGGAATTGGTTTTCCATGGAAGGAGTAACAGAATCGTATGCAATTTCCTATCCATTTGGAGATTGTCTGTTTGGAAATAGCTTTTCCTTCCCTTCCTGTTGCATAGGCTACAAAAGTTGGTCAGTCTTTCTGCTATTTTTGTTCTGTCCAAGTAGTAGCGTAGCTGTCTATGTACATCCAAGGTATGCAGTATTCTTTCCCTCTGTTTTGTGGGTTGGGAAAGAAGGTAGGTAGGTGGATTGCCTGGTTTAAAGACACTCTGGATACCACCTTAGGCATAAATGTAGGATTAGTCCTCATGGACACTATCTTGGTGGAAGATTAGGAAGGGTTGCACTGCCATTAAGGCCTGTAGTTCTGAAACCCTCCTTGCTGAAGTAATTGCCAGTAGGAAAGCAGTTTTCCATGACAGGTGTTGTAGGTCTGCTGTTGCTGCTGGTTCAAAGGGTGCTAGTGTCAATTTTTCTAGCACAAAGTTTAAATCCCAAGCTGGTAATGGTGGTTTCCTTGGAGGTTTTGCATTCTTGATTCCTCTGAGGAATTGCCTGAGCAAAGGGTGCGAAAAAAACGGTGTATCAAAGCTGTATTCTGCTGAAATAGCTGATGCATGTATCTTGATGGAGGAGTAGGACAGGCCTGAATGAAGAAGTTCGGCCAGATACTCCAGAATGTTAGGCATATCTATGTTTGACACATCTTTTCCTCTTTCCGTACTCCAGATGACAAACCTTTTCCATTTTCCAGCATAGTTCCTTCTTGTTGAAGGTCTGCGCGCTTCAAGAATAATGTCTTTAACTCTTTGGGAAAGTTCTGGAATAGCTGCTGTTATGTGATGTTCCATGCAGTCAGTTGCAAGGTTTTTAGGTTTGGATGTATGATGCTGTAGTTGTTCTGCGTTAACATCAAAGGCATCAAGGGAATTGTCCACATATTGTTCCGAGACATGCTCCTCAGTAGTGGGTACCAGTGTTGTCTTGGCCAGTTTGGAGCTATCAGGATTATCCTTGGATGTTCTTCCTTGATTTTCAGTAGTACCTTGTGTATCAAAGGAAGAGGCGGGAATGCATATGCTGTTAGGCCTTTCCAGTTGAAGGAGAGCGAATCCACTTTCCATGCTAATGGGTGGAATGTCCTTGTGCAGAATTTTTTGAGCTGGTGATTGAGAGGTGATGCGAATAGGTCTATCTGTGGCATTCCCCATTTCTTTGAGATGGTCTTGAAGATGTCCGGGTGAAGCTTCCATTCGTGGGCATCCGAAGTGGCTCTGCTTAATATGTCTGCTAGGGTATTGTCTTTCCCTGGTACAAATATTGCCTGTAACTGGATGTTGTAGCTGAGTGCCAGGGTCCACAGCTCCAAGGTCATTCTGCATAGGGGGTATGAATGAGTGCCTCCCTGTTTGTTGATGTACCACATGACTGTGGTGTTGTCTGTCCTTATCATCAACTGGCCCTCTGAGAAATGGTTTGAACATTTGGATTGCCAGTTTTACTGCCAGCATTTCTTTTAGGTTGATGTGCAGTTGAAGTTGATCCTGTGTCCACAATCCTTGCACGCATTTGTCCAGCATGTGGGCCCCCCCATCCTAGGTCTGAAGCGTCTGTTGTGATGGTCTGGCTTGCTTGACATCTGCGAAAGGGTAGGCCTGGGTTTGACTGGCATGCCTGAGCCCACCATAGGAACTCCTGTTTTAAGCATGGAATTAGTGGGATTTCTGTTTCTAGACTGTGTCTGTGTTGGGACCATAAATTCTTTAGGTACCACTGTAGTTTTCTCATATGTAGTCTGGCAAATGGAACCAAGATTATGCATGATGCCATGAAGCCCAAGGCCTGCAGTACTTTTCTTGCTGTTAACTTGTTCAGTTTTGTTAGTGCCAAGAAGTATAGAGGGAGTTCTTTTGTTTTCTGTAGTCAGGAATGCCATTTGTTTTACTGTGTCCAATTCAGCCCAAGAATGTCCTTGTTTGGGATGGTATCAGCCTTGACTTTTGTAAATTGACTGTGTATCCCAGTGCTTGTAGCAAGTAAATGACCCTTTGTAAGTCTGTTGTCAGCTTGCTTTTGTTGTCCCCTTGTAGCAGGCAGTCGTCCAGGTATGGGTAAATTTGAATTCCCTGAAGTCTGCAATGGGCGATTACTGATGCCAGGCATTTTGTAAATACTCTGGGCAGTAGAAAAGCCAAAAGGCAATGCTGAGAATTGATAGTGCTCTGATCCTGCAAGAAATCTGAGGTATCTTCTGCAGATTGGTCGAATGGGGACGTGCAGGTATGCCTCCTTGAGATCTAGAGTTACCAGCCAAGACTCCTTGCCCAGCATGGGAAGAAGTTGCTGTAGGGTCAGCATTTTGAATTTTGGGACAATGATGTATGTATTTAAGGTGGACAGGTCGAGAATTGGTCTCCAACTTTTTTCCTTTCTTGGAACTAGGAATAGTCTGGAGTAGAACCCCTTTCCTTGCTCTGATGTTGGCACTCTTTCCACAGCTCTCATGTTTGCTAATTCCATTATCTGGCATAGAGCCTCTGTTTTTTGATTTGGAGGTAGATTTGGCATTCCTCTTTTGACTGGAAAAGTGTGGAAGTGAAACCGGTAACCTTGATCTATGGTTTGTAAAATCCACTTGTCCTTTGTTATGTAGTGCCAGTTCTTTGAAAATAAGGTTAACTTTCCGCCTAGAGGAGCTGCTATTTGTTCCCTGGTAGGCGGATTTAGGGTTAAGTCACTGTGGTTGTGTTGATGTAGTGGCAGTGGCTGTGTCTGTGCCTCTGTTGTTACCTTGCCACTGTCTTCCTCTGTAGGCACCTCCTGTGGATTGGTTTCTGCCTCTGGATCGTCTATTCCTGGCCCTTTGAAATTTTGTGGAGTCAGGAAAGGACCAATTTTGGCAGGCCAGTTCCTGCTAAACCTTGGGGGTTGAACCTGCAAGAAATCTTTAACAGTTTGAACAGATTTTGCCTTTTCTTCCATTTTCTTCATAACCTGCTGGGCAGATGTACCAAACAAACTTGTCTTGTCCATAGGAGCATCTAGCAACTTAGCTTTAACATGATCCGGTAAAGCTTGTTCCTTTAGCCATGCATGCCTTCTTATTACTGTGCCTGTCATGGCTGATCTAAATGAAGCCTCCAGTGCATCATAGCCACATGTTAAGGAATGGTTGCTAACCTGTTGTATGTTATTTACCATCTCTAATACATATTTCTTATCAAGAGATTCATCAGTGGTTAGTTTTTTGGTTAACTGATCCAGCATAAACTCTTGGTATTGTATCATGTGAAACTGACAGTTTAAAGCTCTAGCTGAGAGAGTAGCTGAGGTGTAGACCTTTTTACCCCATCTGTCTAATGACCTTGCTTCCCTTTCAGAAGGAATAGGGTTTTTAGCTATGGTCGTGGCTACTGCTTTGGGGCCCTGGGATATAGTTTCTGGGTCTGCAAGTGGAGCCTTGTAAAGGTGGTGATGAGTATCTGGCACCCTGTAAAATCTGTCTGGTTTGGCAGGGGCTGGGGGTAAAGAATCTGGAGCGGAGCAAACATCACTGAAAGCATCATCCACCATAGAGAGAACAGGGGGTATAGCTAAGGGCCTGTGCTGTGGGAGGTGCAGAAAGGTCCTAAGTCTTTTTCTGGAGTCTGAAAAATCCTGTTGCTGCCATTGGAACTGTTCTCGCATGGCATGCAAGGTTTCCCCAAAGGAGAATTCTTCTGGTGGGGAAGCAGCTGGGATGGATTCTTCAGCATCAGAATCTTCAAAATTAGAGAAGGGAGCCTCTGGCTGGTCAGTTATGTCTGATTCATCAGCAGAATCATCAGAGGACACTGGCTCGGGGGGCTCTGCCCTGGGTCTCTTCTCTGGGGGCTGAGAGGCCCTGTCTGGGTGAGATTGAGATCCTCTAATTAAAGAAATTAAATCTTCTGCCAAAGTAAGCATTTGAGAACTAAAAGAGGGCCTGGATGGGGGTGGTTTAACAGGCACTGTTTTTGTAGTCTTGGCTGCTGTAGCCCTGGCGAAAGCCTTAATGGACATGGCTGCTGGAGGCCTAGCAGCACCACGTGCTGGGGTAGAAACATCCAAGGGGATGGTGTCTGATAAGTCAACCACCGTAGTGGGTAAAATTTCTGAAGTCGTTTCAAGAGTTGTAGCAGGGGCCTCAGTTGTAGGAATAGGTTCAGCTGTACTTTGTACAGTTTTCTCGGTTTCGGCCGAAACCGAGACACTCGCGGTTTGCTTGACCATGGTTTCGGCCGAAACCACGGACCGCGAGTGTCGGTCTTTATCTTTGTGTTTTTTGCCAGATTGGGTAGTCGGAGGATCCGACGGCATAATGTACGCAAAAACAGAACCGAAAAACTGTTCTGCGAACTCCGACCGACGCCTAAGCGTTCGTCGGTTGAAAGAAGCACAGGCCGAACAGGCTGCTACGTCGTGGGCTGGGCCTAAACAAGGCAGACAGTAAGAGTGGAAATCTTTATGAGGTATTTGTTTCCCACAGTTTAAACAATTGTTAACTTTTTCTGACATCGGCTGAGGCAAGAAAGAGTCCCCAACGGGGTACTTAGCTTTAGAAGTCTTCGAAGTAGTATTCGGTAGAAGTAATCTCTGGATCCGACCGGCACTTGCGAACAGCTTCTGCTTCGGGCGCCACGCGGCAAGAAAGACTGAGGAAAATGGCGTCGGCTGATGCCTTTATACCCAAAGACCAACAGAGATGACATCGGGTGGAGTGCGACATCAGCCGAAGCCGGACCCGGACTTTGGAATCCGGCCGACTGAAGGGCTGCCTGATGACAGGACAACCCACTTGTTATGACTGCAGATGCATCCATGAAGGACATCACCGCTTAAACCCCGGACTACCCTTTTTATCTGCCATATTAACAAATAGAAAAGTACAGTTTTGTACCTACCATAAATGTAGATGTCCGAATAGGAATGCATCTGCAGTCCTTACAAATGGGTTGTCCTGTCGTCAGGCAGCCCTTCGGTTGGCCGGATTCCAAAGTCTGGGTCTGGCCTCGGCTGGTGTCGCACTTCACCCGACGTCATAGCTGCAGTTCTTCGGGTATAAAGGCATCAGCCGACGCCATTTTCCTCAGTGTTTCTTGCCCCAGATGCCAGTTGCCCTCTTGGATAGCTAAATTTTGGGTAAATGCCAATGTTTCCAAATAGTAGAAGGCAAACTCAAAAAATAAGCATGTATGTACATATATACAAACAAATGCACCATAAGAGATCCCCCCCAGCTAGCTATTAGATGGGCAAATACCCTAGGAATACCTCAGAGGGGAAGGAGGGTGGGTAATCCTGACTGCAGATGCATTCCTATTCGGACATCTACATTTATGGTAGGTACAAAACTGTACTATGTCCTTCAAGGATGCATCTGCAGTCCTTACAAATGGGTAGAATACCATAGCCAAACTAGGGGAGGAGGAAGAAGAAATTATGGTGTAGTTAGGATCCCCTGCAAAACAGCAGTGGCAAACCCTGCTCGGGATCTAGAGTATAAAGGTAAGTTATAATGCTTGGCAAATGTATGCACGGAGGTCCAAGTAGCAGCCTCTATAATGTCCTTGGTAGCCACTCCTCGTAAGAAAGCTGTGGTAGTGGCTGTAGCCCTTGTAGAATGAGGCCTTATGTTCTGTGGAGTTTGCTTTCCATGGTAGGAGTAGCAGAATCTGATGCAATTTCCTATCCACTTGGAGATTGTCTGTTTTGAAATTGCTTTTCCTTCCCTTCCTGTTGCATATGCTACCAGAAGCTGGTCAGTTTTTCTATTGCCCTTGGTTCTGTCCAGGTAGTAGCGCAACTGTCTATGTACATCCAAAGTATGCAGCAGTCTTTCCCCCCTGTTCTGTGGATTGGGGAAGAATGTAGGTAGGTGGATAGCCTGGTTTAAAGACACTCTGGATACCACCTTAGGCATAAATGTAGGATTTGTTCTCATGGACACTCTGTCTTGATGGAAGATTAGGAAGGGTTGTACTGCCATTAAAGCCTGTAGTTCCGAAACCCTCCTTGCTGAGGTAATTGCCAGCAGGAAAGCAGTTTTCCATGACAGGTGTTGCAGATCTGCTGTTGCTGCTGGTTCAAACGGAGGGAGTGTCAACTTTTCTAGCACAAAGTTCAAGTCCCATGCTGGTAATTGTGGTTTCCTAGGAGGTTTTACATTCTTGATCCCTCTGAGGAACTGCCTGAGTAGAGGATGCGAAAAGACAGGTGGATCGAAGCTGTATTCTGCTGAAATAGCTGATGCATGTATCTTGATGGAGGAATAGGACAGGCCTGTATGTAGAAGCTCTGCCAAGTACTCCAGAATGTTAGCAATATCTATGTTCGACACATCTTTTCCTCTTTCAGTACTCCAAATGACAAACCTTTTCCATTTTCCTGCATAGTTCCTTCTTGTTGAAGGTCTGCGGGCTTCCAGGAGAATGTCTTTAACCCTTTGGGGAAGGTCTGGGTTAGTTGCTGCTATGTGATGTTCCAGGCAGTCAGTTGCAAGGTTTTTAGATTTGGATGTATGATGTTGCAGTTGTTCTGAGTTAACATCAAAGGTATCAGGGGTATTGACCACATTCTCTCCAAAGACATGCTCCTCAGCAATGGGTACCAATGTTGTCTTGGCCAATTCGGAGCTATCAGGATTATCCTTGGATGTTCCTCTTTGATTTTCAGTAGTACCTTGTGCATCACGGGAAGAGGTGGGAATGCATATGCTGTCAGGCCTTTCCAGCTGAAGGATAGAGAGTCCACCTTCCATGCAAGTGGGTGGAATGTCCTTGTGCAGAATTTTTTGAGCTGGTGATTGAGTGGGGATGCGAATAGATCTATTTGTGGCATTCCCCATTTCTTTGTGATGGCCTTGAAGATGTCTGGGTGTAGCATCCATTCGTGAGCATCCGAGGTGGTTCTGCTTAACATGTCTGCTAGGGTGTTCTCTTTTCCGGCACAAATATTGCCTGTAACTGGATGTTGTAGCTGAGAGCCAGATTCCAAAGGTCCAAAGTCATTCTGCATAGGGGTATGAATGAGTGCCTCCCTGTTTGTTGATGTACCACATGACTGTGGTGTTGTCTGTCCTTATCATCAAATGGCCTTCTTTGAGGAATGGTCTGAATTTTGGATTGCCAGTTTTACTGCCAGCATTTCTTTTGGTTTATGTGCAGGTGCAGCTGGTCTTGAGTCCACAATCCTTGTATGCATTTGTCCAGCATGTGCGCCCCATCCTAGGTCTGAGGCGTCCGTTGTGATGGTTTGGCTTGCTCGAAAGTTGTGGAAGGGTAAGCCTGGGTTTGACTGGCATGCTTGAGCCCACCATAGGAACTCCTGTTTTAGGCATGGGATTAGTGGGATTTCTGTTTCTAAGCTGTGCCTGTGCTGAGACCATAAATTCTTTAGGTACCACTGTAGCTTTCTCATATGCAGTCTGGCATGTGGGACCAAGATTATGCATGATGCCATGAAGCCCAAGGCCTGCAGAACTTTTCTTGCTGTTAGTTTGTTCTGCTTTGTTAATGCCAAGAAGTAAAGAGGAAGTTCTTTTTGTTTTCTGCAGTTAGGACTGCCATCTGTTTTACTGTGTCGAATTCAGCGCCCAAGAATGTTCTTGTTTGGGATGGTATCAGCCTTGACTTTTGTAAATTGACTGTGTATCCCAGGGCTTGTAGCAAGTAAATGACCCTTTGTAAATCTGTTGTCAGCTTGCTTTTGTTGTCCGCTTGTAACAGGCAGTCGTCCAGGTATGGATAAATTTGGATTCCCTGTAGTCTGCAGTGGCGATTACTGATGCCAGGCATTTTGTGAATACTCTGGGCAGTAGATAAGCCAAAGGGCAATGCTGAGAATTGATAATGCTCTGATCCTGCAAGAAATCTGAGGTATCTTCTGCAATTTGGTCGAATGGGGACATGCAGGTATGCCTCCTTGAGATCTAGAGTTACCAGCCAACACTCCTTGCCCAGCATGGGAAGAAGTTGCTGTAGGGTCAGCATTTTGAATTTTGGGACAATGATGTATGTGTTTAAGACGGACAGGTCGAGAATAGGTCTCCAACTTTTCTCTTTTCTTGGTACTAGGAAGAGTCTGGAGTAGAATCCTTTGCCCTGTTCTGTTATTGGTACTCTTTCCACAGCTCTCATCTTTGTTAATTTCGCTATCTGCTGTAGAACTTCTATTTTTTGATTTGGAGGTAGGTTTGGCATTCCTCTTTTTACTGGTAAGGTGTGGAAGTGGAACCGGTAGCCTTGGTCTATGGTTTGCAAAATCCACTTGTCTCTTGTGATATAGTGCCATTTTTTCGAAAATAAGGCTAACTTTCCGCCTAAAGGTGCTGCTATTTGCTCCCTGGTAGGCGGTGTCAGAGCCAAGTCACTGTGATTGTCCTGTTGCAGTGGCAGAGGTTGTGTCTGTGCCTCGGTTATTGCCTTGCCACTGTCGTCCTCTGTAGGCACCTCCTCTGGATTGATTTCTGCCTCTAGAGCGTCTATTCCTGCCCCTTTGGGATTTTGTGGAGTCTGGAAAGGACCAATTTTTGGCAGGCCAGTTCCTGCTAAACCTTGGGGGCTGAACCTGTAAGAAATCTTTAACTGTTTGTACAGATTTTGCCTTTTCTTCCATTTTCTTCATTACTTGCTGGGCAGGTGTACCAAATAGACTGGCCTTATCCATAGGAGCATCTAACAGCTTTGCTTTAACATGATCCGTTAAGACCTGTTCTTTCAACCATGCATGCCTTCTTATCACTGTGCCAGTCATGGCTGATCTAAATGAAGCCTCCAGTGCATCATAGCCACATTTTAAGGAATGGTTACTAACCTGTTGATGTTATTCACCATTTCTAATACATATTTCTTATCTAAGGATTCATCAGAGGACAGTTTCTTAGTTAACTGATCAAGCATAAACTCTTGGTATTGGATCATATGAAACTGACAGTTTAAAGCTCTAGCTGAGAGAGTAGCAGAGGTGTAAACTTTTTTCCCCCATCTCTCTAAGGACCTGGATTCCCTTTCAGAAGGAATAGGGTTTTTTGCTGTGGTCGAGGCTACTGCCTTTGGCCCCTGGGATATAGTTTCGGGATCTGCAAGTGGGGCCTTGTATAGGTGGTGATGAGTGTCTGGCACCCTGTAAAATCTATCTGGTTTGGCAGGGGCTGGAGATAAAGAATCAGGAGCAGTGCAAACATCATTAAATGCATCATCCACAACAGGCAGTACAGGAGGTATAGCTAAGGGCCTATGTTGTGGTAAGTGCAGAAAAGTCCTAAGCCTTTTTCTTGAATCTGAGAAATCTTGTCCCTGCCATTGGAATTGTTCTCTCATGGCATGTAAGGTTTCCCCAAAGGAAAATTCCTCTGGTGGAGAGGCAGCTGGAATGGATTCTTCAGCATCGGAATCTTCATAAGTAGAAAAAGGAGCTTCTGGCTGGTCTGTAATGTCTGAGTCATCCGCAGAATCAGAGGAGACTGGCTCGGGGGGCTCTGCTCTAGGTCTCTTTTCTGGGGGCTGAGAGGCCCTGTCTGGGTGAGATTGGGATCCCCTAATTAAGGATATTAAATCTTCTGCCAGAGTAAGCATTTGTGAACTTGAAGTGGGCCTGTGTGAAGGGGGCTTAACAGGCACTGATTTAGCAGATTTGGCTGCTTTAGCCCTGGCAAAGGCCTTAATAGACATGGCTGCAGGAGGCCTAGCAGCACCACGTGCTGGGGTAGAGACATCCAAAGGGATGGTGTCTGAAATCACTAGGAACCACAGTTGTAGGCAAAATTTCTGAGGCCGATTCAACTAAGGTTGCAGGAGCCTCAGTAGTAGTCATGGATTCGGCTGAAGATTGACCGGTTTTCTCGGTTTCGGCCGAAACAGACACACTCGCGGCTTGCTTAACCGTGGTTTCGGCCGAAACCGCGGACCGCGAGTGTCGGTCTTTTTCTTTGCGTTTAACAATTTGGGTAGTCGGAGGATCCGACGGCATAATGTACGCAAATACTGAGCCGAAAAACTGTTCAGCAAACTCCGACCGACGCCTAAGCGTTCGTCGGTTGAAGGAAGCACAGGCGAACAGGCTGCTACGTGGTCTGGGCCTAAGCAAGGCAGACAGTAAGAGTGGAAATCTTTATGAGGTATTTGTTTCCCACAAGTTAAACAGTTATTGACTTTTTCTGACATCGGCTGAGGCAAGAAAGAGTCCCCAACGGGGTACTTAGCTTTTAGAAGTCTTCGAAGTAGTATTCGGTAGTAGTAATCTCTGGATCTGACCGACCGGCACTTGCGAACAGCTTCTGCTTCGGGCGCCACGCGGCAAGAAAGACTGAGGAAAATGGCGTCGGCTGATGCCTTTATACCCGAAGACCAGCAGAGATGACGTCGGGTGAAGTGCAACATCAGCCGAAGCTGGACCCAGACTTTGGAATCCGGCCGACCGAAGGGCTGCCTGACGACAGCACAACCCATTTGTTATGACTGCAGATGCATCCATGAACGACATCAGTCTTTCCATGAAAGGAGTAACAAAAGCGAATGCAATTTCCTATCCATTTTGAAATGGTCTGTTTAGAAATCGCTTTTCCTTGTGCCCCAGCAGCATATGCTACAAACAGTTGGTCAGTCTTTCTGTAACTTTTAGTTCTGTCCAAATAGTAGCATAATTGTCTGTGTATATCCAGAGTGTGTAGAAGTTTCTCCCCTTTATTTTGTGGATTTGGGAAGAATGTAGGCAAGTGAATTGCTTGGTTCAAGGATACCCTAGATACCACCTTTGGCATAAAAGTAGGATTGGTTCTCAATGAAACTCGGTCTTGATGACAAATAAGAAATGGCTGCACTGCCATTAAAGCTTGTAACTCAGATACTCTTCTTGCTGAAGTTATGGCCAGAAGGAATGCAGTTTTCCAAGACAAAAACTGTAGATCCGCCGATGCTGCTGGTTCAAAGGGAGGAAGTGTTAGTTTCCCCAGCACAAAGTTAAGGTCCCAAGTAGGTAAAGGTGGTTTCCTTGGAGGATTGATGTTTTTGATTCCCCTGAGAAATTGTCTTGAGAGGATGCGAGAAGACAGGTGGATTTGCATTGTATTCTGCTGAAATTGCTGAGGCATGTATCTTAATGGAAGAATAAGACAGGCCATTGTGGAACAATTCTGCTAAGTATTCCAGTATATGTGTCATGCTCATCACTGTCACATCTAGGCCTTTTGTTGTGTTCCAAATGAGAAATCTTTTCCATTTTGCTGAGTATGCCTTCCTTGTGGAAGGACGGCGAGCTTCCATAATAATGTCCTTTACTCTCTGGGATAAGCTATTCTGTGGAGGAATCATGGTATTCTCCTGGCAGTTAGCTGCAAGGTTTTTAGGTTGGGATGCAGGATCTTGAAATTGTTCTGCGTCAGAAGAAGTGGCCATAGGGGGAGAGGCCACGATTTCGTCTGTGACATGCTCTTCAGCAGTGGGTACCAGTGCTGCCTTGGCCAGCTATCAGAATCACTCTTGGCTGTTCTGCCCTGATCTTCAGTAGAACCTTGGACATTAATGGGAGTGGTGGGAAAGCATAGACTTCGAGCTTTCCAGCTGAAAGAGTCCACCTTCCATGCTTGTGGGTGGTATGTCTGAGCAAAAAGTCTTCAGTTGATGATTGTGGGGTGAGGCGAACAGATCTATCTCCGGCCTCCCCCATGATTGTGTTATGAGTAAGATGATGTCTGGGTGTAGCATCCATTCGTGTGCATCCATGGTAGTTCTGCTTAAGCTGTCTGCCAGAGTATTGTCTTTCCCTGGCACAAACTGGGACTGTAGTTGTATATTGAGTTTCAAGCAAAGCTCCCATAGATTCATGGCCAGTCTGCATAGAGGGTAGGAATGCGTGCCTCCTTGCTTGTTTATGTACCACATAACTGTGGTGTTGTCTGTCCTTATTAGCAGGTGGCCCTGATGAAGGAAAGGTTTGAAGGCCTCGATTGCGTGTATCACTGCCAGCATTTCCTTTTGGTTTATGTGCATGCGCAGCTGTCCTTGAGACAATAGCCCTTGGATACATTTGTCCTCCATGTGTGCTCCCCAACCTCGGTCTGAAGCCTCAGTGGTGATGGTTTGGTTTGCTTTTGGTTTGTTGAAAGGCAACCCTCTGTTGGACTGGCAGGCTTGAGCCCACCACAGGAATTCCTTTTGAAGACAAGGGATGAGTGGGATCAAAGTTTCTAAGCTGTGACTGTGCTGAGTCCATACACTCCTTAGGTACCATTGCAATTTTCTCATATGCAGCCTGGCTTGTGGGATTAGAATTATGCAGGATGCCATGTAACCCAGGGCCTGCAGGATTTTCCTTGCAGTCAGCTGAGTTTGTTTTGTCAGATTCTTGAAGTAATCTGGAAGTTGTTTTTGTTTTTCTTCTGTGAGGAAGGCCATTTGGGTGGTTGTGTCTAGATCTGCACCCAAAAAGCAGATTCTTTGGGATGGAAAGTACAGTTTTGTACCTACCATAAATGTAGATGTCCGACAGATATGCAACTGCAGTCATAACATATGGGTTGTCCTGCCTCAGGCAGCCCTCGGTCGGCCGGATTCCAAAGTCTGGGTCCGACGTCGGCTGATGTCGCATTTCTCTCCGACGTCAGAGCGGCTGGAGTATATAAGCATCAGCAGACGCCATCTTATTCAGTGTTTCTTGCCCCAGATGCCAGGTGCCCTCCAAGGAAGGCTGTAATCAAATTGGAAGACAATAGGTTTCCAGACAATAAATAAGCAATAAACAGATACACCATAACAGATATCCCCAGCTAAGGATAACAGGGAGAGGAGTGGACCCAAGGCATAGAGGGAAAGGAGGGAGGGAAAACCCGACTGCAGTTGCATATCTATCGGACATCGACATTTATGGTAGGTACAAAACTGTACTATGTCCTTCAAGAATGCAACTGCAGTCATAACATATGGGTCAAATACCATAGCTTAGCTGGGGGAGGTGGAATGCTCTAAGAAAAGGATGGTGTAGCTATCAATCCCTGCAGGACTGCCGAAGCAAAGCCTGCTCTGGATCTGGAATATAAAGGGAGGTTGTAGTGTTTGGAGAATGTATGCACGGAGCTCCATGTAGCAGCTTCTAGAATGTCTTTTGTAGGCACCCCTCTTAAGAATGCTGTAGAGGTGGCTGTAGCTCTGGTGGAGTGTGGTCTGACATTGGCTGGTACACTCTTTCCATGGAAGGAATAACAGAATCTGATGCAATGTCCAATCCATTTTGAAATAGTCTGTTTGGAAATTGCTTTTCCTTGTACTCCAGGGGCGTAAGCTACAAAAAGCTGATCAGACTTCCTATTGGTCTTGGTTCTGTCCAGGCAGTAGCGAAGTTGTCTGTGAATGTCCAAGGTATGCAACAGTCTTTCCCCTTTGTTCTCAGGATTGGGAAAGAAAGTAGGCAGGTGAATTGCTTGATTTAAAGAAACCCTAGATACCACTTTTGGCAGAAAGGTAGGGTTGGTTCGTAAGGAGACCCTGTCTCTGAAAGGTTATGAACGGTGGTATTGCCATTAGGGCCTGTAATTCCGAAACCCTTCTTGCTGAGGTAATTGCCAACAGGAAAGCTGTCTTCCATGAGAGAAATTGTAAGTCCACAGAAGCTGCTGGCTCAAAGGGGGGTAGAGTCAGTTTTTCTAGGACAAAGTTGAGGTCCCAAGCTGGTACTGGAGCCTTTCTTGGTGGCTTTATATTCTTGATTCCCCTAAGGAATTGCCTTAAAGGATGTGAAAACACAGGTGGATCAGTGTTGTATCTAGCTGAAATAGCTGAAGCATGTATTTTTATGAAGTCCATTCTGTAGCATATCTGCCAAATATTCCAGAATGAGTGGGATGTTCAATAATTATGCATCATGACCCTTGCTGGTATTCCAAATGCTGAATCTCTTCCATTTTGCTGAGTAAACCTTTCTGGTGGATGGTCTTCGGGCTTCTGTTAGTATCCGCTGAACTTCCTTGGAGAGAGATAGATTGAGGTTATTCATGGGATCTCCCAAGCTGTTAGCTGCAGCGTCTGAATGTTGGGATGTACTGTCTTGAAGTTGTGTTGAGTCAAAAGTTGGGGCCATTGGGGAATGGCCCACTTTTTGTTGTGACATATGCTCCATAGTAGTGGGTACCAGTGTTGTCTTGGCCAGTCTGGAGCTATTAGGATCCCCTTGGGCTTCTCTGCTTTGATCTTTAGTAATACTGTGGTCATCAGTGGCAGAGGTGGGAATGCATAGATTTTTAGGAAGTTCCAGTTGAATGAGAGAGCATCTATTTTCCATGCTTGTGGATATGTCCTTGAACAGAACTTTTGTAGATGATTGAGGTGGGAGGCAAATAGGTCTACTTCTGGCCTGCCCCATGTCGAGGTGAGTCGTATGAAGATTTCTGGATGTAACCTCCACTCGTGGGGGTCTAGGAAATTCCTGCTTAGGCTGTCCGCCAGCACATTGTCTTTGCCTGGAACAAACTGGGATTGCAACTGTATGTTTAGGCTCAGTGATTTTTCCCAAAGATTCATTGTCAGTCTGCAAAGGGGGTAAGAATGGGTGCCCCCTGCTTGTTTATGTACCACATCACAGTGGTGTTGTCTGTCCGTATTAGCAGGTGGCCTTGTTGAAGTTGTTGTCGAAAGGCCTCGATGGCATGCATTACTGCCAGCATTTCTTTTTGGTTGATATGCAGATGTGTTTCCTTTGGAGACCATTGTCCTTGAATACATCTGCCCTCCATGTGCGCCCCCCATCCAAGGTCTGAGGCATCTGTGGTCATGGTCTGTGTTATCTGAGGTTTTTTGAACGACATACCTGTGTTTGCCTGGCTTACCGAGGCCCACCATAGAAATTCCTTTTGTAGGCATGGAATGAGCGGTATGGTTGTCTCTAGGTTGTTGCTGTGTTGAGACCATAAACTTTTTAGGTACCATTAAAGCTTTCTCATGTGTAGTCTTGCTAATGGAACCAGGAGAATGCAGAATGCCATGTAACCTAGGGCCTGTAGGAATCTCCTTGCAGTCATCTGGGTGAGCTTTGCCAAACCTTTGAAATAATGAGTTAACTTCTTTTGCTTGTCTTCTGTCAGGTAAGCCATTTGAGAGGCTGTGTCTAGTTTGGCTCCTAAGAAGGTTATTTGCTGGGATGGCTGAAGTCTTGACTTTTGGAAGTTGACTGTGTATCCCAGAGCCTGTAGCAATTGTATGACAATTCAAGTTTTTTGTCAAAATCAGTTTGTCGTCCGCTTGTATGAGGCAGTCGTCCAGGTACAGGTAAATTTGGATCCCCTGGAGCCTGCAATGAGCAATTACTGAAGCCAGGCATTTCGTGAATACTCTGGGCGCACTTCACCAGACGTCATAGCTGCAGTTCAGCGGGTATAAAGGCATCAGCCGACGCCATTTTCCTCAGTGTTTCTTGCCCCAGATGCCAGGTGCCCTCTAGGAAGGCTAAATTTGGATAAATGCAAATGTTTCCAAACAATAGAGAGCAAATAGAAATAAACATGTATATACATATATACAAACAAATACACCATAATAGATTCCCCCAGCTAGCTACAAGATGGGCAAATACCCTAGGAGTACCACTGAGGGGAAGGAGGGTGGGTAATCCTGACTGCAGATGCATACCTCTCGGACATCTACATTTATGGTAGGTACAAAACTGTACTATGTCCTTCAAGGATGCATCTGCAGTCCTAACAAATGGGTAGAATACCATAGCCAAACTGGGGAGGAGGCACTAAGGAGGCACTAAGTTTATGGTGTAGTTAAGATCCCTTGCAAAACAGCAGTGGCAAAACCTGCTCGGGATCTGGAGTACAAGGGTAGATTATAATGCTTGGCAAATGTATGCACGGAGCTCCAAGTAGCAGCCTCTAAAATGTCTTTGGTAGCCACTCCTCGTAAGAAAGCTGTAGTAGTGGCTGTAGCCCTTGTGGAGTGAGGTCTGATGTTTTCTGGAGTTGCCTTTCCATGAAAAGAGTAACAAAATCTAATGCAATTTCCTATCCATTTTGAGATTGTTTGTTTTGAAATTGCTTTTCCTTCCATTCCTGTTGCATATGCTACCAGAAGCTGGTCAGTTTTTCTATTGTTCTTGGTTCTGTCCAGGTAGTAGCGCAATTGTCTGTGTACATCCAAGGTATGCAGCAATCTTTCCCCCCTGTTCTGCGGGTTGTGGAAGAATGTTGGTAGGTGTATTGCTTGGTTTAATGATACCCCGGAGACCACCTTTGGCATAAAGGTAGGATTAGTTCTCATGGACACTCTATCCTGATGGAAGATAAGGAAGGGCTGTACTGCCATTAATGCCTGTAATTCAGAAACCCTTCTAGCTGAAGTGATTGCAAGCAGGAATGCAGTTTTCCAAGATAAGAACTGTAATTCTGCTGTTGCTGCAGGTTCAAAAGGGGGGAGTGTCAACTTTTCTAACACAAAGTTCAAGTCCCATGTAGGCAATGGTGGTTTCCTTGGTGGCTTTACATTTTTAATTCCTCTGAGAAACTGCCTGAGTAGAGGATGAGAAAAGACTGGAGGATCCATGTTGTATTCTGCTGATATTGCTGATGCATGAATCTTAATGGAGGAGTAAGACAGACCATTGTGGAAAAGCTCTAAGTATTCCAGGATGTTAGCTATGTTTGCCAATGATGCATCTACTCCTTTTGTTGCACTCCAAATGAGATATCTTTTCCATTTTGCTGAATAAGTTTTCCTTGTTGAGGGTCTGCGAGCCTCCAAGATAATGTCTTTAATCCTTTGAGATAAATCTGGGTTATTTTGCCTTATGTAATATGTTCCAAGCAGCTAGCTGCAGTGTTTTTCAAGTTTGGATGCAGGATTTTGAAGTTGTTCTGTGTTAGCAGTAGAGGTAGTAGGGGTAGAGGCCATGCGTGCTCCTGGGACATACTCCTCAGTAGCGGGTACCAATGTTGCCTCGGCCAGTCTGGAGCTATCAAGATGATCCTCGGGTGATCTTCTTTGATCTTCAGTAGCACTTTGTGCATCAAAGGAAGAGGTGGGAATGCATATGCTGTCAGGTTTTCCCAACTGAAGGATAGGGAGTCCACCTTCCAAGCAAGTGGGTGGTATGTCCTTGTGCAGAATTTTTTCAATTGGTGGTTGTGTGGGGATGCGAACAGGTCTATTTCTGGCAGTCCCCATTTCCTTGTGATGGTTTTGAAGATGTCTGGATGCAGCATCCATTCGTGGGCATCCGTGGTGGTTCTGCTTAAGATGTCTGCTAGTATATTTTCTTTTCCTGGCACAAATATGGCCTGGAGCTGAATGTTGAGGCTCAGGGCCACATTCCAGAGGTCCATTGCCATCCGGCATAGAGGATATGAATGTGTGCCTCCTCGTTTGTTGATATACCACATAACTGTGGTGTTGTCCGTCCTTATCAGCAAATGACCTTGTTGAAGAAATGGTCTGAATGTCTGAATTGCCTGTTTTACTGCCAGCATCTCTTTTTGATTTATGTGTAGGTTCATCTGGTCTTGAGTCCATAAGCCTTGTATGCACTTGTTTACCATGTGTGCCCCCCAACCGAGGTCTGAGGCGTCCGTGGTGATAGTCTGGCTTGGGTGAGGCCTGTGGAAGGGCAGTCCTTTGTTCAACTGACAGGCCTGGGCCCACCACTGGAATTCTTGCTTCAGGCATGGAATTATTGGAATTTGGGTTTCTAGGCTGTGCTTGTGCTGAGACCATAAATTCCTCAGGTACCATTGCAACTTCCTCATATGTAGTCTGGCATGTGGAATTAATATTATGCAGGATGCCATGTAACCCAGGGCTTGCAGGATTTTCCTTGCTGTAAGCTGGTTCTGCGTTGTTAATGCCATGAAATAGAGTGGTAGCTGCTTCTGTTTTTCTGCTGTGAGGAATGCCATCTGGTTTGATGAGTCCAGTTGTGCACCCAAGAAGGTTATCCTTTGGGATGGTATCAGCCTTGACTTTTTTGTGTTGACTGTGTATCCCAGGGCTTCCAGCAGGTGAATAACCTTTTTCAAATCTTTTAATTTGTCTTTGCTGTCCGCTTGTAACAGGCAGTCGTCCAGGTATGGATAAATCTGAATTCCCCTGAAGCCTGCAATGAGCAATTACTGATGCCAGGCATTTCGTGAATACTCTGGGCGCAGTAGATAAGCCAAAAGGCAATGCTGAGAATTGATAATGCTCTGATCCTGCAAGAAATCTGAGGTATCTTCTGCAATTTGGTCGTATGGGGACGTGCAGGTATGCCTCCTTGAGATCCAGAGTCACCAGCCAAGACTCCTTGCCCAGCATGGGAAGAAGTTGCTGTAGGGTCAGCATTTTGAATTTTGGAACAATGAGATATGTGTTTAGAGCGGACAGGTCGAGGATAGGTCTCCATTGGTTTTCCTTTCTTGGTACCAGGAAATGTCTTGAATAAAATCCTTGTCCTTGCTCCATAGCCGGTACCTTTTCTATAGCTCTCATCCTTAGTAAATGGTCTATTTGCTGTAGAGCGTTTGTCCTTTGGTTTGGAGGAAGGTTTGGCATTCCTCTCTTCCTTGGAAGAGTATGGAAGTGAAACCTGTAGTCTTTGTCTATTGTCTGTAAAATCCATTTGTTTCCTGTAATGTAATGCCAATTTACTGAAAATAAGGCTAGCTTTCCGCCTAAGGGTGCTTCCAGTTGTTCCCTGGTAGGCGGTTTCAGAGCCAAGTCACTGTGATTGTCCTGTGGAAGTGGTAGTGGCTGGATCTGTGGCAGTACTTCTCTGGCTGTTAGGCTGCCACTGACGTCCCCTGTAGGCACCTCTGGATTGACCTCTGCCTCTAGGGCGTCTATTTCTGCTTCTCTGTGCTCTGGTGGTGTCTGGAAAGGACCAATTCTTGGAAGGCCAGTTCCTACTAAACCTCGGAGGCTGGACCTGTAAGAAATCCTTGACTGTCTGGACAGATTTGGCTTTTTCTTCCACCTTCTTCAACACTTGCTGTGCAGGGGAACCAAACAAACTGTGCTTTTCCATGGGAGCATCTAGAAGCTTTGATTTTACATGGTCTGGTAAGGATTGCTCTTTTAACCATGCATGCCTTCTGATCACTGTACCAGTCATAGCTGATCTAAAGGAAGCCTCCAGTGCATCATAGCCGCATTTTAAGGAATGATTACTGACCTGCTGAGTGTTATGCACCAAATCCTGAAGGGACTTACGGTCTAAAGGCTCAGGCGAGGACAGTTTTTTAGTGAGCTGATCTAACAGAAATTCCTGATACTGAATCATGTGGAATTGACAGTTTAAGGCCCTAGCCGAAAGAGTAGCAGAAGTATAAACTTTTTTACCCCATCTCTCCAATGCCCTAGATTCTCTTTCAGAGGGGAGGGGGTTTTTGGCAGAGGCAGCTGCTACAGCTTTGGGGCCCTATGAAATAGTTTCAGGATCTGCAACAGGAGCCTTATACAAATGATAATGTGTGTCCGGAACCCTGTAGTATCCGTCGGGCTTAGCAGGGGCCGGAGGCAGGGAGTCAGGGGCAGTACAAGCATCATTAAATGCATCATCCACAACTGTAAGTACTGGGGGAATAGCTAAAGGCCTATGCTGTGGTAAATGTAAAAATGTCCTAAGCCTTTTCCTAGAGTCTGAAAAATCCTGGCCCTGCCATTGAAATTGTTCCCTCATAGCATGCAAGGTTTCCCCAAAAGAAAATTCCTCAGGAGGAGAGGCAGAAGGTATGGAATCCTCTGCATCAGAGTCCTCATATGGAGAATAAGGGCCTTCTGGAAGATCTGTATTTTCTGAATCATCAGAGGAGTAATCCGAAGAAACTGGCTCAGGGGGCTCTGCTCTAGGCCTCTTCTCTGGAGGTGGGTGAGAGGCCCTGTCAGGGTGAGACTGGGTTCCCCTGATCAAAGAAATGAGATCCTCTGCTAGACTAAGCATTTGAGTACTAGAGCTAGGCCTGTGAGAGGGGGCTTTAGCAGGCACGGCCTTTGAAGATTTAGCTGCTTTAGCCCTGGCAAAAGCCTTAATTGACATGGATGCAGGGGGCCTAGCAGCTCCACGTGCAGGAGTAGATACATCTAAGGGTATAGTATCTGATAAATCCTGAGAAACTGTAAGAGTAGGTGTATTTTCCGTAGCAGATTCAGCCATGCTGGAAGAGGCCTCGGTAGTAGGAGGCATGCTTTCGGCCGAAGGAAGAACCGTGGACTCTTGTTTCAGCCGAAACAGAGACACTCGCGGTTGGCTTAACTGCAGTTTAGGCCGAAACTGCGGACCGCGAGTGTCGGTCCTTTTCCTTACGCTTTTTAGCTAAATGTGAAGTCGGAGTCTCCGACGGCATGATATAAGCAAAAGCGGAGCCGAAAAACTTCTGCAAACTCCGACTGACGTCTAAGTGTCCGTCGGTTGAAGGAAGCACAGGCTAGACAAGCTGCTACGTCGTGGTCTGGGCCTAAACAAGGTAGGCAGTAAGAGTGGAAATCTTTATGAGGTATTGGTTTCCCACAAGTTAAACAATTATTCACTTTTTCTGACATCGGCTGAGGCAAGAAAGAGTCCCCAACGGGGTACTTAGCTTTTTAGAAGTCTTCGGTAGTAGCAATCTCTGGTTCTGACCGACCGGCACTTGTGAACAGCTTCTGCTTCGGGCGCCACGCGGCAAGAAAGACTGAGGAAAATGGCGTCGGCTGATGCCTTTATACCCGTATGACGTCGGGTGAAGTGCGACATCAGCCGAGGCCAGACCCAGACTTTGGAATCCGGCCGACCGAAGGGCTGCCTGAGGCCAGGACAACCCATTTGTTAGGACTGCAGATGCATCCTTGAAGGACATTCAGGGGCTGTACTAGCATCAGAGTACACATCATCAATAACATTCAAAACAGGAGGTATAGCTAAAGGCCTATGCGGAGGTAAATGTAAAAAGGTCCTTAATCTCTTTCTAGAATCAGAAAATTCCTGGCCCTGCCATTGAAAATGTTCTCTCATAGGAGTGCAGTGTCTCACCAAAAGAAAACTCTTCAGGAGGGGAGGCCGAAGGAATAGATTCTTCAGCATCAGAATCCTCGTAGGCCGAATAAGCCTCCTGCTGGTGGTCTGACAATACAGATCCATCCGTAGACTCATCTGAAGAGTGGAGGTCAGAGGGCTCGACCCTGTGCCTTTTGTCTGGTGGTGGAAGAGAGCCCCTGTCCGGGTGAGGTTGAGAACCTCTAATTAAAGAGATAAGATCCTCTGCTAGGCTGAGAATCTGAGAGCCAGTAGAAGGCCTCTGAGAGGTAGTCTTGGGAGGCAAAGCTTTAGCAAGTTTGGCAGCTTTAGCCCTAGAAAAGGCCTTAATGGACATGGATGCAGGGGGTCTGGCTGCACCACGTGCAGTAGACTTGTCTAAAGGAATGGTGCCGGACATGTCCTGGACACCAGTTTCAGTAGGTAATTCAATAACCGACTCGGCCGGAGCCTCCGGGGCCGAGGTAGTCGGTTGAGTGGATTCGGTAATAGGAAGCACCGAGGACTCTTTCAGCCGAAACAGAGACACTCGCGGTAGGCCTGACCGTGGTTTCAGCCGAAACCGCGGGCCGCGAGGGTCGGTCCTTGTCCTTCCGTTTTTTTAACCACATGCGAAGTCGGAGTCTCCGACGGCATCTTGTACGCAAAATTAGCCCCAAAAAATTCCTCTGCAAACTCCGACCGACGTCTAAGAGTTCATCGGTTGAAGGAAGCACAGGCAGCGCAGGCAGAGACGTCGTGGTCTGGGTCTAAGCAAGGGAGGCAGTAAGAGTGGAAATCCTTATGAGGTATTTGTTTCCCACAAGTTAAACAATTATTTACTCTATCTGACATCGGCTGAGGCAAGAAAGAGTCCCCAACGGGGTACTTAGCTTTTTCGAAGTCTTCAGTAGCTGAATCACAGGAGCTGGCAGACCGGCACTTGCGATCTGCTTCGGGCACCACGCAGCAAGAAAGACTGAGGAAAATGGCGTCGGCTGATGCTTTTATACCCCAGGCGCTTTGACGTCGGGGAAAGTGCGACATCAGCCGAGGCCAGACCCAGACTTTGGAATCCGGCCGACCGAAGGGCTGCCTGAGGCAGGACAACCCATATGTTATGATTGCAGATGCATCCTTGAAGGACATCTGCTGATTTATTTGGTTATTACGGTTAACTACGGAGGTATTTGATGGTGCTAAGCTGTAACTGCTGTTCAGAACTCCTATAGGTTTTGAGAGCTAGCTAATGTTCTAACAAACTGCTTGTTTTTTTATCTTGTTTTATGAAGGTAGAGCTTTAACTGTTGAATATCTGACAGGCATCCTGCTAACTGATTTGCAGAGGCCATTCATGTTCTGATTACATTTGTAAGCAATCCTATGGCATGCTACTGTACTTAGAAGACTTACAGGCTGTACTTTATAATTGCTTTTATAAAAGGCTAAGTGAACGCAGTTCATGTTACTGTTAGTTCACAATGAACATAGCTCTAGAATTATTGTCCTAAAACAGCCAAAGTTTGCTTTGTGCATTATATCCTGTGTGTATTCACTGAAGTATACAGCTGTTATCACTGGACTTAGAGGCTGTATGTTACTGCTGTTAGTCTGTGGTTTTACAGAGCTGATGCTGTATGCACTATAATAAATTTTAATCATAATGTATGCAATATAATTAATTTTACTCTCCAGCTCTATTCCTTGCATGCTCTCCACTTCACATTCTTGTAACCTTTGCACTAATTCTGCCCTATTTACCTTTATTTTTCAGTTTGCACGAGTTTCTATCCTGAGTGACCACCCCCTCCCCATCTGGGATTCACTGCATAAAGCAATTTCTACCTTCTCCACTGAAGCTGGCTATCTTAACCAAGTAAAACCTCTGGGAAGCAAGAACCTGACTCCATCCAGCTTTTCAATTGTAACAGGTGAGCTACAATTTAGTTTTTGTAAACTGTTGAGGCTTAATGGTGTATGCACAACAGTGAAGGGATCTAGCCAATTGCCACTAGATTGGGCTATACTACTTTGAATCAGCCTTACACTCACACAGTGTTCCAAGTCCCAAACATTTACTTTTTAATTTGAAGTAATTTCGCTCCCTCCTTATTGACATTTTCTAGTTTACCCCTAGGATCAAATTAAAATTAGCCTGAAAATTTGTGTAAAATTAAAATAGAATAAAACAAAAAGTACAGCCAAAAACATAGCTTACATACAATCATACAAACCAAAAGACCAAATTAACTCTGTTAGCCCCGCTGCGCTCGGCTTGCTCCGCTCCCCCAAATCTCAACCGCCCCCACTAGTGCTAAATTTAAACCCGACTGCCACTCCCTTGCCACTCCCCTCCTAAGTACCAATCAGCACCTCACACATCATTCTGCAACCCTGCCCCCTTAACCCATTTCATTCTCTCTCATTCGCCCACACCGTTAGCACAATCACCCATCAAATTTGGCCCGCCCCCTATCAAAATGCAAACAAGCAAAAAAAACACTAATTACCCAAATGCCTATACTGTTTCTATTTTACCATCTCACTGCCTACGAACAAACACTTGACCATGGTATTCACTACCCAAATGGTCAGACACCCACAACTTCACACAACACCAAACACTTTACCTTCCCCAGCACACCGAATATATCACCCTCTATAAAATACCACCCCAGTACAGCCACAAAATCTTAAAGACAGACTATATAAAGCTTATAAACAAACTCCTAAATCTAATATCCTGTCACTATAACCTTATAACACATGGAGACATTTATCCTAACCCTGGCCCACCCACGCCCAATAACCACCACTCCCCTACCACAACCCTCACAGTCAAGCTACCCATGAATACTCCCACTAGTTCCCTCCTAGCATTTCACCTAAATATTAGAAATATTAACAATAAGATTCCCAACCTACACACCCTCCTAGCAACCCACTCCACAGACGCTGTTCATAGGTTCATACTAGGCTGTCTGCCCTAGGGCATTTATAAGCCTAGCCAGAGTATGTTTGGCTTTCGCCACCCATTTTAAATTAATTTTGCTATGCCCTTTTTCGAGGTTAGTATACTGTACCTCTGTCTAACAGTGACACAGAAGTGATACCCGGGGGTAAACCTACGATCTCCCATACACTCATCAAGATTCCTCTTGGAGAGTCAATGAGGGACTCTGCCTAACCTGGACTGGGATTGTCAATGAGGGACTCTGCCTAACCTGGACTGGGATTTTATTCCAGAGTGAAGGGAGCCTCTGGGTTATGAATCTGCCCCTCCAGCATGTCCTATTTATTTCAGTGCTGAGGTTCAAGTCTCTCGAGCGTGTAGCTCGATGGGATTTGGATTTTTTGAGGTGCAGCATGTCCCTTAACTCTGGGTTGGACATGGCTTTATACGTCAGGCACAGGTCGCCTCTGAGCAGGCGGTATGCCACTGAGTACAGCTGGAGTTTCTTTAACCGGGCAGCATATGGCATCTGTTTGAGCCCTTTGATCCTCTTGGTGCGGTATTTTTGGGGTCTTTCCAGTTGCTGCAGGTGTTTGGTAAGGTACATCCCAAAAGGGGCATTGTACTCTATTATGGGCCTGATGAGGGATGAGTAAAGAGGCACGATGACCTCCCCTAATCTAGATGTGAATCCCTTCATGATTAGGTGGGCTATATAAAATGTTTTTCTAACCACTTTGGCCACGTGGTTGTCAAATAAGAGATTGCTATCAACTTGGGTCCCCAGGTCCCTAATTACGTCTTCTGTACTTAATGGATTACCACCTATGTGGTAATTTGTGGGCACTGTTTTTGCCAAAGGGGATGACTATACACTTTTTGGCGTTTAGCTTGAGCCCATGGCTCTGGCACCAATTGTCCGTTTCTATGAGGCCCTTTTGAAGGATGCTTGTGTCGGCTGGAGTGTCTATTATGGCGCCCAGTTTGCAGTCATCTGCGAACTTGGTCAGCCACAGTCCTTCTGTGTTGGCTTGTACCTCCGAGAAATATATACCGAACAAGAGAGGTTCCCAGGACTGAGCCTTGTGGGACGCCACTTGTAACTGGTTTGGAGTCTGACATGGCTCCAGCAATTCTAACCATGTGGGTTCTGTCCTTGAGCCAGTTTGCAACCCATCTAGTGACATAGGGGTTTATATTTAAGCTGGTGAGCTTATCTATAATGCCCGAGTGGGGTATTGTATCGAAGGCTTTTGCGAGGTCCAGGAAGGCTGTGTGGACCACCTTTCCTTCGTCAATGGCCTTGGTGACTGTTTCAAAGAAGTCGACCAGGTTTAAGAGGCAGGATCTACCCTTAAGGCCGAACTGGGTAGGATCCAGTGTCTGTAGGTCCCCAATATCTTTATTTATGAGGTCCATGATGATCCTTTCCATAGCTTTGCAGACCAAGCTAGTCAGGCTTATGGGGCGATAGTTTCCAGGGTCTGTTGAGGCACCACCTTTGTGGAGAGGGACCACTGCTGCTGTACGCCACTCTTTGGGTACATATCCTGTAGTAAGGCTGAGATTGAACAGTAGTTTATGTTTGGGTGTAGCTCTTCTTGGAGCTCATGTAGGACGCAGCCCGGGACACCATCTGGTCCCATTGATGCTGTGTTTTTTTGCTTTGGAGAGGGCGGCTCTTACCTGAGCATCTGAGATCTCAGGGGCACAGCACTCTGCTGGGATAGATATTTGCCCTTTTGGCGGGGGGGGGGTTTGCGCTGAACCTGTCAGCTAGGATGTTGGCAATGTCTGTGGGTTCGGTGTATTTTGTCATTTTGGACTAATTCTGAGCATATCTGGGAATTCCCACCCAGGTTCCTACATAACTAAAGAAAGCCTTGTGATTATCCTTAGTGTCCTGTGCAATTTTTCTCTCGAAGCTGGCCTTCAACGATTTTATGAGTGCCCTTAGTTTTTTGCTAATACTGATCAGAGATGCCTTCCCTTTTTGGGATTTTGCTCTATCACGTAGTAGCTTCCTCCTTCTATTGTATAGTTTGTTTATGGCTGGGGTCCACCAGACAGGACGTCTGCCTTTGGAGGATTGGGTCTTGGTTTTATTTGGGATTGCATGATCCATGCATTCCTGAAGGTGTTCATAGAATGCATTTATGAAGGATTCTGCTGTCTGGGCCGTATTTTCCACAGGCCCGGGGAGCTTTGAAGGATTCCACCTCAGTTTTGAGGAGTGTGAAACTTGCTTTAGAGAAGTTTTTCACTGTGGTTTTCTGGGCAGGGGGTGGGGTCGGGATGTGAATATCCAGTGAGATCAGTTTATGGTCTGATCTTACCAGTGAAGGATACACTTCTGGTCTGGAGCATAGAGTCCCCATGTTGGTGACGATCAGGTCCAGTACGTTTTCCCCTCTTGTGGGAGTGGTAACAAGTTGTTCCATAGCATATGAGTTTATGAATTCTAGGAACCTTTGGGCTAGGGTGTTGGAGCTAGAGTAATGCTCCCAGTCTATGTTTGGGTAGTTGAAGTCGCCCAATATAATGGTGTTGACCTTCATATTTTCCAGTGTTCTCAGGAAGGCAGAGTGGGGTTTCTGGGCTTGGGAGGGTGGTCTGTAGCAGGCTATAAACTGGAAGACAGTTTTACTCACTGTTAGTTGCACATGGATAGTCTCTGATGCTTCGTGCTTTGCCACCAACCTGGAGGTGTGGGCATCTTTGATGAATATCGATACTCCCCCCCCCCCCTTTTGTGGTTCGGCCCAAGTTTTGGGGCCAAAAAGCATGGTATGAGGTATAAAGTACAGTTTTGTACCTACCATAAATGTAGATGTCCGAACTGGATAGCATCTGCAGTCATAACAAGTGGGTTGTCCTGTCGTCAGGCAGCCCTGCAGTCGGCCGGATTCCAAAGTCCGGGTCCGGCTTCGGCTGATGTCGCACTCCTCCCGACGTCATCTCTGTTGGTCTTCGGGTATAAAAGCATCAGCCGATGCCATTTTCCTCAGTGTTTCTTGCCCCAGATGCCAGTAGCCCTCTTGCAGGCTAAAAATCTGGATAGATGCCAATGTTTCCAAATGGATAGAGGTAAACACAGCAATAAGCATATATGTACAAACAAATACACCATAAAAGACTCCCCCCCCCCCAAAAGCTAGCTATTAGGAGGGTAAACACCCTAGGAGTACCACAGAGGGGAAGGAGGGAGGGTAATCCTGACTGCAGATGCTATCCAGTTCGGACATCTACATTTATGGTAGGTACAAAACTGTACTATGTCCTTCATGGATGCATCTGCAGTCATAACAAGTGGGTAGAATACCATAGCCAACTAGGGGAGGAGGAAAAAGTAGATTATGGTGTGTTTAGGATCCCTTGCAGTACAGCAGTGGCAAACCCTGCTCGGGATCTGGAATAAAGAGGCAAATTATAATGCTTGGCAAATGTATGCACGGAGGTCCAAGTAGCCGCCTCAATAATGTCTTTGGTTGCCACTCCTCGTAAGAAGGCTGTGGTAGTGGCTGTTGCCCTTGTAGAATGAGGTCTTATGTTCTGTGGAATTGGTTTTCCATGGAAGGAGTAACAGTATCGTATGCAATTTCCTATCCATTTGGAGATTGTCTGTTTGGAAATAGCTTTTCCTTCCCTTCCTGTTGCATAGGCTACAAAGAGTTGGTCAGTCTTTCTGCTATTTTTTGTTCTGTCCAAGTAGTAGCGTAGCTGTCTATGTACATCCAAGGTATGCAGTATTCTTTCCCCTCTGTTTTGTGGGTTGGGAAAGAAGGTAGGTAGGTGGATTGCCTGGTTTAAAGACACTCTGGATACCACCTTGGGCATAAATGTAGGATTAGTCCTCAAGGACACTCTGTCTTGGTGGAAGATTAGGAAGGGTTGCACTGCCATTAAGGCCTGTAGTTCTGAAACCCTCCTTGCTGAAGTAATTGCCAGTAGGAAAGCAGTTTTCCATGACAGGTGTTGTAGGTCTGCTGTTGCTGCTGGTTCAAAGGGTGACAGTGTCAACTTTTCTAGCACAAAGTTTAAATCCCAAGCTGGTAATGGTGGTTTCCTTGGAGGTTTTACATTCTTGATTCCTCTGAGGAACTGCCTGAGCAAAGGGTGAAAAAACAGGTGGATCAAAGCTGTATTCTGCTGAAATAGCTGATGCATGTATCTTGATGGAGGAGTAGGACAGGCCTGAATGAAGAAGTTTGGCCAGATACTCCAGAATGTTAGGCATATCTATGTTTGACACATCTTTTCCTCTTTCCGTACTCCAAATGACAAACCTTTTCCATTTTCCAGCATAGTTCCTTCTTGTTGAAGGTCTGCGTGCTTCAAGAATAATGTCCTTAACTCTTTGGGAAAGTTCTGGATTAGCTGCTGCTATGTGATGTTCCATGCAGTCAGCTGCAGCGTTTTTAGGTTTGGATGTATGATGCTGTAGTTGTTCTGAGTTAGCATCAAAGGCATCAGTGGTATTGGCCACATATTGTTCCGAGACATGCTCTTCAGTAGTGGGTACCAGTGTTGTCTTGGCCAGTTTGGAGCTATCAGGATTATCCTTGGACGTTCTTCCCTTATTTTTAGCAGTACCTTGTGTATCAAAGGAAGAGGTGGGAATGCATATGCTGTTAGGCCTTTCCAGTTGAAGGAGAGTGAGTCCACTTTCCATGCTAGTGGGTGGAATGTCCTTGTGCAGAATTTTTTGAGCTGGTAATTGAGAGGTGATGCAAATAGGTCTATCTGTGGCATTCCCCATTTCTTCGAGATGGTCTTGAAGATGTCCGGGTGCAGCTTCCATTCGTGGGCATCAGTGGTTCTGCTTAATATGTCTGCCAGAGTATTGTCTTTCCCTGGTACAAATATTGCCTGTAACTGAATGTTGTAGCTGAGTGCCAGGGTCCACAGCTCCAAGGTCATTCTGCATAGGGGTATGAATGAGTGCCTCCCTGTTTGTTGATGTACCACATGACTGTGGTGTTGTCCGTCCTTATCATCAACTGGCCCTCTTTGAGAAATGGTTTGAACTTTTGGATTGCCAGTTTTACTGCCAGCATTTCTTTTAGATTGATGTGCAGGTGAAGTTGATCCTGTGTCCACAATCCTTGCACGCATTTGTCCAGCATGTGGGCCCCCATCCTAGGTCTGAAGCGTCTGTTGTGATGGTCTGGCTTGGTTGACATCTGCGAAAGGGTAGGCCTGGGTTTGACTGGCATGCCTGAGCCCACCATAGGAACTCCTGTTTTAAGCATGGAATTAGTGGGATTTCTGTTTCTAGACTGTGTCTGTGTTGGGACCATAAATTCTTTAGGTACCACTGTAGTTTCCTCATATGTAGTCTGGCAAATGGGACCAAGATTATGCATGATGCCATGAAGCCCAAGGCCTGTAGAACTTTTCTTGCTGTTAACTTGTTCAGTTTTGTTAGTGCCAAGAAGTAAAGAGGAAGTTCTTTTGTTTTTCTGTAGTCAGGAATGCCATTTGTTGTACTGTGTCCAATTCCGCCCAAGAAAGTCCTTGTTTGGGATGGTATCAGTCTTGACTTTTGTAAATTGACTGTGTATCCCAGTCCTTGTAGCAAGTAAATGACCCTTTGTAAATCTGTTGTCAACTTGCTTTTGTTGTCCCCTTGTAGCAGGCAGTCGTCCAGGTATGGGTAAATTTGAATTCCCTGTAGTCTGCAATGGGCGATTACTGATGCCAGACATTTTGTGAATACTCTGGGCGCAGTAGATAAGCCAAAGGGCAATGCTGAGAATTGATAGTGCTCTGATCCTGCAAGAAATCTGAGGTATCTTCTGCAGATTGGTCGAATGGGGACGTGCAGGTATGCCTCCTTGAGATCTAGAGTTACCAGCCAAGACTCCTTGCCCAGCATGGGAAGAAGTTGCTGTAGGGTCAGCATTTTGAATTTTGGGACAATGATGTATGTATTTAAGGTGGACAGGTCGAGAATTGGTCTCCAACTTTTTTCCTTTCTTGGAACTAGGAATAGTCTGGAGTAGAACCCCTTTCCTTGTTCTGTTGTTGGCACTCTTTCCACAGCTCTCATGTTTGCTAACTCCATTATCTGGCGTAGAGCCTCTGTTTTTTGATTTGGAGGTAGATTTGGCATTCCTCTTTTGACTGGTAAAGTGTGGAAGTGAAACCGGTAACCTTGATCTATGGTTTGTAAAATCCACTTGTCTTTTGTTATGTAGTGCCAGTTCTTTGAAAATAAGGTTAACTTTCCGCCTAGAGGGGCTGCTATTTGTTCCCTGGTAGGCGGATTTAGGATTAAGTCACTGCGGTTGTGCTGATGTAGTGGCAGTGGCTGTGTCTGTGCCTCTGTTGTTACCTTGCCACTGTCGTCCTCTGTAGGCACCTCCTCTGGATTGGTTTCTGCCTCTGGAGCGTCTATTTCTACCCCTTTGAAATTTTGTGGAGTCAGGAAAGGACCAATTCTTGGCAGGCCAGTTCCTGCTAAACCTTGGGGTTGAACCTGCAAGAAATCTTTAACAGTTTGAACAGATTTTGCCTTTTCTTCCATTTTCTTCATAACCTGCTGGGCAGGTGTACCAAACAGACTTGTCTTGTCCATAGGAGCATCTAGCAACTTAGCTTTAACATGATCCGGTAAAGCTTGTTCCTTTAGCCATGCATGCCTTCTTATCACTGTGCCTGTCATGGCTGATCTAAATGAAGCCTCCAGTGCATCATAGCCACATTTTAAGGAATGGTTGCTAACCTGTTGTATGTTATTTACCATCTCTAATACATATTTCTTATCAAGAGATTCATCAGTGGTTAGTTTTTAGTTAACTGATCAAGCATAAACTCTTGGTATTGTATCATGTGAAACTGACAGTTTAAAGCTCTAGCTGAGAGAGTAGCTGAAGTGTAGACCTTTTACCCCATCTGTCTAGTAACCTTGCTTCCCTTTCAGAAGGAATAGGGTTTTAGCTGTGGTCGCTACTGCCTTGGGACCCTGGGATATAGTTTCTGGGTCTGCAAGTGGGGCCTTGTAAAGGTGGTGATGAGTATCTGGCACCCTGTAAAATCTGTCTGGTTTGGCAGGGGCTGGGGTAAAGAATCTGGAGCGGAGCAAACATCATTGAAAGCATCATCCACCACAGAGAGAACAGGAGGTATAGCTAAGGGCCTGTGCTGTGGGAGGTGCAGGAAGGTCCTAAGTCTTTTCTGGAGTCTGAAAAATCCTGTTGCTGCCATTGGAACTGTTCTCGCATGGCATGCAAGGTTTCCCCAAAGGAGAATGCTTCTGTTGGGAAGCAGCTGGAATGGATTCTTCAGCATCCGAATCTTCAAAATTGGAGAAGGGAGCCTCAGGCTGATCAGTTATGTCTGATTCATCAGCAGAATCATCAGTAGAAACTGGCTCAGGGGCTCTGCCCTAGGTCTCTTCTCAGGGGCCTGATAGGCCCTGTCTGGGTGAGGTTGAGATCCTCTAATTAAGGAAATTAAATCTTCTGCCAAAGAAAGCATTTGTGAACTAGAAGAGGGCCTGGATGTGGGGGGTTTAACAGGCACTGATTTAGTAGTCTTGGCTGCTTTAGCCCTGGCGAAGGCCTTAATGGACATGGCAGCTGGAGGCCTAGCAGCACCACGTGCTGGGGTAGAGACATCCAAGGGATGGTGTCTGATAAGTCAACCACCGTAGTGGGTAAAATTTCTGAGGTCGATTCAAGAGTTGTAGCAGGGGCCTCAGTTGTTAGAATAGGTTCAGCTGTACTTTGAGCAGTTTTCTCGGTTTTGGCCGAAACCGAGACACTCGCGGTTTGCTTTACCGTGGTTTCGGCCGAAACCGCGGACCGCGAGTGTCGGTCTTTATCTTTGCGTTTTTGGGGGTAGTCGGAGGATCCGACGGCATAATGTACGCAAAAACAGTACCGAAAAACTGTTCTGCAAACTCCGACCGACGCCTAAGCGTTCGTCGGTTAAAAGAAGCACAGGCCGAACAGGCTGCTACGTCGTGGGCTGGGCCTAAACAAGGCAGACAGTATGAGTGGAAATCTTTATGAGGTATTTGTTTCCCACAGGTTAAACAATTGTTAACTTTTTCTGACATCGGCTGAGGCAAGAAAGAGTCCCCAACGGGGTACTTAGCTTTAGAAGTCTTCGAAGTAGTATTCGGTAGAAGTAATCTCTGGATCCGACCGACCGGCACTTGCGAACAGCTTCTGCTTCGGGCGCCACGCGGCAAGAAAGACTGGGGAAAATGGCGTCGGCTGATGCTTTTATACCCGAAGACCAACAGAGATGACGTCGGGAGGAGTGCGACATCAGCCGAAGCCGGACCCGGACTTTGGAATCCGGCCGACTGCAGGGCTGCCTGACGACAGGACAACCCACTTGTTATGACTGCAGATGCATCCATGAAGGACATCATGGTAGTGCTGGGGTGCTCTCGGGAGCCCTGAACCAGGTTTCTGTTACTGCACAGATATTGATGTTCTCCATGCGAAGGAGAGTTTCAAGTGCGTGCATCTTGAGGTTTAGACTTCTGGCGTTGAGTAGCATTACTCTTAGTTTCTTATACCTTGTAATACCTATGGAGGTGGGTTTGTCTTTTGAGCCTTGCCTAAAAAAGGCACTATGGGGATAGCAACAGCCTTTGCCAATATCCGAAAGCCTAGGGGTGACAAGTGCAGGCCGTCCCTAGCGAAGCATCATGGCTTGTCGAGCATATCATCCCAGGCTGACAGCCATTGGATCCCCTTTGAATGACACCAGTACTTAAGCCAATTGTTGAAATTGATCATCTTGTCTTCATATTGTGGCATCATTCTTGGCGAGGGCAAGATGCTACTCAAGGTCATGGTCATACCGGCCTGGGCTACATGCTCAGAGCTCCACTGTCTCTTTTCATGTAGTCCAGGGAGGTACATCTCAGGTTATTCACACCAGCATGGACAATGACAGAGTCATATTTGTACTTGCCTTGGAGTGACCGGAGTGCTTGTGTTATGTGACTGATCCTAGCGCCAGACAGGCTGCTCACCGTGACCTTCTTGTTCAGCCTGGTGAGTGGGACGTCAGTGTGCCTGACGACAGTCACCTATTACAAGTGCATCAGGTGTACTGTTTGGCCTTAAGGGCTGTGACTGTTTGGCACACTGGCTTTGTGAGCTATGTGTTGCACATGTTTTGTTTTGGGGTATCGGTTGCTTGGGTGTCTGCTTTGGAGGTCTCTGCTGCTTAGGCAGATCTTTATTTAGAGCCTCAGAGTATGTTTTTGTGTGATTATGTGTTTGGTTTGTTGTCGTGGTAGGTCTATGTGAGACTGGAACTGTAGTGAGTGTGGTTTCCTTCTCCTCCTGACTGGTTATGCCAGTACTGAGTTGAGAGAGCTTGGCCTCCAGTTTGGCTATATGGTTGCATCTCTCATGTGTTGGAATTTGTTGGGAGGAGGAGAGGGTTGTCTGTGTACATGAGGCAGTTGTAACATTGCCTCAAGATTCCCAGGTTCACCAGCTGGACAGGAGAGGAGATTGACAACTGACCTTTGGACATGCTAGAATAATATTGGGAATGCCTTTATAATTGAAAGCAAGGGCCAATGGAGAGTGAGGGTGTAGTGCTTTTAATTTTTAGTGCTGACATATAATTGCTTTAGTGAGCAAATGCTAGGCAACTGAAGTGCAATGTGTTACAGGTAACAAATGCAAAAACGACAACAGTAACTTTTTTTCAAGTGAAACAAGGAAATAAGTACAGTAAGCAATGCAGATATCACTAGGGATACACAGAAGCGCTGAGAAGCCGCGTTTTAGGTGGAATTAGCATTCCAGGGAAATAACAAGCAAACAAGCATACAAACAAAGCTAGATTCAACAGGCCTGGATCTAGTCTATGCTACAGCAAACAAGGTGTACCAATTTCAGTAAGAAACAGTTCAAATATGCAAGCACTATAAACCTTTAACCAGAAATTCCCAGCTCAGAAGGGCAGAGTCCAGCCTCTCCTCCCACAAGAGTGCAGACCACGAACCTTCTTAATGTAAAATTACTGGCCTGAAGCCTAAGTGCATTAACCAGAACTAATACACTTTAGGAATAACAGACACTGAGCTCTCAATTAGCAGTTCCCAACTTAGAAGGATGAAAGCTACCTGTCCTGCCACCACAGTGCATGCCACAAACCTTCCTAATGTAAAACAACTGGTCTGAAGCCCAAGTGCTTAATCCAAAAGACTTACAATGATAGCTACACTTTAATCAAGTTACTACCAAGCAGTAATAAATACAATTGAATACTTTAAAGAATGCCTGGATTAGTGCTCACGTTATACAAACAACGCTAGATTCAGCGGGCCTGGATCTAGTCTATGCTACAGCAAACAAGGTGTACCAATTTCAGTAAGAAGCAGTTCAGATATGCGGGCACTAGAAGCCTTTAACCAGAAATTCCCAGCTCAGAAGGGCAGAGTCCAGCCTCTCCTCCCACAAGAGTGCAGACCACGAACCCTCTTAATGTAAAATAACTGGCCTGAAAGCCCAAGTGCTTAAACCAGAATTAATACACTGTTAGAATAACAGACACTGAGCCCTCAATCAGCAGTTCCCAACTTAGGATGTTGTTCTGCCACTACAGTGCAGACCACAAACCCTCTCAATGTAAAACAACTGGTCTGAAGCCCAAGTGTTGAAACTAAAAGGCTTAGAATGAGTCACACCAAGCAGTAATAAATACAATTGAGTACTTTTAAGATGACGCAGAAGCAAAATAAAGTAGGAAGAAACAAGTACAGTAAAAGCAGATAATTTTTTTTTTTCAGAAAAGTAGCAAAAGCAGTAGTAAATACAATTCTCATGCAGTGCAAGCTGGCACACTTGAATATGTAGCAATGTCAGTCCACACACAGTTTGAAAAAATGTAATTAAATTAAAAAGGACTAAAATCAAGTGCAGAAAGGGTTAATTAGGTAGAATGCGGTAAAGAGATGGGCCTGGGGGAGTGTCTTAGATCAAATCTACAGTGGGGCGGGCACTGCAAAAGCCACCAAATTTAAACTACAACCAAGAACTGGGAGGGGGGTGGGCAAAAACAGTTTCAACACAGATGTGAGGAATGTGCAAATTATAAAGCCAAAAAAATATATACTGTTCTCTCTCTCTCTATACATTATAGATATATACATTATAGATTATATATATATATATATATATATATATATATATATATATATATACACACACACACACACACACACACACACACACACACACACACACACACACACACACACACACACACACACAACAGATATCTAAGCAAACAATTTAGCTCTATAATACAGAATACAGGAAAGTATACTCAGCTCCATATATTTGCAGATAGTTCTGTAAGGCTGTCTCTCAAACTAAGGAAACCTGGCTAAAACCCAGTACTACTGACAATGAGATACTACCTCCAGGATACAATATTCACCGGTTAGACCGTGCTACAAGGAAAGGAGGTAGAAAAGTAGTCCTTTACCAAAAATACTCTAACCATTAATAGAGACACCATTCAACCTCCCAAATTCAGTAACACGGAACTCCTCATAACCAAGCTACAGATTAACCAAAACAAACAGTCTGGGCATACATTCCACCAGGTAACAACCTAAATATCCACTACCTATCCCCCAAGAAACCATAGCTCTTGGTGATTTTAACACCGACTGGCACCCCTGCTCCTCCAACTCCCCCCCCCCCCTCACTCATAAACTTATCTGGGTTTAAACAGACCATAACCTCTCTCACTAGGATAAACAAACCAACCAACAAGTAAAGCAACCTAGACTGGATCCTAGTTAATAACCAACCCCAACTGTACACATCTGGTACTCTCCCTGATGACCTCAGCGACCATTGTCCAACCTATATCATTAAACCATAAGGCAGGAATCCCTCACCAGCCCAAATATAAAACATTTAGGAACAGGAAAAACTTTGATGCTACTATATTCCAAAATGAATTAAAAGCAGTTGACTGGACAAAACTAAAAAATGTAACATTAGAGGCCATAAATCACTAACACAATTTCCCAAGTATCCTCGATTCCCATGCTCCAGCACGTACAATAAAAACTAGATCAAATACAGCACCATAGCTCACAAAAGATACCAAAGCTAAAGTCAAAACTAGAAAGAGCCTAGGCCAGCTGGAGAACCAAAGCCCCACTTGACCATCTAAAATATAGTCAACTCAGGAATGACAAAAAAATCTATTTTACTGGATAAAAAAAGCTTCTACCAAAATCTCCTACAAAAACACCACAACAACCCGTAAAAGGTCTGGACAGGCTTAAATCAACTACTTTGTCCAGGTCAGTCCACCACCCCAACCCTGGCTAACTACACCCATAGTTTCCCAGAGACCACAGCTAGCGCCTTTAATAACTTTTTCACTGAAACAATCCAATCCCTAGCAAATCAACTAACCTCCTCTAACAAACCACATGCCTAATCTACCCAATAATCACCTGGAATTTAGCTTCCAACCAATATCCACTAGTTTTATCAAAACACTTCTAAAAAACTAATACCTACCACCCTCGCTGCTGACCTCCTCCCTGCAGAGTACCTACAAATAGCTGCAGATGCCATTGCATATCCCATATCTATCTTCATCAACAGGACCTTATACGAAAATGCTATCCCCTCCCTCTGGAAAATCTCATCCAACTCCATAAAGGTGGTAGCTCCTCAGACATATCCAACTTGAGACCCATTGCCACTCTTTACCCACTAGCCAAAATAATGGAGAAATGTGTACACAAGCAGCTAATGCAATACCTTTCACAGAATAACTTACTATCAGACTCCCAGCACGATTCCAGACCATACCACAGCACCACCTCAGCCCTTCTTTTCCTTCACTACTGCCATAAACCAAAACAGGAATGACAATAGGCTAACCTCTGCTCTCTTTCTTGACCTATCAAAAGCCTTTGACATGGTCAACCATGAACTTCTCATTCTTTCACTAAAATCTATTTCCCTCAACAAGCCTGCTATCCAGTGGTTCCAGTCCTACCCGACTGGTAGACAGCAGGCAGTACTATGGCAGGGCAAACTCTCCAGCCAGTTACCTCGCACTTGGTGTTCCTCAAAGGTCCATACTACGTAGACTACTCTTCTCTATTATTATCAACAACCTCCACATTGCTATGCCTAAAGCCACCTGCATTCAATACGCAGATGATTCCACTCATCTGCTCAGCCACCTCCCCATCTGACTTGCAAATCTTAACCCAAAATACATTTAACACCATCGAGAACTGGCTCACCAACCAACGCCTACTTCTGAACCCCAATAAAACTAAACTTCTACTCTTCACTCCCACTAGTAGATCCACCACACTTTCATTCTCTGCCACATCTAACAATGGTACCACTATTTCCCTAGATAACCACACCAAACTGCTAAGGATTATCACAGACAATCTCAAATTTGACCTACACGTCAACAAAACCATACAGACCATCAATAAGAAGCTTGGATCACTGTATAGAAACGAGACATTTTTAACCCCACTGTAAACGCCCGATCACACCTACTCTACACTTTTATATGCCTCACCTGTACTCTCAAACCTCAACAAATCCCAACTACATAAGCTGTTCCACAGCTACAATCTTATTGCCAGATTCGCCACTGGCTCCACCTATAGAACCCACCACTGCCAGAAAGTACAGTTTTGTACCTACCATAAATGTAGATGTTCGAGGATCCACATTGCTGCAGTCCTAACACTTGGGTAGTCCGCTGTCCCAGTCGGCCCGAATACCAAAGTATATGGCTGACGTCGGTCAAGGCGCATTAGTCTGACGTCAGGACGTCAGGGTACAAATGCGCATGACCGACGTCATATCCTCAGTCTTTTCTTGCCCCAGATGTCAGAAGACCCTAAAAAGATAAGGCCAAAACCACAAACTCCAAACACTCCTGCACCAAAAATATGTACAATATATACAAAATCACCAGAGTATAACCTCACCCACACAACCACCCCTAAACACAGAGGGGAAGGAGGGAGGATAAATTGGACTGCAGCAATGTGGATCCTCGAACATCTACATTTATGGTAGGTACAAAACTGTACTATGTTCTTCATTCCACATTGCTGCAGTCCTAACACTTGGGTAGAATCCCAAAGCAGAGGTAAGGGAGGCTGGCAAATCATAAAGAAGCAGGAGCTGTCAACATGCCTTGCAAAATAGCTGTGGCAAAACCAGCCCTAGATTTAGAGTAGAGAGGAAGGTGGTAATGCTTAGAGAAAGTATGCACTGAACTCCAAGTAGCTGCCTCCAAAATGTCCTTAGTTGCCACCCCCCTTAGAAATGCTGTTGAAGTGGCAGTAGCCCTAGTGGAATGAGGCCTAATCCCAGCTGGAATCTCCTTGCCATGATGGGAATAACAAAATGCAATGCAAAACCCAATCCACTTAGAAATAGTTTGTTTTGACACAGGCTTGCCCTGAGAACTCAAAGCAAAAGAAATAAACTGCTGCTGAGACTGCCTAAAATCCTTAGTCCTGCTTAAATAATAACGCAACTGCCTGTGTACATCTAAAGTGTGCAAAATCTTTTCCCCCTTATTTTGGGGATCTGCATAGAAAGTAGGCAAATGAATAGTTTGGTTTAAAGCCACACTAGAAACCACCTTAGGCATAAAGGAAGGATTAGTACGTAATGATACCCTATCCTTATGGAAAATCAAAAAAGGCTCTACTGCCATAAGGGCCTGCAATTCAGAAACCCTTCTTGCAGAAGTAATGGCCAACAAAAAAGCAGTCTTCCATGACAAGTATTTCAATTCAGCAGTAGCCGGAGGCTCAAAAGGTTGTAGAGTAAGTTTCTCCAACACAAAATTGAGATCCCAAGCAGGAGTAGGAGCTCTACGTGGGGGTCTTATATTCTTTGCCCCTCTTAGAAATTGCTTGAACAAAGGATGCGAAAACAATGGTGGGTCACAATCATAGTGAGCTGAAATTGCTGCAGCATGAATCTTAATGGAAGAGAGACAAACCTTTGTCCAATAACTCAGTAAGATATTGAAGAGCCACACTCAAATTAGGCTCAGAAATCTCCAAATTCTTTGCTGCACTCCAAAATAAAAATCTCTTCCATTTTTCTGCATACACTTTCCTTGTACTAGGTCTTCTGGCTTCCATAATCACATTTAAAACTTGTTGAGGAAGTTGAGACCTGCTGTGTTTCAAAACAGAATATGCCAGGCTGTTAGATGAAGAGAGTGAAGCTTGACATTGAGCAGATGACCGTCCCTCTGAGACAGCAGATGCGGAATCAAAGGTAAAGGCCATGGAGGCTTCCTTACCAGACTCCTCAGTAATGGGTACCAGTGTTGCAGAGGCCAATTTGGAGCTATTAAAATCATCCTTGGCTTGTCTTGTCTGACCTTTAGGAGCACCTTTGGGAGAAGAGGCAGAGGTGGAAAGGCATACACATGAAGATTTTTCCAACTGAAAGAAAGGACATCCACTTTCCAAGCTGTGAGATGAAATCTCTTTGTGCAAAACTTTGGCAGCTGGTAGTTTAGTGGAGAAGCGAACAGATCTATGTCTGGAGTTCCCCATGACACTGTCAATTGCCGAAATACATGAAGATCCAGTTTCCACTCGTGGGGATCCATGATTTGTCTGCTTAACACATCTGCTAAGGAGTTCTGTGCTCCCGGCAGAAACCTTGCCTGAAGAGTTAGTTGCAAGCTGAGCGCAGTCTCCCATAAAATCATTGCTTGCCTGCATAACGGGTAAGAATGTGTTCCCCCTTGTTTGTTGATGTACCACATGACAGTTGTGTTGTCTGTTAGAATCAACACCTGCCCTGGAAGAAGTAACTCCTTGAAAGCCATTAATGCAAACTGGACTGCTAACATCTCCTTCATGTTGATATGTAGATGTTGTAGTCTGGCAGGCCACTTGTCTTGTATCCACTTTCCATTTAGATGAGCTCCCCAAGCAATGTCTGAGGCATCTGTCGTTAGAATCTGACTCGCCTCTGGCCGGGTCACAGAGAGTCCCTTGTTTAGGTGACATTCCTGAGCCCACCACAGAAATTCCTTTTGAATGCAAGGTATTATTTGAATGACAGTGTCCAAATCCTGGCAGTGCTGTGTCCATACATTTTGAGATACCATTGCAGCTTCCTCATATGCAGTTTGGCATTGGGAAGCACCAGAATACAAGATGCCATGAACCCTAAGGCTTGAAGGACTGTCCTTGCAGTCAGCCCGGACTGAAGAGATAGATGATGGAAGTAAATGGAAAGATTCTTTTGTTTGTCCGGGGTTAAAAAGGCCATCTGGGCTGCTGTATTCAGTCTCACACCCAGAAAGCACATGTCTTGAGAGGGTACTAGACTGGACTTTATTTCGTTCACAGAATACCCTAGGCATCTTAGCACTGCTATCACATATTCCAAATGCTGTAAAGGGTCTTCCTTTTCTTGAGCCAGAATCAGGCAGTCGTCCAAGTAAGGATAGATTTGTATTCCTTTTAGCCTGAAGTAAGCTATCACTGGAGCCAGAACCTTTGTGAATACTCTGGGCAGTAGATAAGCCAAAGGGCAATGCAGAGAACTGATAATGGCAATTCCCGGCTCGACACGCAGATACTTCCTGCAACTTAGCCTGATAGGCACATGAAGGTAAGCCTCCTTGAGATCTAAAGTTACCATCCAGTGATCTTTGCCCAGCAGAGGTAAAAGCTGTTGTAACGTCAACATTTTGAACTTGGGAATGTCCAGATAAGTGTTGAGGATAGATAAATCCAAAATTGGTCTCCACGTGTTCCCCTTCTTTGGTACTAGGAACAGGCGAGAATAAAATCCTAGGCCCCTTTCTGGCACAGGAACCGGCTGAATGGCCCCTATTTGGAGTAACAGAGAAATTTGCTTGTGCGCCTCTTTTCTTTGTAGAGGAGGAATGTCTGGCATGCCTTTGAAAGGAGGCAAGGTGTGGAAATAAAACCTGTAACCGTGGTGAATGATATCCAATACCCATCTGTCTTGGGTAATTAAATCCCAATTTTCTTTGAAAAGAGCCAGCCTTCCTCCCAAAGGTGCTGCCAGACGAGAATGTACTGGCAGCTGAAAAGGCAGGTCATTGGGTCTGTTTACGAAAGGACTGACCCCTGCCCTCACCAGAAGACTGAGCAGGTGAACTCCCTGTTCTAGGCCTAAAAGAACCTTGAGCTCTGCCCCTACCACGTCTAGACCTACCCCTAGACTGGGAATCATAAGCAGGATATGTCCATCCCTTAGTAGGCCAATTTCTACTAAACTTCGGAGGCTGCACCTGCAAAAAATCTTTAACAGTCTGCATAGACTTAGCCTTATCTTCCATTTTCTTTAAAACTGCTTCCACAGGCGAACCAAACACATCAGACTGTAATGGAGCATCCAAAATCCTTGTCTTAACATGCTCAGCTAAATTCTGATCCCTCAACCAGGCGTGCCTACGAAGAACAGAACCAGTGGCAGCCACCCTCGAGGAGGCCTGCACAGCATCAAAACCACATTGCAAGGAATGCTTACCCACCTGTTCAGACACATGAACTAAATCCTGCAACTCTTTACACTCAATACCTTCCGCCAGAGCATCCACTTTAGACTTCAATTGTGAAAGGAGATAATTTTGATATTTTAACATGTGAAACTGGCAATTCAACGCCCTCATGGCTAAAGTGGAAGAAGTATACACTTTCTTTCCCCATCTATCCAAAGCCCTTGCCTCTAACAGGAGGAACAGGATTTTTAACAACAGAAGCCTTAACACCTTTAGGCCCCTGAGAAACAGTTTCCGGGTCTGCCCTAGGACTCTTAAAAAGATACTTATGAGCTTCAGGCACCCTATAGTACCTATCAGGTTTAACTGGGGCAGGAGGCAAAGAATCAGGGTTCAGGGAAGCCTCTGCAAAAACATCTTCCACCACATTCAGAACAGGAGGTATAGCTAAAGGCCTATGCTGGGGTAAAACAAAATTCCCAAGCCTCTTCCTGGAATCAGAGAAATCTTGACCTGCCCATTTAAAATGCTCCCTCATGGAATGAAGAGTCTCTGGAAAAGAAAAATCCTCAGGAGGAGAAGCTGAAGGAGTAGAATCATCCACATCAGAATCAGAATAAGGAGGATACTCCTGCACGTCTTCAGCCGAAGACTCAGAAGCCTCGAACACTGCTCAAAAGTCTCAAACTCAGGTTCCACCCTAGGCCTCTTATCAGGAGGGGGCATAGAACCTCTAATCATAGTAATCAAATCTTCTGCCATTTTAAGCATATGTTTCTTAGGCAAAGATCCTGAAGAGCTAGGAGAAACCCCACTGAAGTTAAACCTGGCCTGCCTCTCAAAGAAGCCTTGGAAACAGAAGGGAGGCTCTAATCACCTTAGGAAGAGAGGGAAGAACAGCCACCTGAGAAGCCCCCTCAGCCTGGCCTACCTCCTGAGAGGACACATCCTGTAACAGTAAAGTCTCTCCCTGAGACTCCAAAGAAACACCTGGCAGAACCTCTGGCTCCACTGAGCCTTCTAAAGAACCGACGTCCGGGACTGACGGTTCTTCCAACCTAGGCTTTGCAGCTTTGTCCTTGCGCTTTTTGGACGAAGCGGGCGTCGGAGCATCCAACGGCATTTTATAGTTACAACGCTTCCCAAAAACTAACCTGGCACAGTCTAACCTTCTCTTTATAGTGCGTTTGTTAAATCTGGCACAAGAGCGACATCCAACAACGTCGTGCTCAGGCCCTAAACAAGGTATACACAAGGTATGGTAATCCCTATGAGGTATCTGTTTCCCACAAGAAATACAGTTATTCACTTTTTCTGACATCCGGTTAAATACTGAGGCAAGAAAAAACCAAAATATTCCCCAACGGGGTACTTAGCCAACTTTGATTCGGTCTGAAACTCCGACTTCAGAAAATTTCAGAACGCCAACCTGCACTCGCAAAACTGCTTCTGCATCGGACCATGCGGCAAAAAAGACTGAGGATATGACGTCGGTCATGCGCATTTGTACCCTGACGTCCTGACGTCAGACTAATGCGCCTTGACCGACGTCAGCCATATACTTTGGTATTCGGGCCGACTGGGACAGCGGACTACCCAAGTGTTAGGACTGCAGCAATGTGGAATGAAGAACATCCTTAAACTAGAGTGGCTAGAACTGACCAGCTTAATTCAATCAACTCTTAATAGTGCACAAAACTTTGTACCACCCTGAGGATGCTCCCTCACTTAAAATTATTATTAAACCACATAGCAACATAAGATCCCTACGGTCAGCCGATAAACTACTGGTCCAAACCCACAAAGCTAATAACTCTGCTGGTGAATCCCTGTTTGCCAACTTCATTGGCAAAACCTGGAATTCGTTGCCAAACAATATAACCCTACAATCCTCCAAAAGTCTCTTCAAAAAAAAAAAAAAAAAACCTCAAACAGTATCTCAAAGTGAATTAGCTATGCCCATGTACCAACCCTGATTAAGTTATAAACTAAAAGCATATTCTGCAATTATCATAACTTGTAACGACATCACCAAGCTCTGATGTCTCTTACTTTTAATTGTCTGTTCATGAGTCCCTACTAGGGAACACTACTAACCCATTGTATATAATCATTTTGTTTTTACAATTGTTTGCTAACTTCTGTGTAATCTACGTAAGTGGAGCTTTTCTCCCCAGGCCTCCGCTGAAAATGGACATGTATCCAGTCGGACTATCCCGGTAAACAAATGTAAAATAAATATATTAATATTGCACACAGGCTGAATGCAGTATATGTTCATTTGAACTAAAGGACTATAAAACTAATATCTATCATTAGTGTTTGACTGTAATCATCAGTGATTCACTAGAACATCAAGTTTTTCAGGGGATGGGTGGTAAAAGCAAGAGGCCAAAATCACAGGTGTTCTACAAAAATCATGTACAGATAAGGTAAGATTAGGTGACAGGCAAAATTTGAGAATTGAGAGTTGACTATGATGCATGTGATGAGCTTACATGACAGTAAAAAAGTAGCCTTCACGTTTGTTTGCACATAAAAGGCAAGTACTCTCCGTGGTACCCGTGGTACCCCCAAAGTCTCAAACAACCAACTACACAAGTATACTAGATCCAAAAACAAAGCCATGCAAAAAAACTTGTGGAAGATTTTCAATTCATATATATCTAGTTAATCACTGTATATTAAAATCAGACAGTGGCAGAAGTAGCTAAACTCATCCCAAGTCAACACACATTCCAGTCATACGATCAACTATTTGGATGTTACATTACATAAGGATATATCAACAGGTTTTAGTTCCTTGGTTTATAGAAACCCAACATTTTCAAACAGTTACTTGGAATACAATAGCATTAATCTTAAAAGCACAAAAAACGTATTTAAAGGCCAACTAGTACGAGCTGCCAGAATGTGTTCTGACTCGCAACATCTAAAGAGTCGGCCAGGTTAACATGTTTCTGGACAGAAGTTATCGCCCTTACTATCTTAGAAAGTCTTGGTGAAGAAATTCTCACAAGGTGGGGTAAAATATTCATACCCTTCTTAGGGACAAGAAGGCAAACTGATTGACTACCTCCTAGAGGTTTGCAAGAAATCCCCATTAATTTCACTAATTTTATGGTGATTACTTTTGGTCCACATTCAAAGGAAATTGGGAACATCTTACTGAAAAACTGGTGCATTTGTTAAGAGTAACCTTGACTTTTTGACACATCTGGAGAGACAAAGATTTGTGGATGGTGGAATTTCCTTGGTTGGCACTCCGAGAAAAGCTGCTGATATGGCTGCGGCCCTGGTAGAATGTGGCCTAATATTCTTAGGCACTGGTTTGCCATGCTGTGCATAGCAGAAACGAATACAGTGTCCTATCCATTTTGAAACAGTCTGCGAAAGTAGTCAGCGACAATAAGGGCCTAAATTAATAGTTTAGGTGTTGAACAAAGCACAAAACTGACAGCAACGTACGTTGTGGTCTGGGCCTAAACAGGTGAAGTACAGTTGTGTACACTTACATTAATGTAGATGTTAGTGTATTCACATAACCGTGGTGTTGTCCGTCTTTACCATTAGACTAATGGGTACCAGAAAAGGCCTGGAATAGAAACCTTGTCCAGTTTCCTCTTCTGGTACTGGTTGAGTAGCTCCTCTTCTGGTACTGGTTGAGTAGCTCCCATGTTTAAGATGAAAAGTACTTTTTGAGCCTCTGCCCACTGATTTGGCAGCAGGTCTGGCCACCAGTTTGGTGTTGGCAACGTGTGGAAATTAAATCTGTATCCCTGGGACGCTATATTTAAAACCCATTTGTCCTGGGTTATGAGTTCCCAGTTCTTTGCATGAAGAGCAATCTTTACCCCCAAAGGGAATAAAAAATAAAGAGAATAAGGAACACTGTAGTATCAGTCAGGTTTACTAGGAGCCGGAGGCAGGGAATCGGGTGCCATACTGGATTCCAAAAACACAATGGCTACTACAGGAGGTATAGCCAAAGGCTAATGTTGATGCAGGAGGAGGAGGAAATCACCAAGCCTCTTTTTAGATTCAGAAAATTCCTGACTTTCCCAGTGGAAATGCTCCCTTAAGGTATGTACAGTTTCCCCAAAAGAAAAGTCCTCAGGGGGGGAAGCAGAGGGAATGGAATCCTCTGCATCAGAATCCTCATAAGTACGTATGGACAAATCCAGGTCACTGGAAGAAGACACAGAGTCCTGATCAAAAGATTCATAGTCAAGCTCAGCTGTAGGCATCTTAGAAGAGGGGGTGGTTGACGACCCCTGATTAGAGTAATAAGATCTTCAGTCATTCTGATAATTTGTTTTTTAGGCATAGGGGCCTGGGCGTTGGTTTTTAGACATAGATCGAGATTTAGGCCTTAGTATAGAAAGTGGAGTCAGTTTAATATGAAAGTCTGTAGGCCTGAATACACCCTCAGATGCCGGTGCCTGCACAATGGCTCCAGACCCATCCAAGGTAGACACAGCCTCGGGTTCCACAGGTGAAACATCTCGCGGCATACCGGACTCCGAATTGGTCTCAGTAGAGGCCTACGAGTCAGAAGTAGCGGTTATTAAAGGCTGTGAAAGCACCTCACTCAGTACCGACGAACTGGCGACTGGCTTAGGAGAAGTGTGGTTGGCTGTTTTGGACCTAGACGGCCTGCCTTTTTCTTTGCGTTTTTTCAAAATTCCGGTAGATGGCTAACCGACATCGGTTCTCTGTTTAATTATCCAGAAATTAAATATTTAGAGGCAAAAATGTACCGACGACAGATAGTGTGCTGATTAAATAAAGCACAAAACCGACAGCAAGGTACATCGTGGTCAGGGCCTAGGCAAGAAATACAGTTGTCTTTTGGCTTTTCCCGGTTAGGGGTCGCCACAGCAGAACTCCGGTCCGCTAATGACTGGCAGTAGATTTTTACGTGCAGAATTGCCGGCCCTGACGCACAACCTTCAATGAAGGTACGCCCATTCACGCACGTCTCCACACAGAAGACACTCTAGCTGAGAATCTAACAGGACATCTTACTGCAAGGTGACAACGCTACAAATGAAAACCTTTACCAGGTATTTGCTTTCCACAAGTAAAGCAATTATTAACTTTTACTGACATCGGTAAGGAGAAAGTTTCCCCAACAGGGTACTTAGTTTTAAGTTGAAGACTTCGGTTCTATAACTCGAAAACAAAAATTTCAGGAGTCGTCCGACCGGCACTTGCGAACTACTTCTGCTTCAGGCACCGCACTGCAAGAAAGACTGATGTAATGGCGTCCGCTGCATGTTTTATACCCCTGACATCATGGAAGAAGGGACAGCAAACGACGCAGGACCCAAGACTGTTAATCAGGCCGACTGAGGGCAACCTGCCAGCAGATTACCCAAATGTAATGACTACAACAGTGAAACACTAAGAACATCAACTTCTACACTTAAGAGCAGAGGCAAAGAATCACAGCAAGGTTTGCCCCAGTGGCAGAAAATCTTGTTAACTACAGGACAGACCACTCATGAGGCTTGAGGATCATTCTGCTCAGCTTACCCACCATTACTTTGGAGCTCCCTGGGATTATGTGTTGCTGTGAGAAAGCGGTTGGAAGAAATCGCCAATTGCCAAACTCGGAGGGCTTCTCGACACAATGGGCAAGATTTGGTTTCCCCTTGTTTGCTGATGTACCAGACTACCAACATGATGACCATCTGAATAGTTACTGTCCCTAGAGAAAAGATGTCTTGGAATGCTTGAAACACTAACAGCACTGCCCTCATCTCTAAAACTCTAATGTGCAAATTGGCCTCTAGTTGGGACCATGTGCCTTGGACTGTCCTTCCCAGATGATGCCCCCCCCACACCCCATCTGGGAAGCATCCATGGTCACTATGGCTGGGGAAGAAAGAAATGGCTGACCCAAGAGAATCTAACCCAAGTGGAGTCACCACATGAGATCCTGTTTGAAGCAGTTGGTAATCAAGATTAGGTGAGACATTGGTAGGTGCAGAGACCATTGGAAAGCAAGTAACCATTGCAAAATTTGCATTTAACACCTTGCTAGGGTAACAAGAGTGAGTGATGCTGCCATGGAGCTTAATGTTTGTAGGACTAGTCTTGCTGGAAACCCTTTTGTTTCATAGAACTCATCTGACTTGTGATCTGATGCGTTGAAGTCTTTCTGGAGGGAGTGAGGCAATTCCTGAAACAGTGTTTAAATGGGCTCCGATAAATTCTATTTGCTGAGCAGGTTGCAAGCTTGACTTCGAAATGTATGATTATGCCTAGAGATATATATAGAGGTGAAGAGTATAGTCTCTTGCCCATTCTGATGCCTGGTGGTAATGGTAAGGAGCCAGTCGAGGTAAGGAAATACTCGAAATCCTAGCAGTTTGAGATGAGCTACCACCACTGCCATGCATTTGGTGAATACCCTGGGGGTTGTGGCGAGTCCAAAGGGCAGTGCTCTGAATTGGAAATTACATGCTCCCAGACGGAAGCACAGATACTTCCTGGAGCTCTTGCCCATTTTTATATGGTAATAAGCATCCTGGAAGTCTACAGAGCACACCCAATCACCTTTTTCCATCGACTGTACCGAGACCATCCACAATTTGATTTGCTGAACCGCCTTGTTAAAGTGGCTGAGATCCAAGGTGGGTACCCAAGTCCCCTGGTTTTTGGGAAACTAAAAAGAACCTCGAGTAAAACCCAGATCCTGTTTGGTCTGGTGGGGCTTTTTGGACGACTCTCTTGTCTAGCAGTCTTTGAATTTCTAAAGCCGCTGCTTCCCTGTGACTGGGTGGCACGTCCAGGAGTTTCTTCTGGGATGATGGGGAAACTGATAGTAGAATTTTGTAACCTCTGGATATTATTCCCTGCACGCATTTGTCCGTAGTTAATGTCTGCCAGGTGACTGGTGCAGAGAGAGTCGCCTCCCAGACTACCTCCAGAGGGTGACAATCGAGCACATGTTCAGGGGTGCTGGTATAAAGTACCACAGAAAGATTCTCTGGACCCCTGGTTTTGTGGTTCGTTTCTGCCTCTGGGGTGGCGTCTTCCATTACTTATCACCCTGCCTTGGGGAAAATCTTTGCTGTGTGAATCCTGGAAAGCCCCTTTGGATTTTTTTAAACCATAGTCCCCACTCTTCTGGTGTCTGGAGTAAGGCCTTTGAGGAGTGGAGAAACATACGCCTATGGCAGCTTACCATCCTTTTCACATCTGGTTAAAATGTCTTTAACCTTCGGACAAAAAAGTGTAAATCAAACAATGTGTTGACGAATGTCACTTTGAATGGCTCTGCAGTTGCACAAGCTCATCTAGGAATGCCTTCTAATGGCTATGCCAGAACCTGCTGCTCTGGAAGTTCCTTTAGTGGCATGAGTAATCAGCCTAATGGACAAGTTAGAAATTGTATCAAGGGTTGCTAACTGACCGGGAACTGTTCTGTACCCCTTCAGTCACTGCTAATTCGAGGGTAGCCGAGAGCTCCTTGATCAGATCCCTCTGTAGTCTTGCAAAGTGCACCATATAATTCAAGGACCTGAGAGTAAAGGTCGAAGCATAAACATGCTTCCCAAATCTATCCAAAGTCCTAGACTCCTTGTTAGGAGGATGGAGTGTCACACTTTCTTCAGCAAGTTCCCTTTTTGTGGCCTCCTCTATCACCATGGTGTCAACGGGTATTCTTTTGAACCAGTGAAGCTCATCCTTAGAAGCTAATGAGATACAATAAAGCCTTTTGAGGATCGGTTCGATGGAATCAGGCATCTTCCATGGCTGCGGAGCAATCAAGATAGTCAGCAGGCGGACAGCTCCAAAAAGTTGAGGAAGGTTGGTGTTGGATGGAGGACCAGCCACTCCTCTGTTTCAGGATTTCTAGGATGCCCCAGAAGGAATCATCATCAGTGGGTGACCTGGGGGAACCTTCCCTTCATCAAAAATCAGTATCTTTGGTGAAAGACTCCTCCGGGGAGTCCAAGTGCTTCCTCTTGCACTTTACAAGAACTTAGTCGAAGGGATGATCCAGGAAAGTGCCCGAACTGGAAACCACCAAAGTGGGTGCATCCTGACACTTTTGTGCCCTCTGTCCCGGGGATGAAACAGATGGCAGCTCAGGTCGAGGGGGATGTAGACAGCTGTCCCAACAGGGATGGCAAAGACAGAGTCCCTAATGGACAAGGTCTTCTCCATGATTAGAAAGGCTGCACCCCATAGAGGGACGGGAGCCAGGAACCAAAATAGATTCCTTCGGAACAGGGGTCACACCCTGCGCTGAGGAGGTGGCCCCTGAAACAGAAGCCTCGTTCGACGCTACAAAGGCTAAAGCACGAAGGGACATGGACAGTTCTGAAACTAAGGAAACTGATCAATGCACCTCAGACCCAACCAGACAGCCTCGACCCAGAGAGCCCTCTGGTGCTGAAACTCAGAGGAGCTCAAGTCAGCTCTTGGAACCAGAGAAGAGGATGCTACTGGAACTGAGACCGTCCTCGCCGGGAATGTCGGAACAGAGGGCTCCCAAAGACTCAACAAATAGGAGTTGGAGGATGAAAAATTGGAGGTGTCGTAGACTGGCTTATTCTGCCACCAGTGTGGCTAGGAACGGAGGATAATCCCCTCACCATCAGAAGGTGATCCACCAGTTTCAAAATGTCAACTTCTAAGAGACACTTGGTGGCTTGTCTAACTCATTACATCAGAGTGATGTCTCCAGGTGCAGCTGCAGTTACCTCCTACTGACTCCTCTAAGCGTCAAATTTTGTTTGTTTATATTTACATAATGATTCCAAAACCATGCTATGTACAAGGTTTTAAAAGATTTCATCTTAAAGCTTACACAATGGCAAACTCAACTGCATTGATATTTGACCTCTGTCTAGTGCAGGTAAATAGATATTAACTGTTTTTAGGACAATTTATATAGATGAGATATTTAGAAAAAAATGTGACAATCATAACAGCCAAGTTACACAGGCAGAACTTTATTCTCATATGCAAGCTCTCAGCTAGATGAATAAAACGCTACTGATGTGTCCTAACTTGAGTGGTTGCTGAGATATTGTAAGTCGTTTACAAAATATTACAAATACAATAGTTACTAATTTACTGTGACACAAAATTTGGTTTAAGACCTAGAACCTAAATAATACTACCATTATAAGATTAGTTTGTGCTGAAGAGTTTGACATTTATACTTCTTTCATAACGCCTAGGATTCCAGAAATGTGTACATTTGTTGGAAATGGGAGGACATAATTTGATTCAGTCAAAAGGCTTAGGCTCCTCCCAATGGAAGTTATAGTGCAAACTTCTTGAACTCCAGTGGACTGAATGAATAAAATGAATCATAGGTTGGGGAGTATCTTGCCCTAGGAAGCGGAGGCAGTTGTGACGGCACCAAGGGTACTGGGGCTACTGAGGAAGTCACTGTTGGGTCCAACACTGTCTTGGGTGTTGAGTCAGATAAACCTTCCGGTGCTGAAGAGCTCTTCGGCACCAAAGTTAGAGACCTTCTTGGACAGTTCCAATGTACTGGGAAGTAAAGAAGGTATTTTCTTGATGGTGGAGGAAGAGGATGAAGATGTGCTAGCTTCAGTCCGAGACCCACAAATGGCCTCTCTGAAATCAGATTTGAGAAGTCCCTTCAAGATAAGTTTATTTTTCTGCTCAGTAAGGGTATAGCTGGAGAACACAACACAGTTTGAGCAATTATCCTGAAGATGTAGTTTCCCCAGACAGTATACACATAAGGTGTGCCGTCAGAATTGGGCATCTTTCCCTGGCACTTGACACCTTTTGAAACCAAAGGTGCCTTTTGTAGATTTGACAGGAGAGTTGTTTTTCAGCCATAATGAAAATGGGCTGAAACACTGGAGAAAGATAGTGATTTTTAATAATTAAAATGGATAGAAAAGAAAAAGTACAGTCGTGTACACTTACCATAAATGTAGATGTTGGGAGTGTATTCACTGTTGCAGTCATTGCATTTGGGTCATCTGCCTGCAGGTAGCCCTCAGCCGGCCTGAATATCAAAGTCTTGGGTCCTGCGTCGGATGCTGTCTCTTCTTCCATGACATCAGGTAGTCAGGGGTATAAAGCATGCAGCAGACACCATTACATCAGTTTTTCTTGCCCCAGATGTCAGGTGCTCCCATAATGGGAAGCAATTATATAAATTAAAGGTTACACCTCCAACAAAAAGCAAATACACCAGAAAGCCGAAATACACTAAGGAAAGGTACAGCCAAGAGAAGTCAGGGGGCTAGAGGGAGGGTAACCAGGACTGCAACAATGAATACACTCTAACATCGACATTTATGGTTAAGTGTACATAACTGTACTATGTTCTTCGTGTTTCACTGTTGCAGTCCTTACATTTGGGTGTATTCCCAAAGCTAAGGCAGGGAGGGGGAAGTTAAGAGAGCATTACGATCAGCTATTAAGCTCTGCAAGACTGCACTGGCAAAACCAGCTCTGGATTTAGAAAACCTAGGCAAGTGGTAATGCTTGGTGAAAGTATGTACAGAGCTCCAAGTAGCAGCTTTTAACTGTAGAGGTAGATGCAGCCCTGGCGGAACGTGATTTTATCCCGAGGGGTAGGTTTTCCATGTTGCTTATAGCAGAAAAAAATGCAATGGCCTATACACTTAAATGATTTGATTTGAAATGGCCTTCCCCTCTGCCCCTGCAGCAAAGGCAACTAGCAGCTGTTCAGTTTTTCTGAGAGGCTCAGTCTTGGCCAAATAAAATCTTAGCTGTCTGTGCACGTCCAAAGAGTGCAGTATTCGTTCTCCTTTGTTCTGTGGAGTAGGAAAGAAGGTAGGCAAATGAATGGACTGATTAAGGGCCACACTGGATACCACCTTGGGCATAAAGGAAGGATTGGTCCTGAGGGACACCCTGTCAGCATGGAAGATTATGAAGGCTCCACTGCCATGAGGGCCTGAAGTTCAGACACTCTTCTTGCTGACATGATGGCTAGAGGGAAAGCAGTTTTCCAATAAAGGAATTTCAACTCTGCAGTTGCAAATGGCTCAAAAGGAGGAAGAGTGAGTTTTTCCAATGCAAAGTTAAGGTCCCAGTCTGGAGTAGGTGCTCTCCTGGGTGGTCTTAAATTTTTGGCCCCTCTGAGGAATTGTTTCAGCAGGGGGTGAGAGAAGAGGGGTGGCTCCGTATTATAATGTGCTGAAATGGCTGAGGCATGAATTTCAACTGTTGAGATGGAAAGGCCCTTGTGGAGCATCTCCAAGTATTGAAGAATATGCGGTAAGCTGGGCCTTGAGTCTGGCTACAGGAACAGTATCTTTTCCACTTTTCAGCATAGGATTTTCTAGTACTAGGCCTCCTGGCCTCCAGAATGACATCTAGCACCTGCTTACTGAGTGATGCTACTGGAGAGCTCAGGGAATTAGCCAGGCTGCAAGGTTCAGGTTTTGAAGCTGGGGCTGCAGAATCTGGCCCTCCTGCTAGGACAGCAGGGAAGGGGTCTGAGGCAGGTGCCATGGATCCAGCAGTGACATACTGCATAAGACGGGGTACACTAGCGTTGGCGTGGCCAGTCTGTTGCAATCAGTATTGTCCTTTGTCTGTCTTGTAGCAGAAAACTTGAGAGGAGAGGCAGAGGGGGGGAAAGCATAAACAGAGGCTTTCCCAGGTGAAGGAAAGGTCACCCACTTTCCAAGCTTGGCTGTGGGAAGTCCTTGCACAGAATGTGTCCAATAGGTAGTTCTGAGGGGAGGCAAACAGGTCTATTTCTTGGCTCTCCCATTTGTTTCTCAAAATGTTGAATATATTTGGCTCCAGTTTCCACTCTTGTGGGTCCATGAGATTTCTGCTCAAGTCTGCCAGTGAATTTAGCTTGCCTGGCAGGAACTGAGCTTGCAGGTGCACTTGGTAGCTCAAGGCTGTGTCCCATACAGCCATGGCTAGTCTGCAGCAAGGATATAAGGGGTCTCCCCCCTGCTTGTTTATGTACCACATAACAGTGGTGTTGTCCGTCTTTACCAATAATTGTCCTGGAAGAATGTGGTCCTTGAAGGCTATCAGTGAATTCTGTACAGCTAACATTTCTTTTTGATTGATATGCAGGTGCATCTGACTCTGGTTCCATTTGCCCTGAATGCACTGCCCTGCCACGTGAGCCCCCCATGCACAGTCTGATGCGTCTGTTGCTAGGGTTTGGGCGGCAGAGGGTAGAATGAATGGCAGTCCCTTGGTGTGATAACAGGCCTCTGCCCACCAAAGGAACTCTGTCTTTATGCAAGGAATGATAGGGATTGTTGATTCCAGGTCCTGTGAATGTTGACACCATAGACTTTAGATATAATTGCAGTTTCTTCATATGCTGTCTTACATATGGAATTAATGGAATGCAAGAAGCCACGAACCTCAGGGCTTGCAGGATTTTCCTTGCAGAGAGCTGGGTCTTTGTGATCAGTAGTTTGAAGTAGGCTGTCAAATACACTTGCTTCTCTGGTGTGAGGTAAGCCATCTGGGAAGCTGTGTTCAAGCTTGCTCCCAGGAATACAATTTGTTGGCAGGCTACTAGATCAGATTTCTTTTCATTTATGGTGTAACCCAGTGAGGTTAGAAGTTTCTTTACAAATGCCAGATGATTTAGCAGCATGTCCTGGCTTTCTGCCTGAATTAGACAATCATCCAGGTATGGATATATCTGAATATTTCTTTGCCTGCAAAATGCAATGACTGGAGCTTGGCACTTTGTGAATACCCTAGGTGCAGTAGATAAGCCAAAGGGAAATGCAGAGAAAGTACAGTTTTGTACCTACCATAAATGTAGATGTCCGAACTGGATAGCATCTGCAGTCATAACAAGTGGGTTGTCCTGTCATCAGGCAGCCCTTCAGTCGGCCGGATTCCAAAGTCCGGTCCGCTTCGCTGATGTCGCACTCCACCCGACGTCATCACTGTTGGTCTTCGGGTATAAAGGCATCAGCCGACGCCATTTTCCTCAGTGTTTCTTGCCCCAGATGCCAGTAGCCCTCTTGCAGGCTAAAATTTGGATAGATGCCAATGTTTCCAAATAGATAGAGGTAAACACAACAATAAGCATGTATGTACATATACACAAACAAATACACCATAAAAGACTCCCCAACAGCTAGCTATTAGAAGGGTAAACACCCTAGGAGTACCACAGAGGGATGGAGGGAGGTAATCCTGACTGCAGATGCTATCCAGTTCGGACATCTACATTTATGGTAGGTACAAAACTGTACTATGTCCTTCATGGATGCATCTGCAGTCATAACAACTGGGTAGAATACCATAGCCAACTAGGGAGGAGGATAAAAATAGATTATGGTGTGTTTAGGATCCCTTGCAGTACAGCAGTGGCAAACCCTGCTCGGGATCTGGAATATAGAGGCAAATTATAATGCTTGGCAAATGTATGCACGGAGGTCCAAGTAGCCGCCTCAATAATGTCTTTGGTTGCCACTCCTCGTAAGAAGGCTGTGGTAGTGGCTGTTGCCCTTGTAGAATGAGGTCTTATGTTCTGTGGAATTGGTTTTCCATGGAAGGAGTAACAGAATCGTATGCAATTTCCTATCCATTTGGAGATTGTCTGTTTGGAAATAGCTTTTCCTTCCCTTCCTGTTGCATAGGCTACAAAGAGTTGGTCAGTCTTTCTGCTATTTTTGTTCTGTCCAAGTAGTAGCGTAGCTGTCTATGTACATCCAAGGTATGCAGTATTCTTTCCCTCTGTTTTGTGGGTTGGGAAAGAAGGTAGGTAGGTGGATTGCCTGGTTTAAAGACAGTCTGGATACCACCTTAGGCATAAATGTAGGATTAGTCCTCATGGACACTCTATCTTGGTGGAAGATTAGGAAGGGTTGCACTGCCATTAAGGCCTGTAGTTCTGAAACCCTCCTTGCTGAAGTAATTGCCAGTAGGAAAGCAGTTTTCCATGACAGGTGTTGTAGGTCTGCTGTTGCTGCTGGTTCAAAGGGTGCTAGTGTCAACTTTTCTAGCACAAAGTTTAAATCCCAAGCTGGTAATGGTGGTTTCCTTGGAGGGTTTACATTCTTGACTCCTCTGAGGAATTGCCTGAGCAAAGGGTGCGAAAAAACAGGTGTATCAAAGCTGTATTCTGCTGAAATAGCTGATGCATGTATCTTGATGGAGGAGTAGGACAGGCCTGAATGAAGAAGTTCGGCCAGATACTCCAGAATGTTAGGCATATCTATGTTTGACACATCTTTTCCTCTTTCCGTACTCCAGATGACAAACCTTTTCCATTTTCCAGCATAGTTCCTTCTTGTTGAAGGTCTGCGTGCTTCAAGAATAATGTCTTTAACTCTTTGGGAAAGTTCTGGAATAGCTGCTGTTATGTGATGTTCCATGCAGTCAGTTGCAAGGTTTTTAGGTTTGGATGTATGATGCTGTAGTTCTGCGTTAACATCAAGGGCATCAGGGGAATTGTCCACATATTGTTCCGAGACATGCTCCTCAGTAGTGGGTACCAGTGTTGTCTTGGCCAGTTTGGAGCCATCAGGATTATCCTTGGACGTTCTTCCTTGATTTTCAGTAGTACCTTGTGTATCAAAGGAAGAGGCGGGAATGCATATGCTGTTAGGCCTTTCCAGTTGAAAGAGAGCGAATCCACTTTCCATGCTAATGGGTGGAATGTCCTTGTGCAGAATTTTTGAGCTGGTGATTGAGAGGTGATGCGAATAGGTCTATCTGTGGCATTCCCCATTTCTTTGAGATGGTCTTGAAGATGTCCGGTGAAGCTTCCATTCGTGGGCATCCGGTGGTTCTGCTTAATATGTCTGCTAGGGTATTGTCTTTCCCTGGTGCAAATATTGCCTGTAACTGGATGTTGTAGCTGAGTGCCAGGGTCCACAGCTCCAAGGTCATTCTGCATAGGGCGGATGAATGAGTGCCTCCCTGTTTGTTGATGTACCACATGACTGTGGTGTTGTCTGTCCTTATCAACTGGCCCTCTTTGAGAAATGGTTTGAACTTTTGGATTGCCAGTTTTACTGCCAGCATTTCTTTTAGGTTGATGTGCAGTTGAAGTTGATCCTGTGTCCACAATCCTTGCACGCATTTGTCCAGCATGTGGGCCCCCCATCCTAGGTCTGAAGCGCCTGTTGTGATGGTCTGGCTTGCTTGACATCTGCGAAAGGGTAGGCCTGGGTTTGACTGGCATGCCTGAGCCCACCATAGGAACTCCTGTTTTAAGCATGGAATTAGTGGGATTTCTGTTTCTAGACTGTGTCTGTGTTGGGACCATAAATTCTTTAGGTACCACTGTAGTTTTCTCATATGTAGTCTGGCAAATGGAACCAAGATTATGCATGATGCCATGAAGCCCAAGGCCTGCAGTACTTTTCTTGCTGTTAACTTGTTCAGTTTTGTTAGTGCCAAGAAGTATAGAGGGAGTTCTTTTTGTTTTTCTGTAGTCAGGAATGCCATTTGTTTTATTGTGTCCAATTCCGCGCCCAAGAATGTCCTTGTTTGGGATGGTATCAGCCTTGACTTTTGTAAATTGACTGTGTATCCCAGTGCTTGTAGCAAGTAAATGACCCTTTGTAAATCTGTTGTCAGCTTGCTTTTGTTGTCCCCTTGTAGCAGGCAGTCGTCCAGGTATGGGTAAATTTGAATTCCCTGAAGTCTGCAATGGGCGATTACTGATGCCAGGCATTTTGTGAATACTCTGGGCAGTAGATAAGCCAAAAGGCAATGCTGAGAATTGATAGTGCTCTGATCCTGCAAGAAATCTGAGGTATCTTCTGCAGATTGGTCGAATGGGGACGTGCAGGTATGCCTCCTTGAGATCTAGAGTTACCAGCCAAGACTCCTTGCCCAGCATGGGAAGAAGTTGCTGTAGGGTCAGCATTTTGAATTTTGGGACAATGATGTATGTATTTAAGGTGGACAGGTCAAGAATTGGTCTCCAACTTTTTCCTTTCTTGGAACTAGGAATAGTCTGGAGTAGAACCCTTTCCTTGCTCTGCTGTTGGCACTCTTTCCACAGCTCTCATGTTTGCTAACTCCATTATCTGGCGAGAGCCTCTGTTTTTGATTTGGAGGTAGATTTGGCATTCCTCTTTGACTGGAAAAGTGTGGAAGTGAAACCGTAACCTTGATCTATGGTTTGTAAAATCCACTTGTCTTTTGTTATGTAGTGCCAGTTCTTTGAAAATAAGGTTAACTTTCCGCCTAGAGGAGCTGCTATTTGTTCCCTGGTAGGCGGATTTAGGGTTAAGTCACTGTGGTTGTGTTGATGTAGTGGCAGTGGCTGTGTCTGTGCCTCTGTTGTTACCTTGCCACTGTCTTCCTCTGTAGGCACCTCCTCTGGATTGGTTTCTGCCTCTGGAACGCCTATTCCTGCCCCTTTGAAATTTTGTGGAGTCAGGAAAGGACCAATTTTGGCAGGCCAGTTCCTGCTAAACCTTGGGGTTGAACCTGCAAGAAATCTTTAACAGTTTGAACAGATTTTGCCTTTTCTTCCATTTTCTTCATAACCTGCTGGGCAGATGTACCAAACAAACTTGTCTTGTCCATAGGAGCATCTAGCAACTTAGCTTTAACATGTTCCGTAAAGCTTGTTCCTTTAGCCATGCATGCCTTCTTATCACTGTGCCTGTCATGGCTGATCTAAATGAAGCCTCCAGTGCATCATAGCCACATTTTAAGGAATGGTTGCTAACCTGTTGTATGTTATTTACCATCTCTAATACATATTTCTTATCAAGAGATTCATCAGTGGTTAGTTTTTAGTTAACTGATCCAGCATAAACTCTTGGTATTGTATCATGTGAAACTGACAGTTTAAAGCTCTAGCTGAGAGAGTAGCTGAAGTGTAGACCTTTACCCCACCTGTCTAATGACCTTGCTTCCCTTTCAGAAGGAATAGGGTTTTAGCTATGGTCGCTACTGCCTTGGGGCCCTGGGATATAGTTTCTGGGTCTGCAAGTGGAGCCTTGTAAAGGTGGTGATGAGTATCTGGCACCCTGTAAAATCTGTCTGGTTTGGCAGGGGCTGGGGTAAAGAATCTGGAGCGGAGCAAACATCATTGAAAGCATCATCCACCACAGAGAGAACACGGGGTATAGCTAAAGGCCTGTGCTGTGGGAGGTGCAGAAAAGTCCTAAGTCTTTTCTGGAGTCTGAAAAATCCTGTTGCTGCCATTGGAACTGTTCTCGATGGCATGCAAGGTTTCCCAAAGGAGAATTCTTCTGGTGGGGAAGCAGCTGGGATGGATTCTTCAGCATCAGAATCTTCAAAATTGGAGAAGGGAGCCTCTGGCTGGTCAGTTATGTCTGATTCATCAGCAGAATCATCAGAGGACACTGGCTCGGGGGACTCTGCCCTAGGTCTCTTCTCTGGGGCTGAGAGGCCCTGTCTGGGTGAGATTGAGATCCTCTAATTAAAGAAATTAAATCTTCTGCCAAAGTAAGCATTTGAGAACTAGAAGAGGGCCTGGATGTGGGTGGTTTAACAGGCACTGTTTTAGTAGTCTTGGCTGCTTTAGCCCTGGCGAAGGCCTTAATGGACATGGCTGCTGGAGGCCTAGCAGCACCACGTGCTGGAGTAGAAACATCCAAGGGGATGGTGTCTGATAAGTCAACCACCGTAGTGGGTAAAATTTGTGAAGTCGTTTCAAGAGTTGTAGCAGGGGCCTCGGTTGTAGGAATAGGTTCAGCTGTACTTTGTTCAGTTTTCTCGGTTTCGCCGAAACCGAGACACTCGCGTTTGTTTGACCATGGTTTCGCCGAAACCGCGACCGCGAGTGTCGGTCTTTATCTTTGCTTTTGCTAGATTGGGTAGTCGGAGGATCCGACGGCATAATGTACACAAAATCAGAACCGAAAACTGTTCTGCAAACTCCGACCGACGCCTAAGCGTTCGCCGGTTGAAAGAAGCACAGGCCGAACAGGCTGCTACGCCGTGGGCTGGGCCTAAACAAGGCAGACAGTAAGAGTGGAAATCTTTATGAGGTATTTGTTTCCCACAGTTTAAACAATTGTTAACTTTTTCTGACATCGGCTGAGGCAAGAAAGAGTCCCCAACGGGGTACTTAGCTTTAGAAGTCTTCGAAGTAGTGTTCGGTAGAAGTAATCTCTGGATCCGACCGACCGGCACTTGCGAACAGCTTCTGCTTCGGCCACGCCGCAAGAAAGACTGAGGAAAATGGCGTCGGCTGATGCCTTTATACCCGAAGACCAACAGTGATGACGTCGGGTGGAGTGCGACATCAGCCGAAGCCGGACCCGGACTTTGGAATCCGGCCGACTGAAGGGCTGCCTGACGACAGGACAACCCACTTGTTATGACTGCAGATGCATCCATGAAGGACATCTGATAGTGCATGTAGCCTGCTCTGAAGCGTAGGTATTTCCTGAAAGATTCCCTTATTGGAATGTGCAGGTAAGCTTAAGGTTTCAAACCAGGCATCTCTGCCTAGCACAGGAGGCAGCTGAAGTGTTAGCATTTTAAATTTTGGGATTACCAAAAAGGTGTTTAGAATAGAGAGGTCCAGGGTAGGATGCCAGGAGCAGTCTTTTCTGGGTACCAGGAAAAGTCTCTAGTAAAAACCTTGTCCCCTTTCTTCTGCTGGGACAGGTTGAATAGCCCTGCTACTTAGAAGAGAGAGAACCTTCTGTTGAGCCTCTGCCCACTGATTTGGGGGTAGGTCTGGTCAACCGTTTGGGGCTGGTATGGTGTGGAAATAGAATCTGTATCCTTGGGAAACTATATTTAAAATGCATTTGTTCTGGGTAATGAGCTCCCAAGCTTTTTGCATGCTGGGCGATCTTTCCTCCTAAGGGAGCATGCAGTTGAGCAGGGCTGGGAAGGTTTAAGGTTAAATCATTGTGACAACATTCCATAGGGAGTGTCTTACTACTTCCAACTTTGGAAGTGGAAGCCCCCCACTGCTTAGGGCTGTGAGCACCTTGAGACTGTAGCCTAGGTGGTCTGCTGTTCCTGGGTTTGGACTGAAGGCCTGGAAGAGGCTGGAAAGGACCGATTCTTAGAAGGCCAATGCCTACTGAATCTGGGAAGCTGCACTTGTAGGAAATCTTTAACAGTTTGCGTAGATTTAGCATTTTTCTCCATCTTTTTAAGGACTTCTGCTTTGTTGCCATACAGGCGATCTTGGTTTAAGGGAGCATCCAGTAATTCAGCTTTAACATGATCTGGCAATTTTTGCTCCTTAAGCCAAGCATGCCTTCTAAGAACAGCATGCCTTCTAAGAACAGACCCAGTGACAGCAGCCCTGCAAGATGCTTCTAGAGAGTCAAAACCACATTGCAAAGTATGTTTACCAACTTGTTCAGCAGAAAGCATTAAATCCTGTAATTTACTTTCAGCACAGTCAGGAATCAACATAATTTTCTGTTTTAGTCCCATAAAATGTTACTGATACTTTAGTTTAAGCCCCTAATGGCCAAAGTAGCAAAGTGTATACATTCTTACCCCATCTGCCCAAGGCCCTGGAATCTCTTTCAGAGGGGGTAGGGATTTTGAAAGTAGCCTTAATGCCTTTAGGTCCCTGGGAAATGGTCCCTGGGTCCGCAGTAGGATTCTTGAAAAGGAACGAGAGAGAGAGTCAGGCACTTTAATACCGGTCAGGTTTCCTGGGAACCAGAGGTAAAGTGTCTGGGGCCAAGCTAGATTCCAAGAAGGAATCATCTACAATGCCCAGGACAGGAGGGATAGCTAAAGGCCTGTGTTGAGGAAGGGGTAAGAAAGCCTCTTTTTGGAGTCTAGTAATCTTGGCTTTCTCAGCGGAAATGCTCCTTAAGAGTGTGCAAGGTTTCACCAAAAGAAAAGTTTTCTGGAGGGGAAGCAGAAGGAATGAAGTCCTCTGCATCAGAATCCTCATACGTAGATAAGGGCAAATCCTGGTAATCAGAAAAAACAGAAATTTCAGAATCCTCATCAGAAGAATCTGAAGAAAAATCAATTCTAGGTCTCAAGGGAGAAGGCTGGCTTCCCCTAATTAAGGTAATAAGGTCTTCAGCCATTATCATTTGTTTTTTTAGGCATGTGGGCCTGACCATGCAGCTTGAACGTCAGTTTTCTAGGCATGGGTTCGAGTTTTACGCCTTGAAGAAGATGGCGTTTGTTTGAAATGCAAGTCAGTAGGCCTGAATACACCCTCAGAAGCCAGTGCCTGCACAGCGGCTCCGGACCCATCCAAGGTAAACACATCGGCAGGTTTCATAGTCAAAAAAGCATCTCACGGCATACTGGACTCCAAATGGGTCTTGGTAGAGGCCTGCAAATCTGAAGTAGTGGGTATTAGGGGCTGTGAAAGTGCCTCACTTACTACTGGCGAAGTGGCGACTTGCTTTACGGAAGCATCATTGGCAGCTTTGGACCGATGCTGTCTTTATCTTTACGTTTTTTCGGAATGTTGGTAGTCAGATGGCTTACCAAAGCCATTTCTGGATAATTAAACAGAGTACTGAAATAGTTTGCTGCAAAAATGGACAAATGATGAATAATTAGAGGACTGAATAAGGCACAAAACCGACAGCAATTGATATCGTGGTCTGGGCCTACGCAAGGAATGCAGTATGAATGAAAATATGAGGTATTTGCTTTCCACAGGTAATAGAGCAAGAAAAAGGATCCCTTAGCTTTTTTTGAAGACTTTGGTTCTGAAACTCAAAAACGAAAATTTCAGGAGTCTGCCAACCCGCACTTGCAAACTGCTTCTGCTTTGGGCACCACGCAGCAAGACTGATGTAATGGCAACGGCTGCATGCTTTACACCCCTGACTACCCGACGTCATGGAAGAGGAGACAGCATTTGACGCAGGACCCCAGACTTTGATATTCAGGCCGGCTGAGGGCTACCTGCAGGCAGATAACCCAAATATAATGACTGCAACAGTGAAACACTAAGAACATCTGCCAACAATGGTAATTTAGGAACACCTATTTAAAAAAAAGTAAAAAAAGAAAAAATGTACCAACGATCGTACTTAAAGTGACTACCAACGGTAAACAGATGAGGAGAAAAGAAACACTCATGCTAATCTACGAGAGGAGTGGGTAAGACAGAAAATTGAAAAAGAAAGTTAAGCAAAAATATGGAGAGATAAGGGTTTTAATTTTATGTATTTAATTTTATTTTATTTTACATTTGTTAACTGGGAAAGTCCGACTGGATACAGGTCCATTTTCAGCGGAGGCCCAGGGAAAAAGGATCCAAATGTACAAAAAGTGTAAATACAGTGAAATTATTAGTGAGTTATCGTTAAACAAATCTGTTTTGTGATATGTACACACAGGTACATGTTTTTCTCACAAACAGCAAAGATTGGAAGCAAGTAGCTGAGAAAGAAATAAAGACTACATCTGAAAGGAAAACACATATTAAAGGTGGGTATCATACATGGTTTAGAGTTAACTTTAAATCTTTCCAGTAGGTGGGTGATGCACAGAATTTTAAACAGAGTTTTATTCCTATAATGAGGTTCTCATTTATGAATTATGTTTGAGTGGGGGTTAGTCAGGGTTTGTACAGGGACAAAGCCACTGCATTTTTATGCATTTCCTAAGGGATTTTTTTGAACTGGGATACGGACTGATCAGTGGTGAGTTCAGCAGGAAGTAGGTTCCAGTTTAATAAGAGTTTTAATAGACAAACTTACTTTAGAATCAGCCAAGGCTTGAGAGAAGAACAAACATGTCTGACCTATGAAGCGGCAAAAAAAGATCTGAGGTCATTTTAAGAGGCGCATTACGGGTAGTGCCTGGCTCGAAAGTTTGGAAGGCACAAGTTGGAGTAATGGCAGAGCCGATTCGGAACAGAGCCCACTGTCAAAGACTGAATGAAGATTGACATTAAATCAGTTGTTTACATCCCTCCAGTGCCAATACCAACGTGGCACTGTGCATGTCAATAAATGACCTCCAGAATAAGAACCCTGAATTTGCCCATATAATTGCAGGTGATTTCAATCAAGCTGACTTGAAATCCATATTACTCCATTACCATCAACATGTGAACTTTGCAACAAGAAGGGGAGAACATACTAGGTAAGGTGTACACAAATGTAAAACTGGCCTAAAAAACAGTACCTTATCCACATCTGGGCAACTCAGATCTGGCCATCATGTGGCTTCCCGCATACACACCACTACTGAATAGACAAACCTACAACCAAACAAGGATATGGCCTGAGGGAACAGTCCTGGCACTACAGAACTGCTTTGAATGTATGAACTGGTTTGTGTTTAGAGGCAGCAGTAAAGAATCCCCATACTGAGCTGCAGGAGTAAACAGAATCTATAATGGCCAATATTTTAATATGTGCTGATGGCATAATAGTCATCAAATGTATCATCATCATGCATTCTAATCAGAAACCCTGGCTATCTGGTGAAGTACACAGCCCCTAAAGGCATGAAATGCTGCACTTAAATCAAGTGACACGGATGGGCAAAAACCTCTATTAAACAAAATAGAAAGTTCTAAAAAGTGAGCGCTTTTGTGATAACACAAAGTTTAAGGCTACAAACGCCACTTAAACCAAGCAGTTTCTCTGCATTCAAGAGCAAGATCCGTTTCTGTTCAGCCCTGGTCCCTTTCTTGAAAGCATGCCCACTTAGACATGGTTTTTAAACTTAAATTTAATTTGTATGGTTTTCCTTGTACTTTAACACTTGCTGCACTGTTTGTGTGTGTGTAACTTATTTCATCAGATTTGCATATAACAGCCGAGTGGTTTTGCTTGCTTTCTTTTTAAATCCAGGTCTACTTGTTTAGTCTGAAGAAGTGATAGTGTTATCACGAAAGTGCTCACTATTTATTACTATTTTGTTTAATAAAGAGGTTTCTGCCCAGCCATGTTGGTTCGGTACTTTTTTTTTACTTCACGTTTGCACAGTTTTTGTACCGCACCTTTCACCTGCTCATGTGTATTTTTGCTTTTTGAAAAGACACAGATGCCCTAAGAGAGGCCAGAGCAAATCTAAGTACAGGTATAAAGATGGCTAAGAGGACCTATGGGCATAAAATTCAAGGACACTTCTCTGACCAAAGGACTCCTGACGTCTGTGGCATGGCATACAAGCCATAACAGACTACAATACTCCATCCTTCCCCATGTGATGACAACACAATTTCTGAACAAACTAAACACCTACTTCAGCAGATTTGATATTGACAACACTGTGCTAAATAAGCTCCCTGAACAGGGTGAGGGGGTGCTATGTCTAAGAACATCTGATGTTCTGAAGATCCTGAGGAGAGTAATCCAAAAAAGCAGCTTGTCCTGATATTATGGGAAGGGTTCTATGACTACACTACCCAACTGTCTGCTGTACTAACATATTCAACACATTTCTGCATTGTACCAAGTTTCTTCAAAAATACAACAATCATTCCCTTACCCAAGAAATCCCAATCAACATATCTAAATGAGTACTGACTAGTCACTCTTACATCAACAGTAATGAAGTGTTATGAGCAGTTGATCAATAACTCTACCTGCAACACTGGATACATTACAGTTTGCTTATAGATTTAACCGCTGCACGGCTGATACAACAGCTACAATAGCTACAGCACTTCATGAATACTTGGCACATCTAGAACAAGAATTGCTATGTCAGAATGCTGTTCAGTTTTAGTTCTGCCTTCAACACTGTCAGCCCCCAGAATCTGATATCGAAGCTCAACCACCTGGGCATCAACACCCCACCCCCTTTGCAACTGCATACTGGACTTTCTCATCAACAGACCCCAAAATGTATGTGTGGGAAAGAACAGTTCAATCAGTATTGCACTGAACATGGGTGCCCTTCAGGGCTGCACCTCAAGTCCTCTGCTGTTCACCTTGTTGATGCACAAGTACATTGACAGGCATGAATCCAACAAAATCATCAAGTTTGCAGAGGAAAAGTACAGATGTGTACCTACCATAAATGTAGATGTTAAGAGTGTATTCACTGTTGCAGTCATTTACTCTTGGGTCATCCTGCCATCAGGCTACCCGCAGTCAGCCTGAATTCCAAAGTCCTGGTTCGGCATTGGTTATTGTCACCTCTTCCCTGATGTCAGTGCGCCAGGGGTATAAAAGATGCAGCAGATGCCATTTTTTTTCAGTTTTTCTTGCCCCAGATGTCAGGTGCCCCCAAAAGGGTAGGCTAACAAAATTATGCCAGTAAACATGCATGCACTAAAGTAAACATTTCCTTCATCTACAAGCAAATACTCCACTTAGGCTGTATAGAACAGAGAAGTAAAGATGAAACCCAGCAAAAGAAAGGGGGTGGTGGGAGGGTAACCTTGACTGCAACAGTGAACACACTAACATCTACATTTATGGTAGGTACACAGTCATTACTCTTGGGTTGAATCCCAAAGCTGAGGATGGGTGGCTGGGGCTAAATAGGATTAGGAGAGGCTGAGGCCCTGCAGGACTGCAGTGGCAAAGCCTGCTCTGGATTTAGAGTAGAGAGGTAAATGGTAGTGCTTTGTAAAAGTGTGCACTGAACTCCAAGTTGCAGCCTCTAAGATGTCTTTGGTTGGTACTCCCCTAAGGAAGGCTGCTGAAGTGGCTGCTGCTCTGGTAGAATGTGACCCAACGCCCTTATGCACTGGTTTGCCATATTGATAGTAGCAGAAACAAATGCAATGGCCTATCCATTTTGAAATAGTCTGTTTTGATAGCCTTTCCTTGTGATCCTGCAGCATATGCCACTAAAAGTTGCTCAGTGTTTCTGAAAGCTTTAGTTCTGTCCAAGTAGAAGCGTAGCAGTCTGTGTATGACCAAAGAATGCAGAAGTCTCTCACCCCTGGGCTTTCGGATATTGGCAAAGGCTCTTGCTACCCCCATAGTGCCTTTTTTAGGCAAGGCTCAAAAGACAAACCCACCTCCATAGGTATCACAAGGGATAAGAAACAGAGTAATGCTACTCAACGCCAGAAGTCTAAACCTCAAGATGCACGCACTCGAAACTCTCCTTAGCATGGAGAACATTGATATCTGTGCAGTAACATAAACCTGGTTCAGGGCTCCCGAGAGCACCCCAGCACTACCAGGTTATACCTCATACCATGCTTTTCAGCCCTAAAACTTGAATCGAACCACAAAAGGAGGGGGAGTATCGATATTCAAAGATGCCCACACCTCCAGGTTGGTGGCAAAGCACGAAGCATCAGAGACTATCCATGTGCAACTAACAGTGGGTAAAACTGCCTTCCAGTTTATAGCCTGCTACAGACCACCCTCCCAAACCCAGGAACCCCACTCGGCCTTCCTGAGAACACCGGAAAATATGAAGGTCTCTCCAAACACCATTATACTGGGCGACTTCAACTACCCAAACATAGACTGGGAGCATTACTCTAGCTCCAACACCCTAGCCCAAAGATTCCTAGAATTTATAAACTAAAATGCTATGGAACAACTTGTTACCACTCCCACAAGAGGGGAAAACATACTGGACCTGATCATCACCAACATGGGGACTCTATGCTCCAGACCAGAAGTGTATCCCTCACTGGTAAGATCAGACCATAAACTAATCTCACTACTGGATATTCACATCCCGACCCCACCCCCTGCCCAGAAAACCAGTGAAAAACTTCTCTAAAGCAAATTTCACACTCCTCAAAACCGAGGTGGAATCCTTCAAAGCCCCCGGGCCTGTGGAAAATACGGCCCAGACCGCAGAATCCTTTATAAACGCATTCTATGAACACCTTCAGGAATGCATGGATCATACGATCCCAAATAAAACCAAGACCCAATCCTCCAAAGGCAGACGTCCTGTCTGGTGGGCCCCAGCCATAAACAAACTATACAATAGAAGGAGGAAGCTACTAAATGATAGAGCAAAATCCCAAAAAGGGAAGGCATCACTGATCAGTATTAGCAAAATACTACGGGCACTCATAAAATTGTCTAAGGCCAGCTTCGAGAGAAAAATTGCACAGGACACTAAGGATAATCACAAGGCTTTCTTTAGTTACGTTAGGAACCTGGGTGGTAATTCCCAGATATGCGCAGAATTAGTCCAAAATGACAAAAAATACACTGAACCCACAGACATTGCCAACATCCTAGCTGACAGGTTCAGCGCAAACTTCTCCCCACCCTCCCCACCAAAAGGGCAAATATCTATCCCAGCAGAGTGCTGCCCCCCTGACATCTCAGATGCTCAGTTAAGAGCCGCCCTCTCCAAAGCAAAAAACATAGCATCAATGGGACCAGACGGTGTCCCGGGCTGCGTCCTACATAACTCCAAGAAGAGCTAAACCCAAACATAAAACTACTGTTCAATCTCAGCCTTACTACAGGATATGTGCCCAAAGAGTGGCGTACAGCAACAGTGGTCCCTCTCCATAAAGGTGGTGCCTCAACGGATCCTGGAAACTATCGCCCCATAAGCCTGACTAGCTTGGTCTGCAAAGCTATGGAAAGGATAACCATGGACCTCACAAATAAAGATATTGGGGACCTACAGACACTGGATCCTACCCAGTTCGACTTTAAGGGCAGATCCTGCCTCAAACCTGGTTGATTTCTTTGAAACAGTCACCAAGGCCATTGACGAGGGGAAGGTGGTCCACACAGCCTACCTGGACCTCGCAAAAGCCTTCGATACAATACCCACTCGGGCATTATAGATAAGCTCACCAGCTTAAATATAAACCCCTATGTCACTAGATGGATTGCAAACTGGCTCAAGGACAGAACCCACATGGTTAGTACTGCTGGAGCCATGTCAGACTCCAAACCAGTTACAAGTGGTGTCCAAGGCTCAGTCCTGGGACCTCTCTTGTTCGGTATATATTTCTCGGAGGTACAGGCCAACACGGAAGGACTGTGGCTGACCAAGTTCGCAGATGACTGCAAACTGGGCGCCATAATAGACTCTCCAGCCGACACAAGCATCCTCCAAAAGGGCCTCATAGAAACAGACAACCGGTGCCAGAGCCATGGCCTCAAGCTAAATGCCAAAAAGTGTATAGTCATCCCCTTTGGCAAAAACAAAGTGCCCACAAATTACCACATAGGTGGTAATCCATTAAGTACAGTAGTAGTAATTAGGGACCTGGGGACCCAAGTTGATAGCAATCTCTCATTTGACAACCACGTGGCCAAAGTGGTTAGAAAAACATTTTATATAGCCCACCTAATCATGAAGGGATTCACATCTAGATCAGGGGAGGTCATCGTGCCTCTTTACTCATCCCTCATCAGGCCCACAATTGAGTACAATGCCCCTTTTGGGATGTACCTTACCACACACCTGCAGCAACTGGAAAGACCCCAAAAGTACCTCACCAAGAGGATCAAAGGGCTCAAACAGGTGCCATATGCTGCCCGGTTAAAGAAACTCCAGCTCTACTCAGTGGCATACCGCCTGTTCAGAGGCGATCTGTGCCTGACGTATAAAGCCATGTCCAACCCGGAATTAATGGACATGCTGCACCTCAGAAAATCCAAATCCCATCGAGCTAGGCACTCGAGAGACTTGAACCTCAGCACTGAAATAAATAGGACATGCTGGAGGGACAGATTCATAACCCAGAGGCTCCCTTCACTCTGGAATAAAATCCCAGTCCAGGTTAGGCAGAGTCCCTCATTGACTCTATTCAAGAGGAATCTTGATAAGTGGATGGGAGATCGTAGGTTTACCCCGGGTATCACTTCCGTCTCACTGTTAGACAGAGGCACAGTATACTAACCTCGAAAAAGGGCATAGCAAAATAAATTTAAAATGGGTGGCGAAAGCCAAACACATTCTGGCTAGGCTTATAAATGCCCTAGAGCAGATAGCCTAGTATGAACCTATGAACCCTTGTTCTGTGGGTTTGGATAAAAGGTAGGTAAAGTGAATGGTTTGGTTAAGGGCCACACTAGGCACCACCTTAGGCATAAATGTTGGGTTTGTCCTCAGAGAAACCCTGTCTGGATGGAAAATGAGAAAAGGTTCCACAGCCATGAGTGCCTGCAACTCAGACTAGTCTTGCACAGGTTATTGCTAGGAGCAGAGCTGTTTTCCAGGATATTTATATCAGCTGTTGACGCTGGCTCAAAAGGAGGCAGTGTGAGTTTTTCCAAGACATAATTGGTCCCATGCAGGTATTTGTGTTCTGCTTACAGGTCTTATGTTTTTGGCCCCTCTGAGGTACTGCCTTATCAAAGGAGGAGAAAAGATAGGTGGTTCCGTATTGTAATGGGCTGAAATGGCAGAGGCATGGATCTTAACTGATGAGAAGGATAGGCCTTTGTCCAGCATCTCCGTTAAGTATTGTAAAATCTGAGGAATATTTGGTACAAATGCGGCAATTCCTTGTCCCTGGTTCCAAGCACAGAATCTTCTCCATTTTTCTACATATAATTTTCTGGTACTGGGCCTCCTGGCCTCCAAAATAACATCACAGCTTTGGAGAGAGGAGTGTTCTGAATGGCTACATTATCCGCCATGCTGTCAGATTTAGGGTCCTGAGTTGTCTGTGCAGGATCCAATTGTTTTGTTGGGTCAGTAAGTGAGAAATTTGAGGCAATGTCCAGGCTGGACCCTGAGACAAGTTCTTTAGGATTGGGTACCAGTGCTGGCGTGGCCAGTCTGGGGCAATCAGTATCATTTTTGGCTTCTCGTCTGACCTTTAGGAGTACCTTGGGGAGGAGAGGCAGTGGAGGAAAGGCACATACTGTTAGGTTTTTCCAGCTGAAGGATAAGGCATCCACTTTCCATGCTTGCTTGTGATAAGTCCTTGTGCAGAATCTCTAGTTGGCAGTTGTGAGGGGAGGCAAACAAATCTATGTCTGGGCATCCCCATCTCCTTATCATCATGCTGAAGACTTGTGGATCCAGTTTCCACTCGTGGGGATCCATGAGGTTTCTGCTTAGTTTACCAGAGTATCTCTCTTTCCTGGCAGGAATTGTGCTTGCAGGTGAACTTGATAAGTCAATGTTGTGTCCCACAAAGTCATGGCTCGTCTGCAGAGGGGGGGTAGGGGGTAGGAATGAGTGCCTCCCTGCTTATGTACCACATGACTGTAGTATTGTCTATCAGTAGCTGTCCTGGATGAAGTAGATCCTTGAAAGCTGTCAGGGCATTCTGAACAGCTAGCATCTCTTTTTGATTGATATGAAGAAGCATCTGGCCATGTGCCCTGAATACATTTTCCTGCCATGTGGGCTCCCCAGGCATAATCTGATGCATCCGTTGTTAGAGTCTGCCTGGCTGTGGGTAAAGTGAATGGCTGTCCCTTGTTGTGGTGACAAGCCTGTGCCCACCATCGAAACTCCTGTTGCAGGCAGGGAATGAGGGTAATTAATGTTCCCAGGCTGTGGCAATGTTCAGTCCAAACACTTTTTAGATATCATTGAAGTTTCCTCATATGCAGCCTGGCATATGGAATTAGCAGAATGCAGGATGCCATGAAGCCTAAAACCTGCAGTATTTTTCTTGTAGATAGCTGGGTCTTTGTTGCCAACATTTTTAAAGAAGAAGTCAGTTGCCTTTGTTTGTCTGGCGTGAGATAAGCCATCTGGGCAGTTTTATTTAAGCTTGCACCCAGCAATATTATCTCTCGAGGGGGTACTAGCTTTGATTTATTTTTGTTTACTGTGTACCCTAGGCAAATTAGTAATCTTTTTTACAAACGCCAGATGCTTTAGCAGAATTGTCACTGTTCTCTACTTCAATAAGGCAGTCGTCCAAGTAAGGATATATTTGAATTCCTCTGTCTGCAAAATGCAATTACTGGTACCAGGCATTTTGTGAAGACCCTGGGCGTAGTAGATAAGCCAAAGGGCAGTGAAGAGAATTGGTAGTGCATTGAGACAGCTATGAATCTGAGGCATCTTCTGCAAGATTGTCTGATTGGGACGTGCAGGTATGCCTCTTTTAGGTCCAAAGTTACAAGCCAAGCCTTCTTGCCCACCATGTGCAGAAGCTGCTGCAGAGTCAACATTTCGAATTTTGGAACGTCCAGAAATGTGTTTAGAATAGACAGGTCCAGTATTGGTTTATAAGGTTTTGTCCTTTCTGTGTACCAAGAAAAGTCCCGAGTAAAATCCTTGTCCCTGCTCTTGCTGTGATACTTGCTGAATGGCCCTCATGTCTATGAGGGATGAAACTTGCTTTTGTGCCTCTGCCCATTGATTGTGTGGCAGGTCTGGCATACCTTTCGCCCTGGGCAGGGTGTGAAAGTGGAACCTGTAGCCCTGACACTATGTTCAAGACCCATTTGTCCTGTGTGATCATGTGCCAATTTTGTGAAAAAAGTGCTAGTTTTCCCCCTAAGGGGGCTGCCAAAAGCTAAGTGCTTGGTGCTGGTGGAGGAAAGTCATTGGGAATGTTTCCTGAATAGCTGTGATTTGTCTTCTCCGCTTTTGGAGGTAGAAGCACCCCATTGTTTAGGCCTGTATGGGCCTTGGGGCTGGGATCTGACTCTGGGGCATCTGTATCTGCCTCTTTGTGGCCTGTCTGACACTGGAAAGGACCAATTCTTTGTAGGCCAGTTAATGCTAAATCTGGGTGGCTGCACCTGTATGAAATCCTTAACTGTCTGCATAGACTTCGCTTTGTCCTCCATTTTCTTCAACACCTCTTCTGCTTTAACACCAAAGTATCATGCTGCAATGGAGCATCTAATAATTTTGCTTCAACATGATCAGGCAGATTCTGTTCCTTTAACCAAGCATGCCACGTAATGACAGAACCTGTAACAGCGGCCCTGCAAGAGGCCTCCAGAGAATCAAAACCACATTGCAAAGTATGCTTTCCCACTTGTTCAGTTGCATGCAATAAATCCTGCATTTCCTTGCTTTCTGCACATTCAGAATTTAACATTTTCTGTTTAAGCAGTGACATTAAGTATTGCTGATATTTAAGCATATGAAATTGACAATTTAAAGCCTTCACAGCCAAGGTAGCAGAAGTGTAAACCCCCCCCTCCCCATCTGTCCAGTGCCTTTGAATCCCTATCAGAGGGGTAGGGTTTTTTGCAGTGGAAACCTTGACCCCTTTAGGACCCTGATAAATAGTTTCTGGGTCAGCAGCAGGGTTTTTATAAAGACATTTATGTGAATCTGGAACCCTGTAGTATCTGGCTTAACAGGTGCAGGGGGCAAAGAGTCAGGAGACAGGCCAGACTCCAAAAAACAATGTCTAACAGGAGGGACAGCAAGAGGCCTGTGCTGAGGTAGTAAAAGAAAGTCTGAGCCTTTTCTTAGATTCCGAGTAGTCTCGGCTCTCAGTGGAAGTGCTCCCTCATGGTATGCATGGTTTCTCCAAAAGAATCCTCAAGAAAAGAGGCTGAAGGGATAGATTCTTCAGCATCTGATTCCTCATAGGGAGGAATAGAGTATTCCTGTTCAGAAGAGGAGTCAGAAGAAATGGAAACCTGACCTGAAGAATCATATTCTGTCTTTTGCCTAGGCCTCTTATCAGGAGGGGGATGGGAACACCTGATCAAAGTAATTAGGTCTTCGGCCATTTTGAGCATCTGTTTCTTAGGCATGGAGGCCTGTCCATGGGCTTGCTGTACTTGTTTTGTCTTTAGTGGTGCTTTAGTCTTTGCCTTTGAAGCTGTCGTCGGTTTTATATACAACTGTGTAGGCCTGAAAACACCCTCAGAAGCAGATGCCTGCTCAGCGGCTCCAGACCCATCTGAGGGAATAATTTCCAAATGTCCAATACCTTGAGTTTCCACAGGCCTAGTCTGCTCCACGTGGGAGTCTGAAACGGCCCGTGGCTTTGAGATAGCAGGCGTCAGGGGCTGCGAAAGCACCTCACTGAGAACCGGCAACTGGCTTAGAAGAAGCCTCGTCATCAGTTTTGGACCTCGGATGCCGGTCCTTTTCCTAGAGTTTCTTATAAATTGCGGTAGTCTGATGGCTATACGACGACATCGTATAATTAAATCGGCCAAAGTAATGAAATGCAAAATTGTACCGACGCTTAATAGTGAGTTGGTTAAATCTAGCACAAAACCTACAATTAGCAACATCGTGATCAGGGCCTAGGCAAGGAATACAATAAGAATGGAAGTCCTTATGAGTATTTGCATCCCAAAAGAAATACAATTAACTTTTTCTGACATCGGTCTGGAGCAAGAAAAAAGTTTCCCCAACGGTGTACTTAGCTTTAAATGAAGACTTTGGATCTGAAATTCGAACACGAAAATCTCAGGAGTCGGCCAACCGGCACTTGCGAACTGCTTCAGGCACCACGCGGCAAGAAAGACTGAAGAAAATGGCGTCTGCTGCATCTTTTATACCCCTGGTATACTGACATCAGGGAAGAGGAGACAGCAACAGATGCCGGACCAAGACTTTGGAATTCAGGCCGACTGCCGGTAGCCTGCCAGCAGGATAACCCAAGAGTAATGAATGCAACAGTGAAACACTATGAACATCCACTGTCATAGGTTTTGTTAGAAATGGTAAGGAAACAGCCTACAGGGATGCACTGGAGCATATAATAGGCTGGTGCGACAGCCACAATGTGGCCTTAAATGTAAGCAGGACCAAAGAATTAATAGTGGACTTCAGGAGGACTCAGGAGATGCATCAACCCCTGGAAATTAAAGGGGTGGCAGTGGAGAGAGTCAAAAACGCCAAGTTCCTGTGGGTGCACATCTCAGATGACCTATCTTGGTCGATATTAGCCACACAGTGAAGAAGGCACAAGAATGTCTGCACTTCCTACGGAAACGGAGGACGGCAAACCCGGCTCAGTCCATTGAGAGCATCCTCTCAAATATAGTTTGGTGTGGTAACTGCAAAGCATCTGACCGCAAGGCTCTTCTGAGCTGGTTGCTCACTTCCATCAATGGATGATCTGCACGAGACTCTGTGTGTTTGAAGGGCTAGGAAGACAATTGCTGACCCCACTCACCATGCCTATGGAACGTACTTCCACCTTTCCTCAGGCAGACTATATCGCAGCTTACACCGCACAACATCTAGACTGAACAGGAGCAAGGCTGCCGAACTTGAACGCCAGTCATGACTGAGAATGAGATCAATTTACCACCTGCTGTGAACTCATCTACAGTAATCACATTGTCAAATTGCTTCAATAACTGGTACAGTTAGCCTAATTTCTTATGCTACTACTTCCTAAATGTGCAATAGTCAGGAGTGAGTCAACACTCCATACATGTGAAATATGAACATCAAAATATATCATAATACAACTGAAGCGCAATATTAAAAAAAAATCAATGTTCGTACAGCAGGCAGTTGAGTAGCACAGTCACAGAACCTTTCCCATAATATCAGGACTGTTATAGTCTTTGCAATACCTAAAATACAACACTGTTTAATGTCTTCCTGTCTAATTGCGGTAATGTGCTAACATTTGAATTATTCCTGTATGTGCATTAGTCTGTCATTTAAATTGCATGTCTATTACCATGTTTTGCACAGGGACCAAAGCAACGCCATGCCGTTCAGCTTGCACTGCTGTATATATCTGATCAACAAAGTTTACTTTGACTTTAAAATATACTATAAATTTGACGCAAACTTCAATAAGTCAAGATTTTGAAAGAGTACATTAAATTATCTAAATAATTCAGAAAATTTTTTAGTAATAAAGATTACGCATAAGAGAAAAATGTGCAAATGAGGTACGGCCGTTACCCAAACATATCTTCATAAACAGCTGCTGTAATGTCATCTGATACTAATCTGATAGAAAGTTCATCTATACTAGTTACATCATTTAAATAAAAAATGAACTGGCTTTGAATTTTACAGAAAGCTGCATAATTATGCTTTAAAAATGTTGTAATATTACAGGATCCAAGTACTTTGATTTAATGCAAGCAGAAGGAAGGGGGTGTCAAAAAGGACTGTATAAAGCAAGTCTCAGTGATATCACTCCCAAAAACAACCCTCCAGAATTCTTTAGTCAACTCTCTTCAGACTGATTACACAGATTTAGTAGTAGTTATTCATTCAATGGTTGGTGTGTTACTCTGGGAGTATTTGCATGAAATACAGAAAAGAGGTGGTCTACTTCCAGAATTAGAGAGCTTATGTCTACAAATTTTGGCTGTGAGATTTTGCACTTGCTTAAATGATCCCAAAAGTAAGAGACAGATTTCAGTCATCTTCACTTAGTACAATGTTAGAACTAGACAAAATTACAGTGTTAACACCTGCCACACAGCAGAGCAGCTTCATAAAGGCTGATCATGCCTGCTTCACCTAGTAAAGCTCCTCAAAAAGGTTACCAAGGCAATGGCTAAAGGGCATAGTCTACACTGCCTTCCTGGACCTTACTAAAGGGCTTTATCAGTAATCCAAGACATGGTAGGCAAGTATCAAGCTCTCTCAACTCAACATTAAACCATGCAGAATTCGCAAGATAGCCCATTTGTTACCTGACAACTGACACCACTAAGTCAGGGTTATTTTTTCTGCACAGATAAACGTCATCTGTGCTCCACAGGGCTCTGTCCTGGACCCTCTCTTCTTCGGCATACTCTTCTCTGACAAAAAAGCTGAATCAAGGGACTATGACCAATTCTGCTGATGACTGCAAAATGGAGGGAATTATCAAATTCCGCTATTATACTCAAAATTCTCCAGCAAGACTTGGGCAAAAGAAATGTTTGACATGTTAATCATAGACTTGCCCTCAACACTGAGAAATGCACTCCAATTCTCTTTGGAGAATGGCACCCATTCTCCATCAAATCGACTACTGTAGTGGCAATGCTCAGACATCCAGAACTGTAACACTACTTGGACAAAGACAGATAACTTTGCTTAGACCACCAAGAAACAGAGGCTGCATCTTCGCTTTATGACATGCAACTTTGCCAAGCTACTGCAATCAAGCATAGGAAAAAAAAAATACTGATGCCTCCAAATCTTACCAATTGGAACTCGCGTCGTCTGTCATAAGCATTCTGGATGCCACTATCTGCCCATAATGACTTGATAGCAGGTGCATATTTTAAAAAAGTCTCAGAATCCACTCCTTGTGATGCCATGGCTGATCGTGTGTCAAATGCCATCAACAACTCTCCGTGCTTCTGATTTGACGCCTCTTCCCAAGGAATATGTAGTTTTTCTCTGGCATCTACAAGTACTCTCATCCCTTAAAAGAAACAATTGCACATGTTTTACAAAAAACTGCAGTGAAAATTTATTTTCAAGCTACAAACTCTTCTAAGAAAATAGCACACAACTGTATAGACTCTAAAGCTACACAATGTTAATTGATGCACAACCTTCAGAATTAAGATGACAGTTGAGAGGCTGGCAGTATATCCCAGCTAATCCAACAGCAATGAAAAGGACTTTAAAGTACAGTTTAAATAAACTTACCAGAACAGTAAATGTCCAACTGATCATTGTTGCTGTAGCCTTACCAGAGTTGTATCCTGCCAAGGATACAACAGCCAGCTTCCAAGGCTTCAGGGCACCTTCCACTATGCTCAAACTGTCAGTATGGGCTTAGCTGACTAAAGACAGGTTTGGGCACTAATCCCTTCAGAAAGTACAGTTGTGTACACTTACCATAAATGTAGATGTTAGAGGGTATTCACTGTTGCAGTCATTGCATTTGGGTATCTGCTGGCAGGTTGCCCTCAGGTCGGCCTGATTAACAGTGTCTTGAGTCCTGCGTTGGTTGCTGTCCCTTCTTCCGTGACGTCAGGTCGTCAGGGGTATAAAACATGCAGCCAATGTCATTACATCAGTTTTTCTTGCCCCAGACGTCAGGTGCCCCCCAAATGGGGAGCAAATAAAATTAAAAACAAAAATATACCTCCAACCAAAAGCAAATACACCAAAAGGGCTTTTAAGCATAGTAAAAGAAAGTAGAGGTATAGCCAGAGAAAAAAAGGGGGCTGGAGGAAGGGTAACCAGGACTGCAACAGTGAATACACTTTAACATCTACATTTATGTTAAGTGTACACAACTGTACTATGTTCTTCATGTTTCACTGTTGCAGTCATTACATTTGGGTAGATTCCCAAAGCTATGGTTGGGAGGAGGAAATTATACAGCATTAGGACCAGCTATAAGGCCCTGCAAGACAGCAGTGGCAAAGCCAGCTCTGGATTTAGAGAAAAGTGGTAAATGGTAATGCTTGGTGAAAGTATGAAGTGAGCTCCAGGTAGCAGCTTCTGCAATATACCTGGAAGGAACACCTCTGAGAAAGGCTGTTGAAGCAGATGCAGCCCTGGTGGAATGGGATCCGATCCCCTTTGGGATAGTTTTTCCATGGTGCTTATAGCAGAAAAGTACAGTTTTGTACCTACCATAAATGTAGATGCTAGAGTGTAAACACTGCTACAGTCATTACACTTGGGTTATCCTGCCGTCAGGCGGTTCCCCAGTCGGCCTGAGTTCCAAAGTCTTGGTCCAGCGTCGGTTGCTGTCACCTTGTCAGTGTGACAGGGGCATACAAGATGCAGCAGACACCATTTTCTTCAGTTTTTCTTGCCCCAGATTGTCAGGTGCCCCCAAATAGGTAGGCAATTCAAATTGCTAGCAAAGTATACAAAAGAAAAGCAAACAATTTTCACTTACTAGCAAATACTTCCCATAGGCAGTAAGAGGTAGAAGACCTAGGTACGTAACAGCAAGTAAGAGGGGAAGGAGGGAGGGTAAAGTACAGTTTTGTACCTACCATAAATGTAGATGTCCGAACTGGATAGCATCTGCAGTCATAACAACTGGGTTGTCCTGTCAGGCAGCCCTTCAGTCGGCCGGATTCCAAAGTCCGAGTCCGGCTTCGGCTGATGTCGCACTTCACCCGACGTTATCTCTGTTGGTCTTCGGGTATAAAGGCATCAGCCGACGCCATTTTCCTCACTGTTTCTTGCCCCAGATGCCAGTAGCCCTCTTGAAGGCTAAAAATTTTGGATAAATGCCAATGTTTCCAAAAAGATAATGGTAAACACAAAAAATAACCATGTATGTACATATATACAACAAATACACCATAAAAGACTCCCCCCCACCAGCTAGCTATTAGGAGGGTAAACACCCTAGGAGTACCACAGAGGGGAAGGAGGGAGGGTAATCCTGACTGCAGATGATATCCAGTTCGGACATCTACATTTATGGTAGGTACAAAACTGTACTATGTCCTTCATGGATGCATCTGCAGTCATAACAACTGGGTAGAATACCATAGCCAACTAGGGGAGGAGGAAGAAACTAGATTATGGTGTGGTTAGGATCCCTTGCAGTACAGCAGTGGCAAACCCTGCTCGGGATCTGGAATATAGAGGCAAATTATAATGCTTGGCAAATGTATGCACGGAGGTCCAAGTAGCTGCCTCAATAATGTCTTTGGTTGCCACTCCTCGTAAAAAGGCTGTGGTAGTGGCTGTTGCCCTTGTAGAATGAGGTCTTATGTTCTGTGGAATTGGTTTTCCATGGAAGGAGTAACAGAATCGTATGCAATTTCCTATCCATTTGGAGATTGTCTGTTTGGAAATAGCTTTTCCTTCCCTTCCTGTTGCATAGGCTACAAAAAGCTGATCAGTTTTTCTGCTACTTTTTGTTCTGTCCAGGTAGTAGCGTAGCTGTCTATGTACATCCAAGGTATGCAGTATTCTTTCCCCTCTGTTTTGTGGGTTGGGAAAGAAGGTAGGTAGGTGGATTGCCTGGTTTAAAGACACTCTGGATACCACCTTAGGCATAAATGTAGGATTAGTCCTCATGGACACTATCTTGATGGAAGATTAGGAAGGGTTGTACTGCCATTAGGGCCTGGAGTTCAGAAACCCTCCTGGCTGAGGTTATTGCCAGCAGGAAGGCGGTTTTCCACGATAGATGCTGTAGGTCTGCTGTTGCTGCTGGCTCAAAGGGTGATAGTGTCAATTTTTCTAGCACAAAGTTAAAGTCCCAAGCTGGTAATGGTGGTTTCCTTGGAGGTTTTACATTCTTGATTCCTCTGAGGAACTGTCTGAGTAATGGGTGTGAAAAAACAGGTGGATCAAAGCTGTATTCTGCTGATATAGCTGATGCATGTATCTTGATGGAGGAGTAGGACAGGCCTGAATGTAGAAGTTCTGCCAGATACTCCAGAATGTTAGGCATATCTATGTTTGACACATCTTTTCCTCTTTCAGTACTCCAAATGACAAACCTTTTCCATTTTCCTGCATAGTTCCTTCTTGTTGAAGGTCTGCGGGCTTCAAGAATAATGTCTTTAACTCTTTGGGAAAGTTCTGAATCAGCTGCTGCTATGTGATGTTCCATGCAGTCAGTTGCAACGTTTTTAGGTTTGGATGCATGATGCTGTAGTTGTTCTGAGTTAACATCAAAGGCATCAGGGGTATTGGCCACATATTGTTCTGAGACATGCTCCTCAGCAGTGGGTTCCAGTGTTGTCTTGGCCAGTTTGGAGCTATTAGGATTATCCTTGGACGTTCTTCCTTGATTTTTAGTAATACCTTGTGTATCAAGGGAAGAGGTGGGAATGCATATGCTGTTAGGCCTTTCCAGCTGAAGGAGAGCGAATCCACTTTCCATGCTAGTGGGTGGAATGTCCTTCTGCAGAACTTTTTGAGCTGGTGATTGAGAGGGGAAGCAAATAGATCTGAGGCATTCCCCATTTCTTTGAGATGGTCTTGAAGATGTCCGGATGTAGCATCCATTCGTGGGCATCCGATGTGGTTCTGCTTAGAATGTCTGCTAGAGTATTTTCTTTTCCCGGTACAAATATTGCCTGTAACTGGATGTTGTAGCTGAGTGCCAGGTTCCACAGCTCCAAGGTCATTCTGCATAGGGGGTATGAATGGGTGCCTCCCTGTTTGTTGATGTACCACATGACTGTGGTGTTGTCTGTCCTTATCATCAACTGGCCCTCTTTGAGAAATGGTCTGAAGTTTTGAATTGCTAGTTTTACTGCCAGCATTTCTTTTAGGTTGATGTGCAGGTGAAGTTGATCCTGCGTCCACAATCCTTGCACGCATTTGTCCAGCATGTGGGCCCCCCATCCTAGGTCTGAAGCGTCTGTTGTGATGGTCTGGCTTGCTTGACATCTGCGAAAGGGTAGCCCTGGGTTTGACTGGCATGCTTGAGCCCACCATAGGAACTCCTGTTTTAAGCATGGAATTAGTGGAATTTCTGTTTCTAGGCTGTGCCTGTGTTGGGACCATAAATTCTTTAGGTACCACTGTAGTTTTCTCATATGTAGTCTGGCAAGTGGGACCAAGATTATGCATGATGCCATGAAGCCCAAGGCCTGCAGTACTTTTCTTGCTGTTAACTTGTTCTGTTTTGTTAGTGCCAAGAAGTAAAGAGGAGTTCTCTTTGTTTTTCTGCAGTTAGGAAAGCCATTTGTTTTACTGTGTCCAATTCCCAAGAATGTCCTTGTCTGGGATGGTATCAGCCTTGATTTTTGTAAATTGACTGTGTATCCCAGTGCTTGTAGCAAGTAAATGACCCTTTGTAAATCTGTTGTCAGCTTGCTTTTGTTGTCCCCTTGTAGCAGGCAGTCGTCCAGGTATGGGTAAATTTGAATTCCTGTAGTCTGCAGTGGGCGATTACTGATGCCAGGCATTTTGTGAATACTCTGGGCAGTAGATAAGCCAAAGGGCAATGCTGAGAATTGATAATGCTCTGATCCTGCAAGAAATCTGAGGTATCTTCTGCAGATTGGTTGAATGGGGACGTGCAGGTATGCCTCCTTGAGATCTAGAGTTACCAGCCAACACTCCTTGCCCAGCATGGGAAGAAGTTGCTGTAGGGTCAGCATTTTGAATTTTGGGACAATGATGTATGTATTTAAGGTGGACAGGTCGAGAATAGGTCTCCAACTTTTTTCCTTTCTTGGAACTAGGAATAGTCTTGAGTAGAATCCCTTTCCTTGTTCTGTTTTTGGCACTCTTTCCACAGCTCTCATGTTTGCTAACTGCATTATCTGTTGTAGAGCCTCTGTTTTTTGATTTGGAGGTAGATTTGGCATTCCTCTTTTGACTGGTAAAGTGTGGAAGTGGAACCGGTAACCTTGATCTATGGTTTGTAAAATCCACTTGTCTTTTGTGATATAGTGCCAGTTCTTTGAAAATAAGGTTAATTTGGCACCTAATGGAGCTGCTATTTGTTCCCTGGTAGGCGGATTTAGAGTTAAGTCACTGTGGCTGTGTTGTTGTTGTGGCAGTGGTTGTGTCTGTGCCTCTGTTGTTACCTTGCCACTGTCGTCCTCTGTAGGCACCTCCTCTGGATTGGTTTCTGCCTCTGGAACGTCTATTCCTGCCCCTTTGGGATCTTGTGGAGTCAGGAAAGGACCAATTTTTGGCAGGCCAGTTCCTGCTAAACCTTGGGGGTTGGACCTGCAAGAAATCTTTAACCGTTTGAACAGATTTTGCCTTTTCTTCCATTTTCTTCATTACCTGCTGGGCAGGTGTACCAAACAAGCTGGTCTTATCCATAGGAGCATCTAATAGCTTAGCTTTAACATGATCCGGTAAAGCTTGTTCCTTTAGCCATGCATGCCTTCTTATCACTGTGCCAGTCATGGCTGATCTAAATGAAGCCTCCAGTGCATCATAGCCACATTTTAAGGAATGGTTACTAACCTGTTGTATGTTATTTACCATTTCTAATACATATTTCTTATCAATTGATTCATCAGAGGATAGCTATTTTGTTAACTGATCAAGCATAAACTCTTGGTATTGTATCATGTGAAACTGACAGTTTAAAGCTCTAGCTGAGAGAGTAGCTGAAGTGTAAACCTTTTTGCCCCATCTGTCTAAAGACCTGGCTTCCCTTTCAGAAGGAATAGGGTTTTAGCTGTGGTCGCTACTGCCTTGGGACCCTGGGATATAGTTTGGGTCTGCAAGTGGGGCCTTGTAAAGGTGGTGGTGAGTGTCTGGTACCCTGTAAAATCTGTCTGGTTTGGCAGGGGCTGGAGGTAAAGAATCTGGTGCAGAGCGGGCATCATTGAAGGCATCATCCACTACAGAGAGCAAAGGAGGTATAGCTAAGGGCCTGTGTTGTGGAAGGTGCAGAAAGGTTCTAAGTCTTTTTCTGGAGTCTGAGAAATCCTGCTGCTGCCATTGGAACTGCTCTCATGGCATGTAAGGTTTCCCCAAAGGAAAATTCTTCTGGTGGGGAGGCAGCTGGAATGGATTCTTCAGCATCTGAGTCTTCAAAATTGGAGAAAGGAGCCTCTGGCTGGTCTGTTATGTCTGATTCATCAGCAGAATCATCAGAGGACACAGGCTCGGGGGGCTCTGCCCTAGGTCTCTTCTCTGGGGCTGAGAGGCCCTGTCTGGGTGAGACTGAGATCCCCTAATTAATGAAATTAAATCTTCTGCCAGGGTAAGCATTTGTGAACTAGAAGAGGGCCGTGTTGTAGGGGGTTTAGCAGGCACTGTTCTAGCAGTTTTGGCTGCTTTGGCCCTGGCAAAGGCCTTAATGGACATGGCTGCTGGAGGCCTAGCAGCACCACGTGCTGGGGTAGAGACATCCAAGGGAATGGTGTCTGATAAGTCAGTGGCAACCACCGTAGTGGATAAAATTTCTGAGGCCGATTCAAGAGAAGTAGCAGGGGCCTCAGTGGTAGTGATAGATTCTGCTGTATTTTGATCAGCTTTCTCGGTCGGTCTTTATCTTTGCGTTTTTTAGCAGTTTGGCGCAAAATCAGAACCGAAAAACTGTTCAGCAAACTCCGACCGACGCCTAAGCGTTCGTCGGTTGAAAGAAGCACAGGCTGAACAGGCTGCTACGTCGTGGGCTGGGCCTAAACAAGGCAGACAGTAAGAGTGGAAATCCTTATGAGGTATTTGTTTCCCACAGGTTAAACAATTATTAACTTTTTCTGACATCGGCTGAGGCAAGAAAGAGTCCCCAACGGGGTACTTAGCTTTAGAAGTCTTCGAAGTAGTATTCGGTAGAAGTAATCTCTGGATCCGACCGACCGGCACTTGCGAACAGCTTCTGCTTGGCGCCAGCGCAAGAAAGACTGAGGAAAATGGCGTCGGCTGATGCCTTTATACCCGAAGACCAACAGAGATGACGTCGGGTGAAGTGCGACATCAGCCGAAGCCGGACCCGGACTTTGGAATCCGGCCGACTGAAGGGCTGCCTGACGACAGGTCAACCCAGTTGTTATGACTGCAGATGCATCCATGAAGGACATCCTGGACTGCAGCAGTGTTTACACTAACATCTACATTTATGGTAGGTACAAAACTGTACTACGTTCATCGTGTTACACTGCTGCAATCATTACACTTGGGTGGAATCCCAAAGCTGAGGTAGGGTGGCCGGTTCTATAAGGCCCTGCAGCACAGCAGTGGCAAAGCCAGCTCTAGATTTGGAGTATAAAGGCAACTGGTAATGCTTGGTGAAGGTATGCACAGAACTCCATGGTGCTGCTTCCAAAATATCATTGATAGATACTCCTCCGAGGCAGGCAGCTGAAGTGGCTGTTGCCCTGGTGGAGTGAGATCTAATGCTGCTAGGTACAGGTTTCCCATGGTGTGTATAGCAGAAGCGTATGCAATGTCCTATCCACTTTGAAATAGTCTGTTTTGAAATGGCTTTTCCTTGTGCTCCTGCAGCATATGATTTTCTGAAAGCTTTGGTCTTGTCCAAGTAGAAGCGCAACGGTCTGTGAATGTCCAAAGAATGTAGTAGTCCCTCCCCCTTTGTTCTGTGGCTTTAGATAAAAAGTTGGCAAGTGAATAGTTTGGTTTAGAGCCACACTTGAAACCACCTTTGGCATAAATGTAGGGTTAGTTCTTAAAGACACCTTGTCCTGGTGGAAAAGGAGGAAAGGTTCCACTGCCATTAGTGCCTGTAATTCTGAAACTCTTCGTGCTGATGTTATTGCCAGTAGCAGAGCAGTTTTCCAAGAGATTTATTTTAATTCTGCTGCGTTAGCTGGCTCAAAAGGAGGTAAAGTTAATTTTTCCAAAACAGAGCTGATGTCCTAGGTGCTCTATGGGGCGGTCTGATGTTTTTAGCCCCTCTGAGGTACTGTTTGAACAAAGGATTAGAGAAAATTGGTGGATCCATGTTGTAATGAGCAGAAATGGCAGAGGCGTGGATCTTGATGGATGAGAAGGAGAGGCCCTTGTCCAGCATCTCAGTTAAATATTGAAGTATCTGAGGAATGTTTGGGACAAAAGGGTCAAGGCTGTCCGTCTGGTTCCAGGCACAGAATCTCTTCCATTTTTCCGAACAGGCTTTCCTGGTACTAGGCCTTCTGGCCTCCAGAATGACATCCATAACAGCTTTGGAGAAAGGCATTGCTTGCTTGACCAAGGAATTTTTCATGCAGCTAGGTTTAAGGTCTTTAACTGTCTGTGAAGTATCTGATGGTTGTGCTGCGTCAGCAAATATGGGACTTGAGGCAAAGCACAAGAAGCACCCTGGATTAAGTTCTTTAGGATTGGGTACCAGTGCTGGCGTGGCCAGTCTGGTGCAATCAGGATCATCTTTGGCTCTTCTTGCCTGGCCTTTATGAGTACCTTTGGAAGAAGAGGTAAAGGTGGGAAAGCGTATACTTGCAAGTTTTTCCAGCTGAATGAAAGGGCATCCACTTTCCATGCTTGTGGACGGTAACTCCTTGTGCAGAATTTTAGTAGCTGGCAGTTCGGTGGGGATGCAAACAGATCTATGTCCGGGCTCCACCATTTTTGTGTTATCATTCTGAATATTTGCGGATTCAATTCCCATTCGTGGGGATCCATGATGTTTCTGCTTAGGTCGTCTGCCAGTGTGTTTTTCTTTCCTGGCAGGAATTGTGCTTGCAAATGAACTTAGTGGTCTAGAGCTGTGTTCCACAAGGTCATGGCTCGTCTGCAGAGGGGGTAGGAGTGTGTGCCCCCTTGCTTGTTTATGTACAACATAACTGTTCTGTCTTTAGTAGTAGCTGGCCCTGGATGCAGCAGGTCCTTGAAAGCTATAAGGGCATTTTGTACTGCTAGATTGATGTGAAGATGCCTTTGCTCTACGGGCCACTCACCCTGAATACATTTTCCTGCCGTGTGTGCTCCCCAGGCGTAATCCAATGCATCTGTTGTCAGTGTTTGCCTGGCTGCGGGTTGAGTAAAAGGCTGTCCCTTGTTGAGGTGACAAGCTTGAGCCCACCATCGAAACTCCTGTTGAAGGCAAGGAATTAGTGGTATAACTGTTTCCAAACTTTGGCAGTGTTGAGACCATACACTCTTTAGGTACTATTGTAGTTTCCTCATATGCAGTCTGGCATATGGAATTAGTAGTATGCAAGATGCCATATAGCCCAAGGCCTGCAGAATTTTTCTTGCAGGGAATTTGGTCTTTGTTGCCATCAATTGAAAGTATTGAGTCAGTTGTCCTTGCTTGTCTGGCGTGAGAAGCCCATCTGGGCAGTTGTGTTCAAGCTGGCACCCAGGAATATTATCTCGTGAGGGCACTAATTTCTTTTCGTTTACTGTGTACCCCAGGCAACTTAACTTTTTTTTACGAACGCCAGATGCTTTAGAAGAATGTCCTTGCACTCTGCTTGAATCAGGCAGTCGTCCAGGTACAGATAAATTTGAATTCCTTTTTGTCTGCAAAATGCAATTACTGGTGCCAGGCACTTTGCGAAGACCCTGGGCACAGTAGATAAGCCAAAGGACAGTGCAGAGAATTGATAGTGCACTGAACCAGCTATGAATCTGAGGTATCTTCTGCAATTTTGTCTGATAGGGACATGCAGGTATGCCTCCTTGAGGTCCAAAGTCATGAGCCAAGCTTTCTTGCCCAGCATGGGAAGAAACTGCTGTAGTGTCAACATTTTGAATTTCGGAACATCCAGGTTAAGTGTTTAGAGTAGAAAGATCCAGAATGGGTCTCCAAGCTTTGTCCTTTCTGGGTACCAGAAAGTCTCTTGAGTAAAATCCTTGTCCTTGCTCCTGTGGTGGTACCTTTTGAATAGCTCTCATGTCCATGAGTGCTGTAATTTGTTTTTGAGCCTCTGCCCATTGATTTGGTGGCAGATTTGGCATTCCTTTTAACCTTGGCAGAGTGTGAAAGTGGAACCTGTAACCTTGAGATACAATGTTGAGAACCAATTTGTCTTTGGTGATGCAATGCCAATTGTGATAGAAAAGTGACAGTTTTCCTCTAAGGGGGCTGTCAAGAGACAGCTGTTTGGCAGCTGTAGCCGGAAGTCATTGAGGCTGCTTTTTATATGATTGGGGCCTGTCGTCCCCTTCTTTCTGGCCTGGTGTACCCCATTGTCTAGGCCTGTAAGGACCTTGTGTTTGACCTCTACCTCTTGGACGTCTGTATCTGCCCCTTTGATGTCTGACTGGAAAGGACCAATTCTTTGTTGGCCAATTTCTGCTAAAATGAGGTGGCTGTACCTGTAAGAAATCCTTCACTGTTTGCATACATTTTTCCTTATCCTCCATCTTCTTTAATACCTCCTCTGCCTCAACTCCAAACACCACATCACGCTGCAAATGTGCATCCAATAATTTTGCCTTAACATGATCTGGTAACGTATGTTCTTTTAACCAAGCATGTCTTCTAATGACAGAACCTGTAACTGCTGCTCTACAGGAGGTCTCTAAGGAATCAAAACCACATTGCAAAGTATGTTTTCCCACTTGTTCAGCTGCATGCAATAAATCCTGCATTTCTTTAAAATTAGGAGGATCTGAATCTGGAAGCATCTTTTGTTTCAACTGAGACATCAAAAATTGCTGATATCTTAGCATGTAAAACTGGCAATTTAAAGCTCTCATAGTTGCAGACGTATATACTTTCTTTCCCCATCTGTCTAATGCTCTAGACTCTTTTTTGTTGATGAGGCCTTAATCCCTTTGGGTCCCTGAGAAATGGTTACAGGGTCAGCAACAGGGCTTTTATACAGAAATTTGTGAGAGTCAGGGACTCTGTAGTATCTATCAGGTTTAACTGGGGCTGGAGGTAAGGAGTCAGTATTTAAGCTGGATTCAATATACACATCATCCACAATATCTAACACTGGCGGAATAGCAAGGGGTCTGCGTTGAGGTAATAAAAGGAAGTCTCTGAGCCTTTTCTTGGATTGAGTAATCCTGGCCTTCCCCAATGGAAATGCTCCCTCATGGTATGTAAGGTCTCCCCAAAGGAGTAGCCTTCAGGCGGAGAGGCTGATGGAATTGATTCCTCAGCATCAGAATCCTCATAAGGGGGTAAAGAATATCCTAGGTCTGAGGATGAATCTGAAGAAATAGACACCTGGTCGGAAGATTCATAGTCTGCATCCTGTCTGGGCCTTTTATCAGGTGGGGGATGGGACCCCCTGATCAGGGTAATTAGGTCTTCGGCCATTTTGGGCATTTGTTTCTTGGGCATGGAGGCCTGTTCTACAGAATGCTGCATCTGTTTTTAGGGGGGGGCTTAGACTTAGCAGAGGGTTTAATGGTTAACTGGGTAGGTCTGAAGACACCCTCTGAAGCTGTGGATTGCTCAGCTACTTCGGTTCCCTCTGAAGGGTTAGTTTCGGTAGGCTGAAAAACTTGTGCGTCTGAAGGCCCAGCCAGCTCCACATGGGAGTCGGAGGCGGTCTGTGGAAGCAGTAGTCAGGGGCTACGAAGGCGCCTCACTGAAAACCGGAGAACCGGCGACCAGCCTAGAAGAGGCCTAGTCAGTTTTGGGCCTCTGATGCCTGTCCTTGTCTTTGCGCTTTTTATGTATTCTGGTCTTCGGAAGTTCCGACGGCATGGTGTAATTGAATTTTCTGCCACAATAATGTCGGGCAAAATCAAACCGACGTTTAATAGTGCACTTGTTAAACCTAGCACAAAACCAACAACCAGTGACGTTGTGGTCTGGGCCTAGGCATGGGATACAATAGGAATGGAAATCCTTAGGAGGTATTTGCTTCCCACAAGAAATACAGTTATTAACTTTTACTGACATCGGTCTGAGGCAAGAAAAAGTTTCCCCAACGGGGTACTTCGCTTTGTAGAAGACTTTGGTTCTGGATTCGGAATGAAAATCTCAGGAGTCTGCCGACCGGCACTTGCCGTGCGATGCCCGAAGCAAAAGCAGTTCGCAAGAAAGACTGAAGAAAATGGCGTAGACTGCATCTTATATACCCCTGTCGCACTGACGTCAGGAAGGAGGCGACAGCAACAGACGCCATACCAAGACTTTGGAACTCAGGCAGACTGGGGAACTGCCTGACAGCAGGATAACCCAAGTGTAATGACTGCAGCAGTAACACGAACATTGAACATAATGATTTACCCATTAGAAAATGACTTGCTTTGAAATAGCCTCTCTGCCCTTACAGCAAATGCTACTAGCAGTTCAGATTTTCTTTTGTCTGTGTACATCCAATGAATGCAGAATATGCTCCCCCTTGTTCTGTGGATTGGGAAAGAAAGTTGGCAAATGAATTGTCTGATTAAGAGCCACACTGGATTCCACCTTGGGCATGAAGGATGGGTTGGTCCTGAGAGATACCCTGTCCGCATGAAAAATGATGAAAGGCTCCACTGCCATAAGAGCCTGTAATTCGGAAATCCTTCTAGCTGAAGTGACTGCTAAAAGAAAAGCTGCCTTCCAGGAGAGAAATTTAATTTTAAGTCTGCAGTAGCAGCTGGCTCGAAAGGAGGCAGAGAGAGTTTCTCCAATACAAAACTAAGGTCCGGGCAGGGGTTGGGAGCTCTCCTGGGTGGTCTTAAGTTTTTGGACCCTCGGAGATGCTGCTTTAGCACAGGATGAGAGAAGAGGGGAGGGTCTGTGTTGTAATGAGCTGAAATGGCGGAGGCATGGATTTTTATGGAAGAAAAGGACAGGCCCTTGTGAAGCATATCAGTTAAGTATTGCAAAATCTGAGGAATGTTGGGCACTGCTCTGGTTATCCCTTGAGACTGATTTTAGGCACAGAATCTTTTCCATTTGTCAGCATAAGATTTTCTAGTACTAGTTCTTCTCGCCTCCAAAATGACATCCATCACCGGTTTGCTGAGGGATGCTAAGGGTGAATTTAGGTGATTAGCCACATTGCAACATTCAGAGTTTGGAGCCGAGGGTGCAGAGTTTGGTTGTTCTGCTGGGACAGTAAGGAAGGTGTGAGGCAGGTGCCATGGTGAAATGTGCGACACTGCGCAGGAGTGGGTACCAGTGTTGGCGAGGCCAGTCTGGAGCAATCAAAATCATGTTTGGTTTGTCCTGTGACTTTTAGCAGAACTTTGGAGAGCAGAGGCAGAGGGGGAAAGGCATAGACAGAGTTTTTTTCCAGCTGAAGGACAGAGCATCCACTTTCCAGGCTTTTTTGTGACTAGTTCTTGTGCAAAATTTGTCCGATAGATCTTTTTGCCTCACCCTAGAACTGTCTGGCCTCCCCCATTTGCAGGTCAATATGTTGAAAATCTGTGGTTCCAGTTTCCATTCGTGTAGGTCCATGAGATTTCTGCTTAGTCTGCCAATGTACTCAGCTTTCCTAGCAGGAATTGAGCTTGTAGTTGTACTTGACAGCTCAAGACCATGTTCAACAATGCCATGGCTAATCTGCAGAGGGGGTAGGAGTTAGCACCCCCTGCTTGTTTATGTACCACATAACTGTGGTGTGGTCTATCAGTAATTGTCCTGGGTGAAGGTAGTCCTTGAAGACTGTCTGTGCATTATGTACAGCTAGCATTTCTTTTTGAAGTACATGAAGGTGCATTTGATTTGGGCTCCATTTTCCCTGAATGCACTTCAATGCCAGATGAGAGTCTGTAGTTAGGGTTTGGGCGGCAGGGGTGGTGTGAATGTCAGTTTTGTTATGGTGGCAGGTCTCTGCCCACCATAGGAACTCTAGGCGCAGGCAAGGTATGATAGGAATCATTGTTTCCAGGCTGTGACAATGTTGACTCCATAGACTTTTTAAATACCACTGAAGTTTCCTCGTTTGCAGTCTTGCATATGGAATTAGAAGAATGCAGGAGGCGATGAATCCCAAGGCTTACAGTATTTGCCTTGCAGAAAGCAGGGTTTTTGTGGCTACCTGTTTGAAGTCACCAAATGAATTTGCTTTTCCGGCGTAAAGAAAGCCATCTGGGCAGTTGTATTCAAGCTTGCACCCAGGAATGTAATTTTCTGAGAGGGTACCAGTTGTGATTTCTTTTCGCTTACAGTGTACCCTAGACAAGTTGGAACCCTTTTTACAAACGCCAGATGCTTTAGAAAAATGTCTGTTTTCTGCCGGAATTAGACAATCGTCCAGGTATGGATATATTTGAATATTTCTTTGCCTGCAAAATGCAATTACTGGAGCCAGGCACTTTGTAAAGACCCTGGGTGCAGTAGATAAGCCAAATGACAGTGCAGAAAACTGGTAATGCAAGTAGCCTGCTTTGAAGCGGTGGTATCTTCTGCAAGACTCCCCGATTGGGATATGCAGGTAAGCTTCTTAAATCTAGAGTTGCCAACCAGGCATCTCTGCCTAGCATAGGAAGTAACTGGTAAAGAGTCAGCATCTTGAATTTTGGAATGTCCAGAAAGGTGTTTAGAGTAGATTAGTTCAGAACTGGACGCCAAGATTAATCTTTTCTAGGTACCAGGAAAAGTCTTGAACAGAACCCTTGTCCCTTTTCCTCTTCTGGTACTAGCTGAATAGCCCCCATGCTCATGAGGGAAAGTACTTGTTTCTGGGCCTCTGCCCACTGATTTGGGGGCAGGTCTGGTCATCTGTTTGGAGTTGGCAACGTGTGGAAATGAAATCTGTAGGGATACTACATTTAAAACCCATTTGTTCTGGGTTATAAGTTGCCAGTTTTTTGCATGAAGAGCCAGTTTTCCCCTCAAACGGGCGGCTAAAAGTTAAGTGCTTGATAAGTGTAGAAGGAAGTCATTGAGACTTACCATAGGGAGAGGACTTGTTTCCAGGTTTGGAAGAGGAGGTACCCCATTGCTTTGTTCTGAAAGTCCCTTGGGACTGAAACCTGGTGCCTTTGGAATGTCTGGGTTTGACTTGAGTTGCTCTCGAATGAGCTGGAAAGGACCAGTTCTTAGTAGGCCAGTGCCTACTAAATCTTGAAGGTTGTACTTGTAAGAAATCTTTCACAGTTTGCATAGATTTAGCGTCATCTTCCATCTTTTTTAGAACTTCTTCAGCCTTATTACCAAAGAGACGGTCCTGTTGTAAAGGAGCCTCCAACAATCTTGCTTTAACATGATCAGGCAGAGATTGCTCTTCGAGCCAAGCATGCCTTCTTAGCACAGACCCGGTTACAGCAGCCCTACAAAAGGCCTCCAAAGAATCAAAACCACATTGCAAAGTATGTTTTCCAACTTGTTCAGCTGAATGCACTAGATCCTGTAAATCTTCATTTTCCAGTCAGAAATAAACATTTTCTGTTTAAGCAGTCCCATGATATGCTGCTGATATTTTAGCATATGGAATTGACAGTTTAAAGCCCAGATTGCCAAGGTTGCAGAAGTGTAGACCTTCTTACCCCATCTATCCAGCGCCCTGGAATCTCTATCAGAAGGGGTAGGATTTTTAGTAGTAGAAGCCTTAATGCCCTTGGGGCCCTGAGAAATGGTTTCAGGATCCGCAACAGGATTTTTGAAAAGGAATTTGTGGGAGTCAGGAACCCTGTAGTATCTGTCGGGCTTATGGCTTACAAGGAGCTGGAGGCAGAGAATCAGGATCCATACTAGATTCTGAAAACACATCAATGTCTAGAACAGGAGGTACAGCCAAAGGCCTATGCTGAGGAAGTAGAAGAAAATCCCTAAGCCTCTTTTTAGATTCAGACAAATCCTGACTTTCCCAGTGGAAATGTTCCCTTAAGGTATGTAAAGTTTCCCCAAAAGAAAAATCCTCAGGGGGAGAAGCAGAAGGAATGGAATCCTCTGCATCACAGTCCTCATAAGTAGGCATAGACAATACCTGTTCATTAGAAGAGTCAGAAGAAATAGAATCCTATTCAGAAGATTCAGTCAATTTCTTGCCTAGGCCTCTTAGAAAGGGGGAGGGGTTGGCTACCCCGATTAGAGTAATTAAATCTTCAGCCATTTTGATCATTTGTTTTTTAGGCATAGGGGCCCGCACTTGTGGCCTAGACATTGGTTTTTTTAGACATAGTTCGAGATTTTGGCCTTAACATTGAAGATGGCGTCTGTTTAATATGCAAATCTGTAGGCCTGAATACACCCTCAGAAGCTGGTGCCTATACAGCGGCTCCGGACCCATCCAAGGTAGACACATCCGCAGGTTCCATAACTGAAGCATCTCGTGATATACCTCAGAATGGGTCTCAGTAGTGGCCTGCGAATCGGAAGTAGCGGGTATCAGGTGCTGCAAAAGCTCCTTACTGAGTACTGGCAAACTGGTGATTGGCTTGGAAGCGTCGGCAGTTTTGGACCTCAACGGCCTTTTTCTTTTTTTTCTTTTTTTTTAGGTATTCCGGTAGTCTGATTGCTAACTGACGTCATTTCTGGATAATTAAAGCGGGAGCCAAAATATTTAGAAGCAAAAATGTACAGACAGATAGTGCGTTGATTAAATAAAGCACAGAACTGACAGCAAAGTACGTCGTGGTCAGGGCCTAGGCAAGGAAGACAGTACAAATGAAAATCCTTACGAGGTATTTGCTTCCCACAAGTAATACAATTATTAACTTTTATCGGGAAGGAGCAAGAAAAAGTTTCCCCAACGGGGTACTTAGCTTTTTAGTTGAAGACTTCGGATTTGAAACTCAAAAACGAAGAGTCTGCCAACTGGCACTTGCAAAGTGCTTCTGCTTCGGGCACGGCAAGAAAGACTGATGTAATGGTATCGGCTGCATGTTTTATACCCGACGACCAGACATCACTAAAGGGACAGCAAGCAACGCAGGACCCTAGACGACTGAGGGCAACCTGCCAGCAGATTACCCAAATGTAATGACTGCAACAATGAAACACAAACATCATCTTTCATGTCAACACATAGGGAGGCTTAGCTCTGAATGGACAATGCAAGGAACAAAATTAAATTCACACACTGGCAAAAATGCACCAAAACACAAAGGGGGTGGAGGGGACAGCTAATGTAGCAGTGATCAAACATCTATTACGGTAAGTTTACTTGCATAACTGTAGTATGTTCATCATACTGACCACTGTTGCAGTAGCCTTAGCTATGTGGCTAGATTACCCTAGCTTATTATATTTGACAGTTGGAAGAGTAAGGATACAATAACACCTGGAGAATGGTCCTAGTAAAGCCTGCTCTAGATTTAGAGAAGAAATCAATCTTGCGTACAGGGGAGGGGACCAAGTTGCTGCTATAATCTAAACCTTCATAAAAAGCCAAAGATGAAGCCAAGGCCCTTGCCTGAAGTAGTTTTGTTGTGGCAAGTATAACAGAAGGTAACACAGCCAATTGGAAAACGTGTTTTGTAACAGGTTGTCCATCCATTACCTTCACAAGAAATAAACAGCTGATCCAAAGACCAGAAAGACACGGTTCTGTCAGAGTCCGAGAGTTATCTGTGGACATCCAAGTTATGGAATACCCTCTCTCCCTCATTTTTAGGTTCAGGAAAGAAAACTAGGAGCTTGATAGGTTTGCTTAAAGTAAACTGATACCACTTTTGGCATAAAAGTATTAGTTCTCAAAGAAAACCATCTCTATGGAAAATGAGACACTGTAGAGTCACCATAAGAGCTTGCAACTCAAGACAGTTATTACAGAGGTCAGAGGAATCAGTAAAACTGTATTCTAGGTTAAGAACCGCAAATCTGCCAGATTAGCTGGCTCAAATGGAACAAATGCATTATCTCTAGGTTAAGAACCGCAAATCTGCCAGATTAGCTGGCTCAAATGGAACAAATGCATTATCTGCTGTAACACAAAATAAAGATCCCAAAGAGGGGCCACCAATTTTCTTGAACTCCCTCTTATACAAAACCTTTCAAAAACATTTGGACACGAGACTGCATTGAAAAAGGGGAGAATCCATGGGCAGACATGCTAAAATGGCCAACAGGTTAACCTTGGAGAAAAGGCTGACTGATCACAGGAGTAATGCATAGAGATATTGTAAAACTAGAAAACTATTCCTGAATGGGTGCTGATTATGTTGGCACCAATCAGAAAACTTTTCCCATTTGCTAATATGATTTTCCAATACCAGGCATTCTTGCCTCTATCAGTACCTACTGCACATCCTCAAACTTACTACCTGGATAAGAAGGTCAATTCCCTTTAGGCAACTGCTGAAGCTGATTAGGGTCAGGGTGCATCAAACACCCCTGATCCTGTGTGAGCAGATCCATTCTGTGACAAAGCTTGGGGTAACTGTCCATGGCCATTTCCAAAATAAGGAAGAATTACTTGCCTGGGCCAAAAGGGACTCAATACAATGACCTTGGGAGATTCCTTCTGTAGCTTAAGTACCAATCTGGATAACAGTGGAAAGTGTGGAAAAGCGTACAGGAACATTCCTGTCCAAGGAAAAGAAATGTACCCATCTTCCAAGCTCTCCTGCATGGCATTCTAAGGCAAGAATCTTGCCAGATGATTGCTCAAAGAGAAGGTTAAGAGGTCTACTTGTGGAACTCAGACAGATGGATCAAATCTTGGAAGACCCCTTGATCTAGTTTCCATATGAGAGGGTCTACCCTAGTCCTGCTCATTTTGTCCGCCACACAATTTTGCTCTGATGGAATGTCAGATATCTGTAGAGCAAGACACTGTTGTGAAGCTCTATCCCAGTCTGCAAAGGGGATATGACCTGGTTCCCCCTTGCTTGCTGTACTAAATGACTGTGGTTTTGTCTGTAACAACTGGAACAGGTCAAAGGGACAAAAGATGATCCAGAAAGTTAAGTGCCTTGATAAGGACAACCCTATCTTTTATATCTACTTGCTTGCATCTGTCACTTTTGTCCCACACACCTTGTACTTTTATGCCTCCTGAAATTTCTCAAAGTCTGAAGAGTCTAAGGTGACTTGACTGCTTTGGAACGGGGTAGGAGAAGGGGAGACCTGGGATTTAGAGAAATTTGCCATCTCCACCAAGCAATTTCTCTTCTGACAAACCCCAGCAATGGGATTCCAAAAGGTAAAGAATGTTGGTGCTGAGACTAGAGAGATTTGACACCACTTAATCTGTATGTGGAATTCTTGCCAGGGTGATCATGAGAATCATATGCCATGAGACCCAAAATCCTGAGGTATGGTCTAGCAGGACTAAAGTCTGAATGGAAAACCTTAGACCTTCTCTATGGAAGAAAGACTCTAAACTGAGGTAACTAGACGATTCCCCAGGAACACAATCCCATGTGGAGGAGTCAAAGACTTTTGAATGTTCTTTAGGAATCCCAGCTTGTGTAGGACATCTTGCATCCAAGCGAGAGATTCTGGATACTTGAAAGACTCTGCAAAGATAAGCAAGTCATCTAAATATTGAAAATGTGGAATAACGGCAGCTAAACACTTTGTGAACATTCTTAGCGCAGTGGATAGTCCAAAGGGCAAGTGAAAGAAATGATGATGTGATCCAGGCACACAAAGCCTTAAGAAATGGCTGAAGTCTGGATGAAAGGGATAGGATGAGCATCTTTTAAATCCAGGAAACTTGAACGAGGAAGAACAGGAAAAAGATTGTGGAATGGCCATTTTGAATGTGTGCACCGTTATAAACACATCTAGGAAAAAATATCCATAACAGGCCTCCAAGCATTTTCTTTCTTTTGCACTAAACCATGAATAAAAACTCTTCCTAATCTGGGAATAATAAACTGGTTCCATCAGTCCCTGGGACAGAATGGGTTGACGGACAGGGGAAATAAGAGTCTGGTCAATGAGCACTTACCCCCTGATACAGAGTTATTTCCTCTCACCTGTAACCTTTATGAAGACCTTCAGGACCCATTTGTCTTGAACGATCGGTTGCCAAAGAGGAAAGTGTAGATTCAGACTTTCTGGAAGGGAAATTAAGCTTCCAACGTGGGAGGGGGAAACAAGATCCCTTCTGACTTGGACTGTGCTTGGTTTTGGGGGGGGATTCCTGAATTCTTGGAACCTCCCTGGCATTTCTTAAACATCTGTTTACTATCATTATGTTGAGACTACTTTTGGTCAAAACTGAATGAGAGTTTAGAGAATCCTTTAGAAAATTTGGGAAAGGAAGGCTAAAAAAAATCTCTGCAGCAGAGGAAGCAAAAACTAAAGCACTACTCAAAGCAGAACTTAAAATCTATTTTTTCACATCATCTGGAGGTTTATGAGAGCGCAGTCAGGCAAACCTCAAACAGTACCAGTGGCTATGGTCATGGATTGCAAACAATGAGTACTGACTTGTACAATGGAAGAAACTAAATAATTTAAAGCAGATTTTTCCTCTCAAGAAGCAACTGAAAACATTCTTCCTACTTTCACAATTAGTCAGAATAAACTTTAAACTACGACCCTGACAATTCAAATTTCTGAAAATCAAAGTTGCAGAAGCATTCACTTCCTTCCCCATACTTAATCTTCTCATCCTTGTAAGGAGAAGTAGGATTGGAAATAGTCCACTGCAAACAATGGTACTTTCTGGAAATAGTCAGAGAAATAGAGGACACCCCCCCCGGGAGAATCAGACAGAGTTCTCCTCGGAATCAGAATTAGAAAACTGAGGAGAAAACCCTGCATCAGTCCAGTCATCTTATCTATAATTAAGAATCTTCACTCTTAAGAAGAGGTATCCCTCTTTCTTTTACCAGAAACCACCTTATAAGGAGGGCCAACAGCCTGAATTAAACTCAGAGCCAGACCCAATAAACTACTCCTGTTTAAGGAAATCTGAGGAGAAATAGATAAGTTTAGTTTTCAGTTTCTTTTTGACAGCAAAAATGGGAACAGTTATTCTTGGCGGCAGCAGCTTCCGCAGGAATAGGCTCAAAATTCTGAATAAATAGGGAGAGCCTTCCCAGTTCTCTCTACCAGGACTGGCTCTCCCTTGCCCACTGAGAGGACTCAAACAGCTGCAGAGGATGTGGCTAGCCCCTGGTCATATTGGCTGTAGGTGCTACACCAAAGGGATTATGGGTAAAAAATTAGTGGTCTGCAGAGCAAGCTATAGCCGCAGTAAAGTCACTCACCCACAGATGAGGCAAACTGTTAACCTGGTGTGGTGGCAAAGGCCCTTAACTTATTTTTGTGGTTGGAAGGACTGACCATGGGACCAGTAGTTTGTTGCATAATCAAGCCGAAAAGTGTGCCCCTCTCCCACAGGGAAGCAGAAGTAAAAACAGAGTCTCTTCACAGAAACACAGTAAAAGCACAAACACTGCCAGCCCCCAAAAAGTACAAGTTTATCCACAGAAAAAAATGTTATTCAATTAAACTGACAGGAAAGAAGTGTGCTCCAGTTTAAAAGTACAGTTAGTCTTGTGAGTCTGTTACACTCCCTCCTTTATTAAGTTTCCTAAAACAGAAGTTGCAATGAAACTATTTCTATAATGTGGAAGTTTCTTCCCCAAAGGTAACTTATCTGCTGAGCAAACAAACAGCACAAGCCAACCACAGATCCTCAGAATTCCACACAGGAGCACTCTCCTTAACGACAGGAAATATCTGAAGGGCTTGTGACCCCAAACCAGTCTTAAGTCAGCTCAGCTCGAGCTAATGGTTTGGACATGGTGCCCTGATGCTTTTGAAGCTGGCCAGGTGTTATATCCTTGGCAGTATACAACTCTGACAGCTAAGGCTCTGCAGCAGTAATCAATATGAACATCCAGCCTCTCTCCTGTTTAGCCATTTTCTATTATTTGTTAACCATGCACATAGACTGGAGCATGGACCATTTTCAATCATGACCCAAGGCCACAATACAAAGACCGTAAGCAATCAACTGGTATGTTTTGGGGATGTGAAAGGAAGCCAAAACACCACAAGAAAACCCACACATATTTGGGAGACACACGCAGACAGACACACGCAGACAGAGAGACACACGCAGACAGAGAGAGACACGCAGACAGAGAGAGAGAGACACGCAGACAGAGAGAGAGAGAGACACACGCAGACAGAGAGAGAGAGACACACGCAGACAGAGAGAGAGAGAGAGAGAGACACACGCAGACAGAGAGAGAGAGAGAGACACACGCAGACAGAGAGAGAGAGAGACAGACAGAGAGACACACGCAGACAGAGAGAGAGAGAGAGAGAGAGAGACACGCAGACAGAGAGAGAGAGAGAGAGACAGAGAGACACGCAGACAGAGAGAGAGAGAGAGAGACAGAGAGAGAGAGAGAGAGACAGAGAGACACACGCAGACAGAGAGAGAGACAGAGAGACACACGCAGACAGAGAGAGAGACAGAGACACACGCAGACAGAGAGAGAGAGAGAGACACGCAGACAGAGAGAGAGAGAGAGACACACGCAGACAGAGAGAGAGAGAGACACACGCAGACAGAGAGAGAGAGAGACACACGCAGACAGAGAGAGAGAGAGACACACGCAGACAGAGAGAGAGAGACACACGCAGACAGAGAGAGAGAGAGAGACACACGCAGACAGAGAGAGAGACAGAGAGAGACACACAGACAGAGAGAGAGAGACACACACAGACAGAGAGAGACACACAGACAGAGAGAGACACACACAGACAGAGAGAGACAGAGAGACACACACAGACAGAGAGAGAGACACACAGACAGAGAGACACACACACAGACAGAGAGAGAGACAGAGAGACACACACACAGACAGAGAGAGAGACAGAGAGAGACACACACACAGACAGAGAGAGAGAGAGAGAGACAGACACAGACAGACAGAGAGCGAGAGAGAGACAGACACAGACAGACAGAGAGCGAGAGAGAGACAGACACAGACAGACAGAGAGCGAGAGAGAGACAGACACAGACAGACAGAGAGAGACAGACACAGACAGAGAGAGAGACAGACACAGACAGAGAGAGAGAGACAGACACAGACAGAGAGAGAGAGACAGACACAGACAGAGAGAGAGAGACAGACACAGACAGAGAGAGAGACAGACACAGACAGAGAGAGAGAGACAGACACAGACAGAGAGAGAGACAGACAGACACAGACAGACACCATAAATTAATGGATAAATCCCAGAACCTGAAGTTATGAGAAGATCTTTCCACCAAGCCGGTGAGCTTCCCTCCCTATTACTAATGGATGAAGCAACAAAGTGTTATTCTGCCATATTATGTCACTGCAGTTTCTCTCTCTCCTTGACAAGAGCAGCTCAAGCAACTTTGCTGCCCTGATTTACCATGTTAAAATTAGTTTTTTTTTCTAGTACAAAGTTAAGTTCAGTAAGGGAAATTACCTGTATGAGGTGGATGAATTTGAAGTACTCCTTTCATAAATAACTTTACCCGAGATAAGTATAAAAAGAGAGAAGTTAATATCAGACGGGCAGACATGGCAAAAAGGTGAATACCAAGAGTAAAAAAGGCCACGCTTTAACAGTTCACAGTTACTGAAGCAAGTTGTGTTACACTTACCATAATTGTAGATCTTTCATTAGATCAATGTTGCATTACTGATTCTTGGGTTCTTCCTGCCATGCAGAAGGCCATAACTGGCCTGATTCCCAGTCTCTTTACATAATCCTTAGCTAAAGGATGTCAGAGGACTGATGTCAGGGTATGAGAAACATCCACCAGCCCCATCTTCAGGTCCTTCTAGACTAGGATAGTTAATCTGATGCCTGATGACAACACTGGACTTGAAGCAGACAGAGGATGAAGACAAAGGATACCCACCCAAACCCTAGGCATAAGGAGGACCCAACAGATAGAAGGGTAGGATGGAGGGAGCTGGTACTGCAACACTGATAGACTCAAATATCTACAGTTATGGTAAGTGTGACTCAATTGAACTGTTCTTTGTAGTCAACATTGCAATACTAATTTTTGAGAGGACACTAGAAGCTACAGGTAGGGAAGTAGACTGTCTGGTGGCCCTTGGGACAACAGGCTCAGCAGGACAGCAGTGGCAAAGCCTACCTTAAGCTCTGACTGCAGTGCTAATTGATAGTACCTGGTAAAGGTGTGGACAGAGATCTGTGAAGCAGCCTTCAAGAAGACTCTAGCAGGAACACCTTTGAGGAAGGCAATGTAGACTGTCCTGTTTCTCATGGAGTGTGCTTTGACATAAGCTGGTAATGAAATTGGATATTTATTCTGAAATTCTATTTGAAGACTGATCTACCTTACCTCCCTTCTGCAAATGCCACTAGCAGTTCAGCTCTATTTGGGAACTTTGTTTTAAGTCAATACCTGATCTTTTACTGCACATCCAGTGAATGCAGGATTTGTTCGGCTTTATTTTAAGGGTTAATAAAATGCTGGCAAGTCAACAGCTTGATTCATGGAAAGTGCTGACATTACCTTTGTTATAAAAGATGGGATGGTTCTGAGGGCAACTCTATCCCAATGAAAAACAACAAAGGGTTCTTTGCACATCAGGTTCTGAGACCAGTCTGGCTGAGATGACTGCTATCAGTAGGGTGGTCTTCCAGGTGAACATCTTTAAAGCAGAAGCTGCTGGCTCAAAATGTGTTAGGATACGTTTTTTTTCCAAGACAGAGTTCCAAGATGGGGCAGGATTTTTTCTGGGAGGTTTTACATGTTGGACGACGATGGGGAGCAGGAAAGGCAACCAGGGATGGAAAAAGCATGCACCTTAATACTAGAAGAAAGGCCCTGTTCAAATAATCCCGAAAGCTATTCCAACACTAGATTAATATCAGCATGAGGTGCGATACGTTTGATCTGGTACCAAACAAACTACTTATCCAAATGGAAAAGATAATTTCCTGGTAGTTTATTTTCTTGCCTCTCTCTTCAGTATTCTTTGGAGCTTAAAATCCAATCCTTTATGCTGCTAGTTTCAGCGTGTTCAGTTGTGGATGAATGACAGATCCCTTTAAGCTAGGCAAGTAGATCTATCACCAGGGGAACAGTATCTCCTTTCGCTGTGGGAGGACAGCAGGGAGAACCAATACTGCCTTGGCCAGAAGGGGGTATTTAGTATCAGTGTGACCAGAAAGAGAATTCTTGCCTGAAGCTGGGAGGTGTGGAGTTTGAGAGGCTTATCCTCTGGAAGCAGTTCATTGCGACTTACAAGGCTCGCTGAAGTTCCAGAATGGATTTTCTATGGATAAAACAGTTTTCCAGGTAAGGCTAAATGTGAACTCCTAAGGTTCTGCAATGGGTTATAACTTGAACTAAGCATTTGGTGAAAACTTTGGGAGCAGTGGATAAGCCAGATAATGCAATCCTGCCAACACAAACAAAAGACATTTCCTGCGCTCCTTTGCTATAGGAAAGTGAAGGTAGGCATCTTTTAGGTCTTGGGCAATCATATAAGCGCCCTGAAAGATCATGGTTAATTTTTGCAAGATTAAGATTTAGAAATCTAACGAGCAGAAACTTGTTTAATTTTGACAAGTCTAAGATTGGTCTCCAGGTGCCTTTTCTTGAAGCCAGAAAGACCCTGGAGTAAAAACCTTGTGTGCTCCTCTACTGCAGGTACTGGTTAAATGGACTCTTGTTGCAGAAGTTCTAGTAAGATGGGAAGGAAAGTCTCTGTCATTTAGGGGCTTTGGCATCCTTTTTTTTTGGGGGGGGGGGTCCCCTGACCCAGGTGAGAGTTTATACTGCTGCAGGAAGAAAGAAATTCTCCGAGAGAAAGGGGTGTGTGTGGGGGATAGCTGTGCACAATCACAGCTGTGCTGCAAAGGGGGGATTGGGTCCTTGACGACACCTAGGTGTTTTTTGTCTCTTGCCTCAGGGTGGCCTCCCCTTATCTTTCCTTGGGGATAGAGACCAAGGTAATTTTTCTTTGACAGATTCGGCCTTTTGTGCCCTTCATTCTTATAACTGCCCCTGCCACAGCTTTAAGTGGTTGCTCAGGATTTTTGTGATTGTATAAATGGTTTTCTGTAAAACAGCCTATGGTTGAATGGAAAAGTTCTGCCTTAGTGTGGTACAGGAAATTAAAAATGTTACTTTGCCCATTGTGGATTAGTTTCCCCCTTTCATTAAACTCTTCTGATCAACAGGCAAAGTGCCAAATAAAACCACTTTGGGTGGGGGGAGGGCACATCAAGAACTTCTGATCTGAAATCAGGCAAGTTTCATATTTATAACTCTGCATACCTGCAGAAAACTGAACCGGTTGCGGCAGACCCTAAATACATTTGCAGCATCACAGGAACATCTCAAAGAATGTTTGGTAACCTGAGTTGACAGAGAAAAGGACTGACGGACTTATCCTCAAAAGCAGGCAAGTCTGCAGTAGTCTTCATGTCAGTAAATGTCAGGAGGTGTTTAGACATGTGTTTGACAAATGACAAGTTCTAAAGGCTGACAATGCCTAAACCTTCTTCCACAATCTGAGGGTCCACTATCCTTGCCTCAAGAAAAGTACAGTTGTGTACCTATCATAAATGTAGATGTTAGAGTATTCACTGTTGCAGTCATTACACTTGGGTTATCCTGCTGGCAGGCTAGCCGCAGTCGGCCTGAATTCCAAAGTCCTGGTCCGGCGTCTGTTGCTGTTGCCTCTTCCCTGACATCAGTGCTTCCAGGGGTATAAAAGCTGCAGCCGAAGCCATTTTCTTCAGTTTTTCTTGCCCCAGATGTCAAGTGCCCCCAAAAGGGTAGGCTAACAAATTTGCAAATAAAAAAGCATGCACAAACAAACATTAGTTTCCTCTACAAGCAAATACATCACATAGGTTGTATAGAATAGAGAAGTACAGATAAGTCCTAGCAATGAAAGGGGGATGGTGGGAGGGTAACCTGGACTGCAACAGTGAGTACACCAACATCTACATTTATGGTAGGTACACAACTGTACTATATTCGTGTTTCACTGTTGCAGTCATTACACTTGGTTTGAATCCCAAAGCGGAGGTTGGGCGGCTGGGTCTAAATAGGATTAGGAGTGGCTATGAGGCCCTGCAGGACTGCAGTGGCAAAGCCTGCTCTGGATTTAGAGTAAAGAGGTAAGTGATGGTGCTGGGCAAAAAAGTGTGCACTGAACTCAAAGTTGCAGCCTCCAAAATTTCCTTGGTTGGTACTCCTCTGAGAAAAGCTGCTGATATGGCTGCTGCCCTGGTAGAATGTGGCCTAATATTCTTAGGCACTGGTTTGCCATGCTGTGCATAGCAGAAACGAATACAGTGTCCTATCCATTTTGAAACAGTCTGCTTTGAAATAGCCTTTCCTTGTGATCCTGCAGTGTATGCCACAAAAGTTGCTCAGTTTTTCTGAAAGCTTTTGTTTTGTCCAAGTAGAAGCGTAGCTGCCTGTGTATGTCCGAGTGCAGAAGTCTCTCCCCTTTATTCTGGGGATTTGGATAAAAGGTTGGTAAATGAACGGTTTGGTTAAGAGCCGCACTGGATACTACCTTTGGCATAAATGTTGGGTTTGTTCTTAGAGAAACCCTGTCCGGACGAAAAATGATGAAAGGTTCCACTGCCATTAGTGCCTGTAACTCTGAGACTCTTCTTGCTGAGGTTATTGCTAGGAGCAGAGCAGTTTTCCATAATAATTTTATCTCAGCTGTATTGGCTGGCTCAAAAGGAGGCAGTGTGAGGTTATTGCTAGGAGCAGAGCAGTTTTCCATAAGAATTTTATCTCAGCTGTATTGGCTGGCTCAAAAGGAGGCAGTGTGAGCTTTTCCAAGACAAAGTTGAGGTCCCATGTTGGTATAGGTGCTCTCCTTGGGGGTCTTATGTTTTTTGCCCCTCTGAGATACTGCCTTAGTAGTGGAGGAGAGAAAATAGGAGGTTCCATATTGTAATGAGCTGAAATGGCAGAGGCATGGATCTTAATTGAAGAGAAGGATAGGCCTTTCCTCCAGCATCTCAGTCAGGTATTGTAAAATCTGAGGAGTATTAGGGACAAGCGGTTCAAGTCCTTCTGCCTGGTTCCAAGCACAGAATCTCTTCCATTTTTCTGCATAGGATTTCCTGGTGCTTTTCTGCATAGGATTTCCTGGTGCTGGGCCTCCTGGCTTCCAAAATGAAGTCCATAACTGCTTTAGAGAGAGGCGAGTTCTGAGTGGCTATATTATTCGCCAAGCAGCCCAATTTAAGGTTCTAAGTTGGCTGTGCAGGATCTGGATTGTTTTGTTGCGTCGACAGATGAGGAATTTGAGTTAAAGTCCAGGCTGGTCCTAGAGACAAGCTCTTTAGGATTGGGTACCAGTGCTGACGTGGCCAGTCTGGGGCAATCAGAATCATTTTTGGCTTCTCTTGTCTGACTTTTAGGAGTACCTTGGGGAGTAGAGGCAGTGGTGGAGAGGCAAACTGTTAGGCTTTTCCAGCTGAATGCCAGAGCATCCACCTTCCAAGTTTGAGAGTGGTAAGTCCTTGTGCAGAATCTCTGTAGTTGGCAGTTGTGAGGGGAGGCAAATAGATCTATGTCTGGGCATCCCCATTACTTTGTTATGCTGAAGACTTGTGGATCTAGTTTCCACTCGTGAGGGTCCATGATGTTTCTGCTTAGGTAGTCTGCCAGAGTATTTTTCTTTCCTGGCAGGATCTGTGCCTGCAGATGTACTTGATAGGCCAGTGCTGTATTCCACAAAGTCATGGCTTGCCTGCACAGGGGGTAGGAATGTGTGCCCCCCTGCTTATGTACCACATGACTGTAGTATTGTTCGTCTTTAATAATAGTTGTCCTGGATGTAGCAGATCCTTGAAGGCTGTCAGGGAATTCTGTACAGCTAGCATCTCTTTCTGAATGATATGAAGAAGCATTTGGTCTGTGGGCCATGTGCCCTGTATGCACTTTCCTACCATGTATGCTCCCCAGACATAATACGATGCATCTGTTGTTAGTGTCTGCCTGGCTGTGGGTAGAGTGAAAGGCTGTCCCTTGTTGTGGTGACAGGCCAGTGCCCACCATCTAAACTCCTGTTGCAGGCAGGGAATGAGTAATTATTGTTTCCAAGCTGCGGCAATGTTAAGTCCAAACACTTTTTAGATACCATTGCAGCTTCCTCATATGCAGTCTTGCATATGGAATTAGCAGGATGCAGGATGCCATGAAGCCCAAAGCCTGCAGAATTTTTCTTGCAGGTAGCTGGGTCTTTGTTGCCATCATTTGAAAATAATGAGTCAGTTGCCTTTGTCTGGCGTGAGATAAGCCATCTGGGCAGTGGTATTTAAGCTTGCACCCAGGAATATTATCTGAGGGCACTAGTTTTGATTTATTTTCATTTACTGTGTACCCTAGTTTTGATTTATTTTCATTTACTGTGTACCCTAGGCAAATTAGTAATCTTTTTACATACACCAGATGCTTTAGTAGAATGTCCTTGCTGTCTGCGTGAATAAGGCAGTCATCCAAGTAGGGATATATTTGAATTCCTTTTTGTCTGCAAAATGCAATTACTGGTGCCAAGCATTTTGTGAAGAACCTGGGCGCAGTAGATAAGCCAAAGGACAGTGCAGAGAATTGATAATGTATTGAGCCAGCTATGAATCTGAGGTATCTTCTGCAAGGATTGTCTGATTGCGACATGCAGGTATGCCTCTGATGTCCAAAGTAACAAGCCAAGCCTTCTTGCCCAGCATGGGAAGCTGCTGCTGTAGTGTCAACATTTTGAATTTTGGAACATCCAGGTAAGTATTTAGAGTTGAAAGGTCTAGTATGGGTCTTCAGGCTTTGTCCTTTCTGGGGACCAGGAAAAGTCTTGAGTAAAATCCTTGTCATTGTTCCTGCTGTGGCACTTTTTGAATAGCTCTCAAGTCCATGAGGGCTGAAATTTGTTTTTGAGCCTCTGCCCATTGATTGTGGCAGGTTTGGCATTCCTTTTAGCCTTGGTAAAGTGTGAAAGTGGAACCTGTAACCTTGAGATGCAATATTCAGAACCCATTTGTCTTGGGTGATTGTCTGCCAATTTTGAGAAAAAAGTGCTAGTTTCCCCCCTAAGGGAACTGCCAAAAGTGAAGTGCTTGGCATACGTAGGGGGAAGTCATTGGGACTGTTTCCTGTAAGGTTGAGACTTGTCCTCACCTCCTTTTGGGGTTGAAGTACCCCACTGTCATCTGTTAAGAGTCGTTGTCTGTAAGAGCCTTGGGGCTGAGATCTGCCTCTTGGGCGTCTGTATCTGCCTCTGTGGCCTGTCGGACACTGGAAAGGTCAGATTCTTTGTAGGCCAATTTCTGCTAAATCGAGGTGGCTGTACCTGTAAGAAGTCTTTGACCGTTTGCATAGATTTAGCTTTATCCTCCATTTTCTTTAACATCTCTTCTGCATAGATTTAGCTTTATCCTCCATTTTCTTTATCACCTCTTCTGCCTTAACACCAAACAAGGTATCATGCTGTACAGGAGCATCCAATAATTTTGCCTTAACATGATCAGGTAAACTGTTCTTTTAACCACGCATGTCTTGAGTCACAGAACCTGTAACTGTGGCTCTACAAGAGGCCTCTAAAGAATCAAAACCACATTGCAGAGTATATTTTCCCACCTGTTCAACTGCATGCAATAAATCCTGCATTTCTTTAAAGTCAGGAGCTTCTGAGGTTGTAAGCATTTTCTGTTTTAACTGAGCCATTAAATATTGTTGGTACTTAAGCATGTGAAGCTGGCAGAGCCCTTACTGCTAAAGTTGCAGAAGTGTAAACTTTCTCCCCCCCCATCTATCCAATGTCCTAGAATCTCTGTCAGAGGGGACTGGATTTTTTGCAATGGAAGCCTCAACCCCTTTGGGACCCTGGGAAATGGTTTCTGGGTCAGAAGGGTTTTTATACAGAAACTTCTGAGGGTCAGGGACTCTAATACCGATCTGGCTTGGCTGGTGCAGGGGGCAAAGAATCAGGATATAAGCTTGATTCAGAGAACACATCATCCACAATATCTAATTTACTAATGCTTGCAGCTTATCTCCCTGGGCCTCTACTGAAAATGGACATGTATCCAGCTAGACTAGCCCAGCCAACAAATGTAAAATAAAAAATAAATAAAATCTAACAGGCGGAACAGCAAGGGGCCTGTGCTGAGGCAATAAAAGGAAATCCCTGAGGCTTTTCTTGGATTCTGAATAATCCTGACTTTCCCAATGGAAATGCTCCCTCATGGTATGTAAAGTTTCCCCAAAAGAGTAATCCTCAGGAGGAGAGGCTGAAGGAATAGATTCTTCAGCAGAGTCCTCATAGGGGGTAGAGAGCATCTCTGGTCTGAAGAGGAATCAGAGGAATCAAAGTCTGTATCCTGCCTAGGCCACTTCTCAGGAGGGGGATGGGAACCCCCGATTAGAGTAATGAGGTCTTCGGCCATTTTGAGCATCTGTTTCTTAGGCATGGAGGACTGTCCAGGAGAATGCTGTACTTGCTTCTTAGTCTTTAATGGTGTTTTTGTCTTGGCTGTTGCTTTAATGGTTAGTTGTGAAAGTCTGAAAACACCCTTAGAAGCCGATGCCTGCTCAGCTGCTCTGGACCCATCTGAGGGATTAGTTTCCGTAGGTCCAATACCTTGATTTTCCAGAGGCCTAGTTGTCTCCATGTGGGAGACAGAGGCGGCCTGTGGCTCTGAGGTAGCAGGTGTCAGGGGCTGCGAAAGCGACTCACTGAGAACTGGCGACTGGCCTAGAAGAGGGTTAGTCAGTTTTGGACCTCAGATGCCTGTCTTTATCCTTGTCTCTGCGCTTTTTATGAATTGCGGTCGGTTGTTCCGACGGCACTGTATAATTGAACCTCCGGCCAAAGTAATGCAAAGCAAAATCAAATCGTCGTTTTATAGTGCGTTTGTTAAATCTAGCACAAAACTGGCTAGTGACGTCGTGATCAGGGCCTAGGCATGGAATACAGTAAGAGTGGAAGTCCTTATGAGGTATTTGCTTCCCACAAGAAATACAATTAACTTTTTCTGACATCGGTCTGAGGCAAGAAAAAAAAAAGTTTCCTCAATGGGGTACTTAGCTTTATTGAAGACTTCGAATCTGAAATTCGACTTCCAAAATCTCAGGAGTCCGCCGACCGGCACTTGCGAACTGCTTTTGCTTCGGGCACCGTGCGGCAAGAAAGACTGGGGAAAAATGGCGTCGGATGCGTCTTATATACCCCTGGCGCACTGACGTCACGGAAGAAGCGACAGCAACAGACGCCGGACCAAGACTTTGGAACTATCAGACTGCGGGACCGCCTGACGGCAAAATAACCCAAGTGTAATGACTGCAGCAGTGTAACACGAACATTGGATGCAGTGGCTTATCCACTTTAAAATTGTCTGCTTTGAAATAGCCTTGCGTTCTGATCCTGCAGCATATGTCACAAGTAATTGCTCAGTTTTTCTTGGCTGCCTTTCCAAGGAATGCAGAATTCTCTCCACCTTGTTCTGCAGATTTGGATAAAAGGTTGGCAGATGAATTGTTTGGTTAAGAGCCACACTGGAAGCCACCTTAGGCATAAATGTAGGACTTGTCCTCAGAGACACCCTGTCTGGATAAAATATGATAAAAGGCTCTACAGCCATGAGGTCCTATAGCTCTGAAACTCCCTATAGCTCTGAAACTCTTCTTGCTGAAGTAATTGCTAGTAGTAGAGCCGTTTTCCATAAGGACTTTATATCAGCGGTAGCAGCTGGTTCAAATGGAGGCAGGGTGAGCTTTTCCAATACATAATTGAAGTCCCATGCAGGTAATGGTGATCTTTTAGGAGGCCTTAAAGTTTTGGCTCCTCTAAGATACTGCTTTAGTAAAGGATGAGAAAAGGTGGGTGGCTCTGTATTGTAATGCGCCGAAATGGCAGAGGCATGAATTTTAATTGATGAGAAAGATAGGCCTTTGTCAAGCATCTCAGTTAAGTATTGTAATATCTGAGGAATATTTGGTTCTGATGTATCAGTTTCCTTGTGCTTGATTCCAAGCACAGAATCTCTTCCATTTATCAGCATAAGATTTTCTAGTACTAGGCCTTCTGGCTTCAAAAATGACATCCATCACAGCTTTACTAAGAGGAGTTGTTTCTATAACTACATGATCAGCCATGCCGCCAGGTTCAATGTCTGGAGTTGATTGTGCAGGATCAGACTGTTTTTCTGGGACAGTAGTTGAGGCCTTTGAGGTAAGGTCCAAGCTGGGTACTGAGAAGTTCCTTAGGACTGGGTACCAGTATTGGCGGGGCCAGTCCGGGGCAATTAATGTCTTTGGTTTCTCTTGTCTGACCTTTAGGAGGATCTTGGGAAGAAGAGGCAGAGGAGGTAAGGCGTAAACTGATAGGTTTTTCCAACTGAAGGATAGGGCATCCACTTTCCATGCTTGTCTGATAAGTCTTTGTGCAGAATCTTTTCAATTGATAATTTTGAGGAGAGGGAAATTAATCTATGTCTGGGCTCCCCCACTTCTCTGTTATGCTGAAGACTTGTGGATTTAGTTTCCACTCGTGACAGTCCATAAGGTTTCTGCTTAAATCGTCTGCCAGAGTATTTTGCTTTCCTGGCAGGAATTGAGCTTGAAGATGTATTTGGTAGGTCAAAGCTGTGTCCCACAGTGCCATGGCTAATCTGCAAAGGGGGTAGGAGTGTGCCTCCTTGCTTGTTTATATACCACAACTGTGGTGTTGTCCGTCTTTAATCAGTAGTTGTCCTGGCTGAAGTCCTTGAAAGGCATTCTGAACAGCTAGCATCTCTTTCTGGTTGATATGTAGATGCATTTGTTTTGGTGCCCATATGGCCTGAATGCATCTTCCTGCCATGTGGGCCCCCCAGGCATAATCTGATGAGTCTGTTAAGGTTTGGCTGGCAGGGGGTAGAGTGAAGGGTCATCCCATGTTTTGGTGACATGCCTTTGCCCACCATAGAAATTCCTGTTGTAGGCAGGGTGAGAGAGGAATCATTGTTTCCAGACTGAATGTTGACTCCATAAACTTTTTAGGTACCATTGAAGTTTCCTCATATGCAGTCTTGCATATGGAATCAGTAGGATGCAGGATGCCATGAAGCCCAAAGCCTGCAGAATTTGTCTTGCAGATAACTGGGTTTTTGTTGCCATCAGTTTGAAGGAAGTAGTCAGTTGCCTTTGCTTGTCTGGTGTGAGGTAAGCCATCTGGGCAGTTGTATTCAAGCTTGCACCCAGGAATGTTTTCTTTTGAGAGGGTACCAGTTGCGATTTCTTTTAGTTTATTGTGTACCCTAGGCATGTTAGAAGCCTTTTCACAAACACCAGGTGTTGAAGAATGTCCTTGCTCTCTGCTTGAATGAGACAGTCATCCAAGTAAGGGTATATCTGTCTACTTTATTGTCTGCAAAATGCAATTACTGGTGCCAGGCACTTTGTGAAGACCCTGGGCGCAGTAGACAAGCCAAAGGGCCGTGCAAAGAAATGGTAATGCATTAAGCCAGCCTTAAATCTGAGATATCTTCTGCCAGATCATCTTATTGGGACATGCAGGTATGCCTCTTTTAGGTCTAATGTCACCAGCCAAGCATTCTTGCCCAGCACGGGCAAAAGCTGCTGCAAAGTCAGCATTTTGAATTTTGGAATGTCCAGGTATGTGTTCAAAATTGATAAATCCAGTATTGGCCACCAGGCCTTGTCCCTTCTGGGTACCAAGAATAGTAGAGTAAAAACCTTGCCCTTTTTCCTGTTCTGGTACTGGTTGAATGGCCCCCATACCCATGAGGGACGTAACCTGTTTCTGTGCCTCTGCCCATTGATTTTTGGGCAGATCTGGCCAACCGTTTGCCATTGGCAGACTGTGGAAATGGAATCTGTATCCCTGTGACACAATGTTTAGTACCCACTTGTCCTGGGTTATTTACTGCCAATTTTGAGCAAAAAGTGCTCATTTTCCCCCTAAGGGTACTGCCAAAAGAAAAATGCTTGGTGTAGTCATTGGGACTGTTTTCTGTATGTTTGCGCTTTATCTCCTCCTGATTTGGAGGTAGAAGTGCCCCACTGCTTTGACCTGTAAGAATCTTCCGCAAGGTATTTGGAACCCTTTGGGCGTCTGGATTTGCCCCATTGAGCTCTGTCTGAAACAGGAAAGGAACAATTTTTTGTAGGCCAGTCTGAATCCTGGTGGCTGCACTTGTAAGAAGTCTAACAGTTTGCATAGACTTAGCTTTGTCTTCCATCTTCTTTAAAACCTCTTCTGCCTTAATACCAAAGTATCATGCTGTAAAGGTGCATCTAGCAATTTAGCTTTAACATGATCAGGCAAATTTTGTTCCTTTAGTCAGGCATGCCTCCTAATCACAGATCCAGTAACTGCGACCCTGCAGGAGGCCTCTAAGGAGTCAAAACCACATTGCAAAGTATGCTTTCCAACCTGTTCAGCTGCATACAATAATTCCTGCAATTCTTTATTTTCTGCACATTCGGAAATAAACATTTTCGGTTTCATCAATCCCATAACATGTCGTTGATACTTAAGCATATGAAATTGACAGTTTAAGGACTCTAATCGCCAAGGTTGCAGATGTATAAACCTTTTTTCCCCATCTGCCCAGTGCCCTTGAATCTCTGTCATAGGGGGGTAGGAGTTTTTGCTGTTGAGGCCTTAACAACCTTTGGGCCCTGTGAAATAGTTTCAGGATCAGCAGAAGGGTTTCTAAATAAAAATTTGTGAGTCAGGGACCCTGTAATATCGGTCAGGCTTACTGGGAGCCAGAGGTAAGGAGTCAGGGGTCAAGCTGGACTCTGAAAACACATCATCCACAATGTCTAAAACAGGGGAATGACCAAAGGCCTGTGCTGGGAGAAGGAAATCCCTGAGCCTCTTTTTTGATTGAGAAGTCTTCACTCTCCCAGTGAAAATGTTCCCTCAAAGTATGCAAGGTTTCCCCAAATGAATAATCCTCAGGAGAAGCAGATGGTATAGACTCCTCTGCATCAGAATCCTCATAGGGAGGTATAGATAATTCCCGATCGGAAGAAATAGAAACATGATCTGAAGATTCATAATCAGGGTCTTGCCTAGGCCTCTTATCTGGAAGGGGATGGGTACCCCTGATGAAGGTAATAAGGTATTCAGTCATTTTCATAATCCGTTTTTTAGACAGAGGCCTGTGCACGTGGCTCATGCGCCATTTTTTTAGTTTTTAGAAGTTGCTTTTGTCTTTGGTTTTGCAGCTGTCATCGGTTTGATATACAAATGTTGAGTTCTGAATACACCCTCAGAAGCCAGTGCCTGCTCAGCGGCTCCGGACCCATCCAAGGGAGATACATCCATCGGTCCAATACCTTGAGTATCTTGCGGCATGCCAGACTCCACCTGGGTGTCGGTAGAGGCCTGCGACTCAAAGGTAGCAGGTATCAGGGGCTGAGAAAGCACCTCACTGAGTACTGGTGAACCGGTGACTGGCTTAGAAGCTTTGTCGTCTGTTTTGGATCTCGACTGACTTTCTCTGTCCTTTTCTTTGCGTTTTTGTATGTACTCCGGTAGTCGGATTGCTATCAGACGACATTTCTGGGTAGTTAAATCTATTTCCAAAATACTTTGAGGCAAAAATATACCGGCGCTTAATAGTGCATTGGTTAAATCTAGCACAAAACAGACAGCCAGGCACGTTGTGATCAGGGCCTAGGGAAGGAATACAGTATAAACTGAAATCCTTTTGAGACATTTGCTTCCCACAAGTAATACAATTATCTTTTTCTGACATCAGTATGGAGCAAGAAAAAAGTTTCCCCAACGGGGTACTTATCTCTAGACTACTGTTCTGAAACTCAAACTAAGAATATTTCAGTAGTCGGCCGACTGGCACTTGCAAGATGCTTCTGCTTCAGGCACTGTGCGGCAAGAAAGACTAAAGAAAATGGTGTCGGCTGTATGTTTTATACCCCTGACGTTATGGAAGAGGAGACCGTAACCGACGCAGGACCAAAGACTTTGGAATTCAGGCCGACTGAGGGCAACCTGCCAGTAGATTACCCAAATGTAATGACTGCAACAGTGAAACACGAAGAACATCGGGCAAAGCCTAACATTTTGATTAAAATCAAACTACGTTCTCACATTTCAAACAAATGTTTTTATCTCTGGGAACAGAGATTACTGAAGTGTAAATGGCACACACTTTAGGACAGACTATTTTTATAGTGGTAGTATCCTTTAGGTTCTTTGTCTTAAAATGGATTTTATAAGCCACAAACGCAGTAAGTACTAGGTTTATTAATTTACAATATCCCAACAACCATCTGATACACACATACTGTAAGCAGCATTTTGTTCATCCAGCTAAAATAACTTTCTCATAAAGTTAAGCAGTTCTGTCTGTGCTATTTGGTTAAGATACTTAGAAAAACGGCACTCATGACAATTAAACACTAAATGCACTAGACAGGAGATGAAATATCAATACACTCTTATCTGTCACTATGTAAGCTCCATAAGGAAATACTGTAATACCATGTATGCTGTGTGGTTCTGGAATTACTGTAGAGGTGTCATCCTGATGAAACTGCAGAATCACCCAAAGGTATCTCTTGGATGAAATGAGTTAAGAACGAGGAGACACCTGCTTCACATAAGGAAGCTCCTCCACCTCAGAAACTTTGGTAACAAGAGTCCCTCAGAAAAAGGACCTTTTTCTTTTACAAGAGTACCCCTAACAAAGAAAACTCTTCAGAGCGAGGCTGCCTAGACTTCGTTAACTCCATGAAACCATGCATCAATATGAACGGAATCAAAGTGGTGATCAGGAAGATAATGGACTCTGAGGGGGTAGCTAAAGCAAATCAATAGAGGCCAGTTTTAGCTGCAATGCCTTGCGTTTGGGCTTAGGTGTCTACTCTTTTGCAGGTCCTGAGGACAGAGGACATCAGGGACTACAATGCTCTATCCCCAGACTTCCTCCCGGACAAGCATCATGGAGATAATGCACTCCCTAATGCTGATAATTCATGTGTTGGCACTTTAGGCCTAAGCAGTAGGACCAATGACCAAACGATGACCTGACTCTTTCAACCTGCAAGGATTTCTCAGTGGATGAAGGTATGGTGGCAGTTGAGCAAAAGGGCTCAGGTCAACAAGGCACTGGATACAGGGGCTAAACATGTACTGCAGTGACATTAGCAGCCTCAAGCCTAGTGACTTTGAAGTGGTGTTGCCGGTCTCCTTTGCCACTTTCTCTTAGGGAGTTTCTTTTTCGTAGTGCAGTCAGATGAAGAAATCAGCAAAAGCTGTGGCAAAAGTAGACCTGATGTGATTTCTGTGCAAGGTACTTCATTAATTTAGCATTCATCTGACAGTCTGCTGATTGAAAATGGCACGAACTGGGCACATCTTACTCTAGGCCTATTTTTAAAAAAGGCACAAGTTGTGGAAGTCCCCCTGTGGTATCTGCTTCATAAACTTAAAGTAGTTACTGGCTTTAATCAGCAACATCTACAATATAATAGACTACAAAACGTGACAATGGCAAGTACCCCATTGATTATCTGCAAACTATCCTCAGCTAGATGACAACAGGATTGTTCAAGTTGCTCCGCGAACTATGGCAAGAGAGATCTGAAGATTTTACTGTACAATATTCCTCTACATC